>NC_051221.1:16057521-16367521 GCF_015220715.1 Pygocentrus nattereri | reverse complement strand
TCTTCCATTCTGCTTTGCAGCAGTCCCTTTTCAATTGGTTTATCTCTTCATTTTTCCATGCCGTTTTTGTAGTCAAGGACTTCTTTTTAGTTATAGATAGTGCAACACTATCTAAAATAGATCTTAGGTTACAGGTGAAATTGCTGACTTTATCATGTACTGTTGAGTTAATAGGTAGAGGAGGTTTGTAATGCAGAGTGTTTCTAAAAGCAGCAACTGTTGATGTGTTAAAATACTGTTTTTCTTCTTTTTTCTTTCTCTGTCTTTCATGTCAACAGAAGCAGACATACTAAAAACACATGGTGATATCCAGGATTTCATTTATATGTATAAATAAATCTTGTGGCATGACTAAACCTAAAGTGTGACTAGTAGACTAATAATGTTTTGTGTAAAATCAAACGTGTTTAAAAGTTGCATGAATTCAGTGTCTTGTTTGTCTGATGATTCATCAACATGAAAATGAAAAGATTTCTATAATGATTAATTTCACAGACGAACAATTCAATTGTGGCTTAGCAGTCACCTGTCCTCTCACAAGTAACGATGTTTTAAAACCTTACAAACTGAGTGTAAAATGAATAATTCTTCCATAGTAGACTTGTCCCAATATTTATGCTCACCTAAAAGGCCATGCCAGATCAAGGGACCACAGTGATGCAACAATATTACCCAAAAGTGGAGAAAAACAAAAGGTCACGTTGCGTTCCCGTACTTGTGGAGGGCACAAATATCTGCACAAATTGTTATTTGTTGACCTTTGGCTAGTCTCACTAAGTTTCCTGGACAGACAGAGACACAGTGGAGTTCAAGCAAAAGTGAACATCTTTCAAATACCGATCAGTGATTTTCTTTAAGTGAATCCACGAGTCAGTGTGAGAAAGTAATAATGTAATCAACAATCCATCGATCTAATAGTAGTAGTAATAAATGTATATAGCACTTTGACAAAAGTTCACAAAGTGCTTTACATTACAAGGAGATTAAAACAAAATACAGAGGGAATAAAATACTTGCAAATAAAACAATGAAAATCTTTTCTTCATGTATAAATGTGCCAATGCAGACACATAAACATGTATTAAAATTTAGACATCAGGACTAAATCTATCTGGATTAGCATTTGATAGAAATGTAACACTTTTCTATGCTTTACAAATGCAGACCAATAAATAAAATGCAGGCATTTTAGCACAGTCCGGCATCACACTGTGCTCTTCTGAAGTAAAACCAGTGCATCATTGAATATTGGTTTGAAATATCCGTCAAATATTAATTCCAATGCTGATGATTTTAAAAGCAATTATCTGTGGAGACTAATATGATTCTGATATCATCATAAATCCCTAATTCCTTTACAAGAGCATAGTTATACTTAAGAGAAATGAGTCACTAGAAAATTATTGTAATTTCTACAGTAATGCTATGTTTTCAAGCCAGGGTGACACTTTAAATATTTTACTATTTAATCCTTTCAAATCTTAGTCTTATTGAATATACCAAGGCCTGTTATTGAGCAACTACAGGGACTTCAATGCAAACTGGTTGAGAAATTCTTAGGTATAGCTGTGTGTAATAAAACCTTGGCCGTTCAAGGGATCAGTACAGCTTGTTCTGTGTTCTGTGAACAGTAGAGGCAGATTATACTGTATCAAACCTTATTTCATAGCCATCATAGTAATATTGTAAAAAGATTGTTAGAAAAAATAACTATAAAGCTAAGTGGCATAAACTTTTCATTTCACACTTTGCTTTTTCATTTTATAATTGATCAAGATAGAACATGGGGCAGTCGTGGGCTGGAGGTTAGGGAACTGGTCCTGTGACCGGAAGGTTGCCGGTTCGATCCCCAGCACAGACAGTCCATGACTGAGGAGTCCTTGAGCAAGACACCTAACCCCCAATTGCTCCCCGGGTGCCGTGGATAGGGCTGCCCACCGCTCCAGGCAAGTGTGCTCACTGCCCCTAGTGTGTGTGTGTATTTACTAGTGTGTGTATGTGGTGTTTCACTTCACTGATGGGTTGAATTTCCCCGGCTGTGGGATTAAAAAGTATCACTTATCTTTAAATATATACTAATTAGCACTAGGCAGGGCTACAGAGCACATTTTAGGATATTCTCGGAACAGCATCATTTCTCAAGCTAAACGAGTTTGAATCTCGAGAAAAAACATTCATGTCTCAGATCTGGTGAAACTGAACATCAGACCTTATACTGAGGTACACAATAGTTTTCTAAGTTATACTAAGCAGTATATCGTTGCTGTCGGAAGAAAACCTTGCATCTCCATTTTTGGCATTTTTCAGTTTTTAAATCTGTTACTCTGTACATTGTTTGTAAATTTTGTGATGAGTGGCCTAAAAGATATTACCCAAAATGGCATGGGAAAAATTCTGGTTCCATTGACTTACATTGAAAGTGAAGTATGTTTTTTTTCCTTCTCCTGTAAAGTTACTATTTTGGAGAAACAAGGTTTTCTTCCAACAGCACCGATATGCTCAAAAGACTTTGTCTTATACCTGCACAGATGTTTAGAAATAGAAAAGGCAAAAAGAGGTTTGCATTTCCATTTTACTGTTTTATTTTCAATTTCCTTTTTGGCTGGATTTGCCTCCCATACACATGTTGATTGATTGCAGTGCACCAAGGATCTATGTCAAGGTCCTTTGAAGCTCTTCAGGCAGCCCAAGGCCTTACTAAGACATTTCTTTCCTTTAATTTGTCAACAATCTGTTGCTAACTTTAGATTTACAAAAGTCTATAGGCTATATAACATTGACATAATAAAGCTGATGAGCCACCTCTTCAGCCTAAGTGGACGTTTTAAGAAGCTCCACAGATTGCGAGTGTGAATGACCTAGAAATAACATGATTGGCAGCTTGATAGCTCCAAAATCCTGTTTCTTTCAGCTACACAATGAGGATTTGCAACTTATAGAGACAACATTGCCTAAATTCAGAATCACTGCTTGACCTGTGGCTGTTGTAAGTGGATGGATAGCATTTAAGTCATATTAGATCTGTGCCTAATACAAAAAACAGTGTGCCAACTTAACCAAGTAGCCATGTAGTTTGATTTTACACCTGTTGCTACATTAAAAAATCATAAAATCATGATGAAGAGAAATATTGGGGCCTTTTTTTTCAGAGAGCATGGCCTGCCTACCCAGAGAGACAGTGATTCAAATACCAAACTCAAATAATTGATCAATAGCCATTGATATTAGGTGAGTGAGCTTTAATTAAGATCGAGCTTAGCTGTTGGCTGATTCTACGTGAATAATGTTGTCAGGTGTCTCTGCAAAAGTAAATCACTCTATAAATACAGAGCCACTCCTGGGATTCATGTTTATGACACATTGATTCAATCAAGAGGGTAATGATGGATTACTAATGCAAATCGTTTGACAGAGCTCTGCCGCTCTAGGTGGTCAGAACGTCCATAAATAAATCAGCAGGCCTCAGCAGCACAATCTCAGCTGAGCAACACTTCTCCTCATGTGTGAAAGCAGTACACTGTTCTGTACTCTCGGTCTTCTCTGTGCATGTGAATTTTGAGTCTGCTTGATAATTAAGAGGTCAACCAGGAGGCGATAACTCCGACAGTGTCAGCTCAAATCAGTTTCGCTCTCGTCCCTCTACATCATTGGATCTGCTTGTTTAGGGACAGTAGAGGTTTTAAGCAGCCGCCTGAGGTCATATAGAAGAAGTTCATTAAAAGACAGAGGAAAGTGTGTTAAAAGAGCCATCACAATAATCTTCACAGTAATTTTTCCCCTGTGAGTTAGTTGCCTTTCTGGTTTTTCAATAAAATGCATATGACACCTAAAAATGAAAGAAAATGGTTCTATATGGAACCATGAACACGCATGGAACCCTTTGCATGATTAAAGTGTCCCTCTGTTGTAACAACCCTGGCATTGCTATATAGAACCCTTTTCAAAAAGGTTCTACATAGAATCATCTATACAGCACATTCTCTATCACCCTTTAGGATACAAAGAACCCTTTAATTATGCAAAGGGTTCTTTGAGTGTTCATGGTTCTGTAAAGAACCATTTTCTTTGCTAAAGAACCCTTTAGGGATCACCATTTTTATGTGTGTAGATTTCGGTGCACTGATCTAAGACCTAAACGTAATAATAATGACAATAAAACACTCTGAACTCTATAAAAAGTTGATCATAGCAAAGCCTTGTGCTTGATTTTGGTTTGGATTTGTATTTTTCTTATATATTTACAAAACCTGTGAGCTGAGCTGCTTCCTTTGCCGCTGTGGGAGCGTGTCATTAAAACACAAGCAGGCTGAGGTTGAAAGAGGGAATGTGTATGTAGTTATTAGCCACTTCTGAGACCCAAGCAGCCTAATGTTGTTTGTAAACTTTGAAAAATCATCAAATGTAATAGTAATGTGTTCCTCAGCCATTATAACTCCAGCCTAAAGATATAAGCTGCTAAATCTCACTATGTGGCATGACACAGTCGGTTACCCTGCCTCACATCAAAAATGGCATTGGTCCCCAGCCAATTTAGGCCCCAGGCAAAGTCACTTACATGATGCTTAAAATTTTAGCACCCCCAACTTAAATCACCTTCCTGCATCCCTGACTGCATCTTGAGGAAGCTCAACTTCCAGGACATGTTCTCTTTTAGCAGTCTAAAGGAGCTGACCAGCTAGGATTTCTTAATTGTCTAACATGTTTGGGATTTGGCTTTGCTTTCATGTTGACATTTGCTTATCAAGTCCGGTCCATACTGCCCACCTGCCCCCAGTGTCCTCTGTTTTGAATACCAAATTAGGGTCACCCAAGGTCAAAAAACAGCTTAATTTTTTAAATTACAGTGAATGTGGGTGAGAGAGCTTGAGTTTTTCATTGGAATTTTACTCAGCTCCTCCCCCAAATTTAGTCATTGCTGACTTCCATCCACAGGCTATAAGCCATTTTACCATATAGTGTCCTGAATCTGAGGGGTTGAGGGATTCCTCCTGTCAGACCTCTGACTGAGGGATTTAAACTCCTTATCTGCCGCAGAACCATCCAATCACTGTTTGTTCGTAGTTGTTTATTTCCTCTCTGATATCAGTATGTCAATATTTTGACACATATGAAAGTTAAAATTTTCTTTTCTCCCACAATGTCTTATTCTGACTCTTTTTTATGAATAATGACTCTATTAGTACTTCTTGAGAAAGTATACTGGACAACTTATGTCAAAATATTTAAAAAATGTAATTAATTCACCATAACGATAAAACATCAAGATGGGCAAACATAGGAAGTTGCATGGGTCGTCTAGGATTCTCTGCTCTCCCACCTGCTGCCACGACCCTATCTGGACTAAGCGATTGATGATGATGATGATGATGTGCTAACCTATAACAAAATTTGATTTGGTCGCAGAAACAGGAAAAAACAGGTGACTATTTTTTTCAAACAGGTTTCATTTAGTTGGGTTTGATGGCCATCTCTGAGCAACTACTATTGTAGTTTTGTATAACTGTAGCACCAAAAATAGGCTTTTCCCAGATGTTCATGTTCACATGTATAATCATTGAGTCAATATTTAATATCAGCCTTGATAAATCCGAGTCGGAGCATCAAATCATACTTCTCAAAACAACCATCAGTGCATTACAAATAACTCTTTCTCATTATTTGCCAAAAATGTGCATTCTTACTTTAAATACATTTTTATTTAGAAACCCAGCTCACAGGCTAGTTAGCTGGGTATCAGTCATTGCACTGCTTTATATTTGAATCACATTAACTAACATACTAAACTATAGCGGACCTTTTAAACTGAGCCCACTGACTGAAACGCTCAACCATAAACACACATGGAATGGAGTGGAGTGGAATACATATCCAAACAAATGCTACCAAGTTTTAGGATAATCAGAAAGTGAAACATCATTTTTGTTACTGATTCTAGAGCAAAGGTCCCTAATGGGCGGACTGCAGCCTGAGTGTGGACCCAGACGCTGTCCTATGCGGACCTGGACCTACAACTGATAAACTATGCAGAATAATTTAATTTTGACAGGGTGGTTTTTATTGGTGTAACTTTTCTAGCCTTTACTTACAGCTTTAGCAGCCCAGGAGATTCACAGGTCAATCACATGTGTTGTAAATATCACACGTGGCACTACTCAGCTAATCAGATCTGTGCATTACAATGAGCGCTGAGACTCGAGTGAGTGATGCACAGACAGGGGAGGGGAACAGCAGTCAGAGAAGAAAGTGAGCCAGATTATTTTGCACGGTCGTGCTCTAAAAAGAGAAAGCAGGCACTAAATGTTGTTGAAATATGACTTAATTGTACTTTATTTGATTTGACATTCAGTTGTTGTCTAGGCTACTTCAGTAAACAGTATATAGCACTGAATCATGATGCAAGTTAGACATTATGATGTTTGGACCATTGCTTGAGGAAATTTCCTCCAACTGGACCTTATTGAAATTTAATAAAATACCTCTGTTCTAGAGTTTCTTGGCTGCCTTCACACCGTGTACCGACAGTGGTTACCATGGACACTGGGTGGGTGGACCCTGCTGCAGGACTGTGAGTTTCTATTGGCTGAACTGGCTATAGGCTGAACTTACATTTCCAGTTCAACAGTTCAACTTAATGCACACACTTTAGAACAGAGTAAAACAACTACACACAATGTCCCTGTTGATATAGTTACCTAGGTTTTCGAGATCTGAGCCAGAACACCGTTCCATCTCATTCAATGCTACTCTTGTGTGTTCCGGCACATTTTGTACCCCTGATTTGTACCTATATATTAAAATACAGCAGTCAATTTTTAATTACAATAATAGGGTTTCTGATGCCACAAAATGTTAGTAGATCTTGTGTAATGCTCCTCCCCTCTCTGTCTCCATGCCATTTCCTCCCTCTCCTCTTTATCACTTCATCAACTCTGACTTGACCGTCTGCAGCTCCCCACTGCTGGCAGCTGGATAGCGTGATTGATTAGTTGAAGGCTGATCTTTAAGGAGTAATAGATATGGTCAGACCTGCTCTGTCCTCCACCCACACAAGGACGCTTGAGCACTGTTTTAGCTCCAACTGTCCACTTTACCACTGGCGGACTCTGTGGATGCATACCTAAATAAAATAAAATTCTTCCTCACTTTCCTTTAGGTTTGTATTCCATTGTTTTGTAAATCTGGAAATGGGATGGTGAGAGACAGCTACACTGTTATCTTGCTCTCAGGGCAAATACAGACGTCTACTGGACAAATTTACAAAGTTCCTTCATTTCCCTCCATCACTATAACACACAGTTTCCCTGCCTAAGTGTGCCATGTTCCATACAAATGCTGCCACTGAGTTTGAGATCCCATAGGGCGTGTGTACAAGCGGTGCCAGGAAAACAATAGGCACATACATATTTACAAGTTTATTTCTTCTCTTGCTGACGATTGGGGTCTGTGGGTGCTTTCTCATATAGAGGAAATGTCATATTTCCCTGAGGTCCTGGTACCGCTTGCCAGTTCTTGCCTGTGCACTTTCCCAGGCTGTCATATATTTTGCATAGAGAAAAAAATGTGACCGTAGTACCCTCTGTTGTTATACAGGAAGATATTCAAATAAGCTCTGCTTATATAAGGGGGCTGGCAGTGATTGGATTTTAGTTTGGTGAGAAACGGGGATGTAAATAACAACTCATTTACTGTCTGATTAACTGTTTCAGTGTGGGAGCAGCATCCGAGTGCTCATTATAGTGTTTTTTTTCTAAGTAACAGGAACAGAGATGTTATTTTTTCTTAAGAGACTCTGACAGCAGCTAAGAGTGTTTAAGCACCCAGTTTATGTTCCATGACTGCATGGGAGAACATGTAACCTTGGTAAATGTATTCATTTGTGCTGTGTTGCACATCATTTTGTGTAAGTAAGTATATTGTTTGAAATGTAGACTTCTGGAGAGGTTAAAATGGCTTTCTTGCAGAATGACTGACTATTTGAATACAGTACACAGTGGCCCTAAAAAGTATTTGGACACTTTAACCACTAGTAAACTTTAAAGGTCTTTAGGTTTCTTCCAAAAATGTTGTTTCAAGGAGAAATACTCAAAGTATAATGTTAAACTGATGCTAGACTTTTTGCTTGGAGAAAGCCTGGGGGTCTTCCCAAGCTGGGTTCACCCATGGGTCCCGTATGATGTGTGAAATATTTGGCAAGCAGGATTAACTTTGAAGATCCACAGTCATCAGGAGTAAACAGAGGCACAGATTACAAAGGCTGAACATGAGTAAGGTCAAACGAAGCAGGTGCAGATAGTCATTACTTGTGGTTGAAACAGGTGGATGTGGGCAAAAATTGATAAGTTGGTGGGGGGCAGGTTTGGGAGGCAGGTGCAGCCAAGAACCACACCATATTTTGTGGGTGCAGGTCGTGATTTGTAGTTAAAACCGTTGGGTGTGGGCATTAATAATGTGCCATCTACCACACGCTCCACATTTCTGAATGGGGTTTAGGTGTGTGCTGTGTCCAGGCACTTACCCTCTTCCATTAAAAGGACATTTGTTGCTGTTGGGGTTGTTGTTAATGTTGTTTGTTAAGTTCAAGATGTGTCTATGTATGGACTGTTTTATTGTGTTGGGCTGTTGGTTAGTTAGTGTGGGTTTACCGTGGTGTCTACCACAAAGTGAAGCTGTATGGTATGTATTGGTTTGGCCTTCCAGTAACACTGCGCTGGGCGTTTCTGTTGAAGTGCCTGTTCAGTAAAAGAGCATATGTCTGCGTGTGCACTGTTTTCTGTGTCTTCTTCTACTCTTACATCACAATAATCAAGCCAATGTAGACCTCTGTCCTGGAGATGAATTCCAACCAGAAAGCACTAAGGGTTCTTTAAGGCACAGTGGTAAAAATGTCAATGTCTGCGGCTGTTTTTCTTTTCTCAGTTTGTTTTCATTGATGGGATCATGAACTCAGAAACTCAGAAGTATACAACAAAATTTTTCTAGTAGAAGTCTGCAAAGAAATTGTTCAAACAGACAGAAGTAGATCTTTCAACAGGGCTCCGATCTGACACACCATGTGCTATTCTGTTTCCTACCACAATGAACTTGATATATTCTAAAGTATGGCATATATACCTTTTATGTTATACGTTTATGTACTTACAAGTTAACAGATCACTTTCGGTCACTCTGCCTCTTCTGAACAACAGTGATGGAATATTATCTCTCACCATCGTCTGTAGCCAAATCCTATGTGCATTTCTGTGCATATTTCATCAAGGCAATTATTCTGCTTGACAGGAAATTAATGCTCTTGTTTGAAATTGGCAGCATCAACTTGTATCTCTACATCATCCCACTTTTTTATCTCCAAGAACCAGACAGCAACTGTTGATGTGAATCAGTGAGGAACAACTTCTTTGGCATAGTAATAACATTGCTAGATCAGGAATGTAACACAGCTTTCAGTCAGACAGAGGAAGGAGTGATGAATGTGAAATAATGTAAATGATGCCTATTCAATGACTTGTAGGCCATATTCACAAGGACGTTTAGTTATCTGTCAGAAAAACGCATTGATACGCATTGCTGTTTTTTTTTTTTTCATAGATGTGTTTGTGGGCCTAGATAGCTGTTTACTCACATGACTGCATATACGTGAGCAGAAAACTCATTCAAACAGAGTGCTCTTACATGAAAGGCTGGTTTTTGCTGCTGTTATTCACAGAAGGAAGATGTATGGGAACATATACACTGCTCAAAAAAATAAAGGGAACACTCAAATAACACATCCTAGATCTGAAAGAATGAAATATTCTCATTGAATACTTTGTTCTGTACAAAGTTCAATGTGCTGACAACAAAATCACACAAAAATCATCAATGGAAATCAAATTTATTAACCAATGGAGGCCTGGATTTGGAGTCACACACAAAATTAAAGTGGAAAAACACACTACAGGCTGATCCAACTTTGATGTAATGTCCTTAAAACAAGTCAAAATGAGGCTCAGTATTGTGTGTGGCCTCCATGTGCCTGTATGACCTCCCTACAACGCCTGGGCATGCTCCTGATGAGGTGGCGGATGGTCTCCTGATGGATCTCCTCCCAGACCTGGACTAAAGCATCCGCCAACTCCTGGACAGTCTGTGGTGCAACGTGGCGTTGGTGGATTACATTACATTACATTACATTACATTTAGCAGACGCTTTTATCCAAAGCGACTTACAAATAATGTGGTACATAGAACAAACATAGTCAGGCCTTAAAGGAGGCCAAGGGGTAAAAGCGGGGTAGAGAAGGGAAGGAGGGCAAGAAGGAGATGAGGTTGGTAGTGGCTAGATTTGCAAGAGGCGATTAGAGCAAGTGCTCCCTGAAGAGCTCTGTCTTCAGGAGTTTCTTAAAAATAGCAAGGGACGGATGGAGCGAGACATGATGTCCCAGATGTGCTCAATCGGATTCAGGTCTGGGGAACGGGCGGGCCAGTCCATAGCTTCAATGCCTTCATCTTGCAGGAACTGCTGACACACTCCAGCCACATGAGGTCTAGCATTGTCCTGCATTAGGAGGAACCCAGGGCCAACCGCACCAGCATATGGTCTCACAAGGGGTCTGAAGATCTCATCTCGGTACCTAATGGCAATCAGGCTACACCTGGCGAGCACATGGAGGGCTGTGCGGCCCTCCAAAGAAGGGCTGGAGAAGTACTGAGAAGTTGTCTGTGGTCCCCACCTGCAGAACCACTCCTTTATTGAGTGTGTCTTGCTAATTGCCAATAATTTCCACCTGTTGTCTATTCCATTTGCACAACAGCTGTGAAATTGATTGTCAATCAGTGTTGCTTCCTAAGTGGACAGTTTGATTTCACAGAAGTTTGATTTACTTGGAGTTATATTGTGTTGTTTGTGTTCCCTTTATTTTTTTGAGCAGTGTATAAATTAGTCCAGGAAGCAACTTGGACGACGCCAAAATTGGTCATTAGGAATGCTCTGGATTTGAGCTCATGGCAACATTTAATTTCTCCTACATCTTGCCCAACATTGAAGCCCCACCCCAGGTAACCCCCACTGGCTGAAACATGATTATGCCTGAATATGTTCCATCATGTATCAGATTAACTTTTTCAATGGATAACAGTGTGATTTTCTCACATTACCTTGTCCTTACTCAATTTCATATATTTGAAGAATATCAAAATACAGAATGCAACATTACATCCTTAAAAATCAAAGATCCTCCCTGGATTTTGGCCGTGACATACAGTTCTTGAGAACTTTACATTGTATAGAACCATTTCAGTATTATACATGGAGATTTTTTTACACTTTTAAAAGATACTTAATACTTCATCTTTAAATTTATGCTGGGGCTGGCAGCTTGACTGGAACTTTTAAAATTCTAAGTCATGCTAAAGATTTGTAGCCAAAGTCAGATTTGGCCTGAAAACAATGTTTCAAATGAAGTCTGACTCATCAGGACTGTGTAGGCATTTCAAACCACACCATGACTGGCAGTAGTGTTTTGGTTTCTGGCAGAAGTTGAACTTTGAATCTGTGTGTAATTAAAATTATGTTCCATGGGCAATGACTGTTCCCACAGTGGTAAGTTTCAATGGCCAGTGCAAGTAACTGGACAAATTTGGCCAAACATCAAAGCAGTATTAGCATTCACTAAAGTATAGTGCTGTGGGTGGCTATGATGGACAACAAATCATTTAAGCAACAGCATTTGTTGGTGAAGTT
Organism: Pygocentrus nattereri; assembly: GCF_015220715.1. Lineage (NCBI taxonomy): Eukaryota > Metazoa > Chordata > Actinopteri > Characiformes > Serrasalmidae > Pygocentrus > Pygocentrus nattereri. The sequence continues at coordinate 16,355,802 of NC_051221.1, read as the reverse complement.
AGACTAGCCAACAAACTAAGCAGAAAAAAAAATCTTTGTTTCATTTCTTTTACTTTCACACTCTTCCTAGCAGCTCAGACATCCAGTCGCAATAGCCAGAGAGAACAGCTTCACTGGTGTGAAATTGTGGAACTAATTTAGGCACTGTAGATACATTTTACTCCTTTAGAGCTATGCTTCACAGCCATTTAAAAACATTTAAGGTGTGTTTCAAAAACTGCTAGCTAGCTAAAGAGACATTCACTTGTATGGGATGTTGCTGCGATAAGGAGCCACTCGTGCAAAATCTGCCCTAATTCTGAGTGAAGGGATGTCACATTCTTCCATCATAGTCCCCCTCAATACAAGTTCAACATGAAAGTGGAAAGTATGTCAAAAAGACAGATATTGTTCTTTATTTGAAGGTCAATAGTACATTAATGCAGGAGCCTAAAGCTAAAGCATAAACAGATTAGCAAACTATGTTGACAGCCCTCTTTAAAAACTGTACAGCTTCAGGGAACCAGAAATAGTTTGTTTAGGGCATTGCTCCTGAGAACCTTTTAATTCCTTAATCATTTCTTGAGTAGATCTGGTTGCTAGGTTTCCAGATGTAGAGTTAATGGAAATGAAAGGGATTTTCAAGGCATTGTTACCCACTAATGGTGTTATCCAGTACAGGATTAGTGTTAATCTTGTTTTTTTCCTGTTGAACACATTTGCACAGATACCTCTCCTACAGTGCTCATCTATCTGACAACTATTTGACTGGTTTTCTATCTGTACCTCTTTCTCTCTCTGCCACCTCATGCCCCTGAAAAGGAACAACCTTGCTCTTACTTATGCCTTGGCAATCGATCTCCACCATCAAACTGAGGGATTTTAAGGTCACTATAGATCTTGCCCTGGTGCTCTTATTTTAGCATCCCGATGCCTCAGAAAGGCCTTATTGACTCCCCAAGGCTTGTGAAGACCCATTTCTGAGGGGTGGGATGCACAGAGGGAAGGTACATATGTGTTGTATACATCAAGAGGAGGCCACAATGCATGTTTGACCATGGTTTAGACACAATGGGATGCACACCCAATTTCCATTAGTGTGCTTTCCAAGTAGTGTAGGCTACTTGCACATGCAGCAGAAAAAAACAAGTGGCTAACTAATACTAATGCATGCAGGGGAGGATAAAAGGCCCACACTCGCCTTGTTTAAGCAAAAGCCCCCTTGAATAATCATCAAATCAAAGCAAGAAAGTAAGGAAAAAAGTCAAATGGTGCATGGAAGAAAAGAGGTAATATCAGTCATGAGCAGCAAGAACAATAACCAAAAAAAGGAGGAATGGAAAAGGAAGAAAACGAACTATGAAAATGGACTGCAAATGGACTTGATGGGTACATTAGAGAGATCCCAGATAGTTGGATTTTTTTTTTTAAATAACAGCCTTCGATGTAGTCCATTCAGATGACACTTTTCCCCTGAATACTGTTATTAAAAAACATCAGTTTTCACTCGAGAGGTTGCTTGCCTTTTTGTTCATTGCACATGCTCACTGGATTACAACTCAGATATGCTATCAATATACATGAGTAGCCCATGTGGTTTATGAGTGCACTGACATTACTTAAAAATAAAGAATGTGTATATTTTTTCTTAAAAATACAGAAGACAATTTTACTGTTTCTGTGTGTCTACTTAACTGCAAATGATCCTCTAAAGCATCAACCATAAAAGCTTTTGTAAAGCTAGTACTGAAGAATTTGTTTAATACCAGTAGTCAACAACAAAGATCACAGAGAGGTTCATTTTTTGATGAACCTCAGCTTTGCTCAGCTTTGTTGAAAAGAAAGATGTCAGTGTCATCAGCAAGCAAGATAAAAGAGGTGTTCTTGAAGAGGAGGTAAAGGTCATTCACATATAACAAAAAGAGTAATGGCCCCAGCACTGGGCTTTGAGGAACCTCTCATGGAAGGCATTTTAAATCAAACGTATATTCCATGAGACTCACGGTTGTTTCGTAGATGTATTCTGGGCTGTTCTAACTGTGAGTTCTCATTTACACTGATAGTTCAATTGGTGTATTTGGACAGTGTATAAACATCTGTTATTTTCTTTTGAATGCAGCCTGTCAAGGAGCTGTTCCAACTTTTACATTCACAGCTTTTGTTCTAACTTTCACTTTCACAGCTTCTTTTCTCAAATTACTACAGTCAGAAATCTGATTGATTCTCTCATTTCTCAGATTACACATTTCCTAGAGGGTTTTTGCTAATGAGTTGACATAAGTGAGACATCCTCTGTAATCCACAAGCAGAAAAGTAATGAGGTGAGCTAGCTGTAGATGAAACATGCATCTCATTAGACTTGGGCTCCTCCTTTGATTTCTACATCTTTAGCGTTTGAGCATCAGCGAAGGTGAGCGATGTTATAATTAGATATGGAAGATGCTTTGCAGTGAAAATGTGTTCTCAGAAGGGGGTAAAAAAGCATTTAGCTCTTATGATAGTTTTTGTATGTTTTTGCTCTGTGAATATGCACTGTGGGTCACTGTAGTCTGGGAAAGGAACGCTGATTGTAGGACACAGGCTTGTGCTGTCTGCTGAGTGGCATTCTATTGTTCCACCCATCATCAGGAAACTTCTGCTTTCAAGATTCCCTTGAGTCTAAACATTTCAAATTTAATTTGATCCTAAAAATGCGAAAGTGTTGCAAGAATGCATACAAATAAGAGGGTGAAACAGTGCAATCTAATTTTCTTACACCCTTTCCTTCTCCATGATTCAGTGTCAGAACCTTGTAACTCCTTTTACTGTACTGCCGTAACCTTTTTTCTAATTTGAAAATTTTATTAATAACTTCAGAAATTATATCTAAACTATAGAGATAATTACATTTACGCTAAGAACTCAAAATGACCTCTTTAACCCCTTAACAAGCCTTGGCAGGCCTACAGTTTTATTATACACTTCATTAACCTGAGAATAGCTCCATTATTTTGCATTGAAGTCCCTGCAGTTGCTGAAAAATATGCCTTTGTATAAAATAACCCTGGATTGTTAAGGAGTTAATGAAAATTGGTCAAGCTGGCTTCTACATGTGTCAACAATAAGACCTGACTTCAGTTATTCAATCAATTTATCACAGTATGGGTTAGTACTTCTGCTCTTTGTGCAGAATTATTATGGGTAAACATCAATACGAGCACATCAGATTTTGTTTGAATTAAAGTCCCCCTGCTTCATTATCATTATGGCCCAAAATAATTATACTTTAAAGGAGAAAGAAAAAACCTACTTCACTTTTAATGTAAGTCATTAGCCAAGTGTGTGTGTGTGTGTGTGTGTGTATGTGTGTATATATATATAACTTAGTGCAGTCTTAGGCAGAAAAGCTTATTATTTAAAATCAATTATCTTGGCCTGAACATGTGGTTGGACTGTTCTCAGTCCAGCAGTGACACTCCAGCAGAACTGCTGTGTCTCATCTACTCATACCAGTGCAACACACATTAATACACCAATATTCTTTACATATAGTAATGTTTTTAGTTCATGATTCTAGTGATGCTCATTCCAAATCTTCCAAACAATTCATTTCAATTTTTGAAACCTGAGTTTCACAAATGATCTGATGATTTCTTGATAGTAAATATGTCTCTGCAGTAAATATTTAGGTCTGCACCAAGAATGGAACCAATTTCTGAGAAAGTAATCATTTCTACTAACTTCAGCTTATTTATTCATGCCTTGAAACGATTGTGTATTTGTCCTAAAAAGAGCTCATTAGGGCTGTGGCCAAAAAAGTGTCATATTGTCAAATGTCTCTCTCTCTCTCTCTCTTTCTCTCTCTCTTTCTTTCTTTCTTTCTTTATTTCTTTCTTTCTCTCTTTCTCTCTCTCTCTCTCTCTCTCTCTCTCTCTCTCTCCCTCTCCCTCTCCCTCCCTCCCTCCCTCCCAAATGCTTTGCCAATTGTATTGACAAAAAATAAAAATTCTAATTTTAAAGATTTAATTTCCAGCTGTTATTTTAAGCTCTTTATCAGTTATACTCAAGAATAAGACACATTCAGTCTGTCTTATTGGATTATTGATTAGGCAGAGCTAAATCCAGTATGTGATAATGCAGAGAAGGTGCATTTTGATCTGTTTCAAAACATTTGCTTCAAACAGAGTGCAGAAGTCTCCATTTCTGCCATGACTACATTTTTCATACTTGCATATACCAAATCTGGTCTTAAGGCTTCTAACTAAATAAGCTATTGTTAGCTAGGCAAGGTATTGGAGATCTGCTGTACTGCAGCTGCAGCAGCAATCACTAGAGCATGTCTGAACTCCCAGTAGCCCAGAACCTTTAGCTAGTAACACACCTGAACAAACATTCGAAAAATCCACTATCTGCACAGCTGCAAATCTGTAGACAAGTGAACACAACAGATGACCTCTAGACAGTAAGACGAATCGCAAGACTATTCTGCCAGCGCTGCATGGAATACATTTTAATTTCATGTTTTGTGAGAAATTACAATCATCTATCATCAGTGATTCATTTTAAATTGAGGAGTGAATACATTTGTTCATTTTCATTCCATTTGCCAAAAACCACATTAATTACAAACATTTTTTTCTGTACTGACTCACATGTTGGTTTGTTCCTGGACTATCTTCATGCTAAAACACAGAACCCCCTGAGGATCCTGTATAGTGCAGGGTATAAGCAGAAACCCACCTAGTACCTTTGGGTCTCATATAAATGCTTGTGTTGGACAATAGCATTTCCTAGCCTTTTTACTGCAGTCACTTTTTTTTATATTCATAAGCACCAAGCTCCAAAAAATATGTAGCAGACAACACCAAACAGTGATGCCACTCAGCATTTCACTATTGCTGTACTACATTATGTAAATGAACCCAACTCATTTCACTTTGCACATTTTAACTCACAAACAGCAAGTTTATGAAGAATTAATTAGCTGATGCCAAACATGATACATTTGCTATAAAAGTTTAATTCCATCAATTCTATACAAAGCCTAAAATGAAATTGTGCATCTTATTTGCACTTTTATGCGATGCTTCCTATGTGCTATAGCTTTTCTTTGTACTCTTTTCTACCTTTGGTGGCACCTCTGGTGTGCACGAGCAGGAGCTTAGGGAGTCTAAGTGAAGGGTTGCGAAATCTCATGGTTCTTAAATATGCATAGCATTAGAAAAAAAAGCTAATTTGCATTGCAAAATGTTAATTTACTATGAAAATGTTATATTTTTGATTCCAATATGCCTTTTGTCTGATTCATCAATTGTATATTTGAAAAGGCTGTTCATGGGGGCAGTCATGGGTTGGAGGTTAGGGATCCAGCCTCGTGCCCCCACTTGTTAGACCAGAATTGTACCCCTGATATGCCATAATTTATGTTCTTTAGTAATGAAAACATATAACAGAAAAACTTTGAGTGTAACGTGCCAACAAGAGTCTGACGCTTGTGGTTAGACAACACGATTGAGGCTTTACTGTTAGGGGAAAGGCAAAAGGCAGAGTCAAAAACCAGAAAGCAATAGTCATAAACAGTTTACAGGCAAATAGTAGAATGCTCAGATCACAAATACAATACCTCGCTATTAGCTATGCCTAAAGCCCAGGCTCATAAACTAAACTAAAAGGTCATATGACATGAGGCACAGGTGAAGAGAATCAGTATTCAGGAGATCTAGAGTGCTGATTGGAGCATAAGAAAAGGTCAGGAGTCATGTGATCTCCCAGAGGATTCTGGGAGATGGAGTCTGGGGTCGACTTGGAGCTTGACAGATGCGTGACATTGAGTTATGAGGCTCTGGTATGACAGTGATGATGTGTAAGCAGGGTCTCTACATTGCATCATCATATATCACAGGTTTGAGTATGAAGAAAATATCTCTGGCAGTTGGCCTCAAACATTATTGCAGAATAGTTTCAGCGCTACAATGCTTCAGGCCTAATAGATCATCTGACCTCTGTTAAAGAGTACAGCTTTAACGCCAGCTGAGATTTATTATCTCTTTTTCCCAGTGGAACGGTTAGACTAAAGGAACTCCCAGATTCTTGGTTCACAGCCTCTCATCCATCACGCTTTAACAAGTAGCCATTCTAGTGTTGCCTCACGCTGGCAAATGCTCACTTCAGAGCCATTTATTTGGTAGCAGCCATGTCTTGGCACTGACACTGTTTTTGGTAAAGGTAGCATTTTTCACAAAATTTCAATCATGAACAGAGGAGAGATGGAGATGTTTGATGACAAGGACAAGAAGTCAGAGTGTAACTCAGGACAAAATGAACCTTACATTACTAAAGTAGCCTCATACACTCCGTGTGCTCAGTGTTCATATTTACTTGTATATATTTGATTATTTGTGATTGAACACTGCAAGGCAATGCACAACACTATTGTTATCCAACTTTAATGTTGCTCTTCACCTTCTTCTTTTCCTTCTTCTTCTTTTTGACCACTAATTCGTCCCAGTTTTCGAGATATCAACACCATTTCAGCTCCACAATGTTCAGTCTGATCATGAATGGTGTGCTCATATGCAGCTTTTTGATTGGACCTGCAGTTCTTGTACAGCTATCATTAGTTGACTTTTTTTTTTTCCATATAGGAAGAAATGGGGTGCGAAAGTTTTTGCACCCATCTTTTATTACAAAGACAGAAGTCCATTAGTAACACCCTATTAACAGTGTAGGATATCACAGAAACCTCCTAGCAACCATCTGGAATACCATAGCAATCACTATAGCAAATGCATAGCAACATCCTAGCAGCCCTCTAGGGTACCATGGCAACAACCTAGCACCATCCTATCAAACACCTAGGATAAAACAGAATCCACCAAGCAAAAACGTCTTAGCAAGCTTAAGCAATCCTTCAACCTTTTTCAGGAAGTGCACTTCTCTAGTTTTATATTTGTTATTTATTCATTTATTATTTTACTTAAAATTTCTTTATTGATTTACAACACATGGTTAACTTATTTAACACTTAAAAATAAAAAAGCATAATTTGATGGGGGTTGATCTTGACTTTTGTTTTGGCAGAAAAGTGGAGATCCTCAGCATTACGTTTTGTCTGAAAGAAGAAACCCCGCGACCCTGAGGGAGAAGCGGCTTAGAAAATCCATTGATGGTGAATTCTGCAAAGTGAGCTTGAGGTTAGTCGGCTAATTTTCTGTTTAATTTTCTGTCTAATCTGTTTAATGTAGTCTAATCTAACATATCATCGTTCAATCTTCATTTTTTTATTTTCATTTCTCCACATTGTCTGAGCACACCAGCTGCCTTATGTTGTGTGAAAATATCGTGACGAATGGACGAATAGAAATGCTCAAACAATGCTTGGAATAAAATCTCTTTACATGAACTTTCATTTAAAAGTTAAAGTTTTTATTTTCTTCTGTAAAGTTGCCGTTTTGGAGATATGCAGTTTTTTTTTTTTATTTATGTTTGTCAATAGAAGATCTTTCATGATATTGTGAATTGAACAGAATCAATGTTGATGGCACTCTTATTTTGCTGAAACCACCTTTGCATTTTTGCCATATGTTTGTTGACCCCAAAATAACCTGAAAAAATTGACTCAAACCAGTAAATACAGAATGTAAATTGAATGTAAATGCAATTTATAATGGACCTTTGCTATGTAATTAAATATGTAATAACATTGTTACAGTTAGTTTTTATAACAAATATGTATACTATAATTATAGAAAATGAAGGTAATAACTCTCTGACTTGTAGAGGTTAAAACGCCTTAAAACAGGATGATACTGCGTTTTTTCACTGACACAGTCTGAATTCACAGCTCTAAAGGTAGTGTGGCTTCTTCCTTCGTGTTCTGAAGATTAGATGAGACTAAAGCTGGGGATTTTAGGAACATTGGGAAGGCCTGGAAAGGAAAAAGGCTAGATTAGAACTTAGATTAGATTTCTCTCTCTGTCTGTCTCTCTCGCTCTCTTTCTCTCTCTCTCTCTCTCTCGCTCTCTCGATCTCTCGCTCTCTCTCTCTGTCTCTTTCTTTCTCTCTCTCTCTCTCTCTCTCTCTCTCTCTCGATCTCTCTCTCTATCTCTATCTCTCTGTCTCTTTCTCTCTGTCTGTCTCTCTCGCTTTCTTTGTTTCTCTCTCACTCATTCTCTCTGTCTCTCTTCTGCTCGCTCGCTCTCCCTCTCTCTCTCTCTCTCTCTCTCGCTCCCTCTCTCTCTCACTCTGAGTATGATAAGACGAGGTTGTAGTTAGCCACGAGAAATGCAAAACTTTCATATTCCTCACTTTCTGTCCTTAAAGCCATGAGTGCCATTTAAGCTGCAGTGGTATATAATTTATCAATGTGTCTTAGTGGTGTTCTTTATTTGGCCTAGAATGGGCAGTGCTGAGTGAACCTAGCTTGCCTACTTATGTCTCAACAAGCCATATTCATCTTGTTGGGTACAAAGAAAAAAACTAATGTCAGTCTGAGAGAGCTATTTGATCTTGTCTTTGGGACTTTATGCCCAATCAGTCAAAAGAGAATTTGTGAGGTCAGGCGCTGATGTTGGATGAGAAGATCTGTCTCATAATCGACATTCCAATTCATCCCAAAGGTGTTCAGTAGGGTTGAGGTTGGGGCTCTATGCCTGATGCTGGAGGTCCTATCCACTGAACTTGCAAAACCATAAACATTAATGGACCTCGCTTTGTGCGCAGAGATGTAATCATGCTGGAACAGGAAAGAGCCTTTGCCAAACTGTTGCGATACATTTGGAAGCATATAATTGTCTAAAATATCTTTGTGTGTAACATTACCCTTCACTAGAAGTAAGGGGCCTAGCCCAACAGACTGCCAGATAGTGAAGCATGATTCATCACTCCAGAGAACACGTTTCCACTGCTGGCATGCTTTACACCACTCCAGCCAACGCTTGGAACTGTGCATACCGATCTAAGGGTTGTGTGCAGCTGCTCGATCATGGAAACCAATTTTAGGAAGCACCCAACATACATTTTTTGTGCGAATGGTGCTGATGAGAGGCAGTTAGGAGCTCTGTAGTGAGTGATGCAACAGAGGTTATGCAATCTTTATGCTTAATACTCATGGCCCTGCTGTGAGTATACATAGTCTAGCACTTTTAACGCTGAGTTGTCATTGCTCCCAGATACTTCCATTTCACAATAACAGCACTTACAGCTGACTGGGCAGCTCTAGCAAAGAAGAGCCAGATTTAAAGGCACTCTTCAGTCGGACCCATTTCTACTCTGAGTTTTTGTCTATAGACATTACATATTTCTATTCTTCTAGAAAGGTTTTACACTAGATGGTAGCTCTAGATCACAAACAAACACCACTCCAACTCGTCCCAGTTATTGGATATGAAGGAATGTATTGTTATGTTATATTGTTATGCTGTGTTGTACATTCTGTATCTTTGTGAATGTGCTGAACTTGTATGTTAGGCTGCCTATTTTGTGTTTACCCCTACATGATCATGTTTGTCACACCTGTTACTTGTCCTGTTTAAGCTGGGTCTAATCTTGGCATCAGGCCAGCTATAAAACTGCATCAGCATTCCAATGTCTTACAGGCTAACTGGGTGTCTGGTACCTGCACATGCAACGAATAAACTTCACCTGGTCAGACAACAGTCCCCTGGTGTCAAGAGGGCTTGGATTCTTCAGATATAATCGCTTGCTTACCACCTCTGAGCCTCCTGGACCCTGGAATGTGTATTTTAAAAATATATTCAATATAATTTGTCAAAGAGCAATGAATCCAGAGAATTTGTTTCTTTAGAAAAAGATATTAAGCAGTTCATCTTGTTCTGTTCTTGCATACAAAAGAATATTGTGATATACTGCCGAAGGTTGTTTAAGGCCCTCAAATGTTCTGAAATGGGCCGCTGCTTGCTGACACTTGTCACATGGCAAAACATTCATGCAATATTAGTTGCTTAAAAGCAACATAAAACTAAATTGCACTTGAGGTGCAAAATATAAGGCAGCTCATTTGAAACACAGCCACATTTGTGTGTTAACTCAAGACGTTCATGAAACAGGCAATCAAAATGGCAGTCGCATATCACGTGATCATGTCAGCTGACATATTTGATTCCACCAGATCATTGGACAAGAAATTAAAATAGAACACAATTTATTGAGTAGTCAGAAAAAGCTACCCAATAAACTACCCTCCCCTCACTGACTCGGTGTTGGTAGATTTTCATTTTGTCAGTTTCCTGAGCTGTGACAACAGACACGAGACTCTTGACGCTAATGTTTCTGTAACCAGATGTGTTAACTAGCCAGCAAACACTAAGAGCTGTTTAAACAGCCACCTGTGCAGCATTTATTCCTCTTTAGTAGCCTGCTGTTTTCATGATTTATGTAGATAGATTCATTCCCTCCTCTTTTAATGGCCCTTCATTTTAAACAGAGCTCCATTTGTGATGCAGAGGTTGAAAATTGTTCCGGAAGGGTGGACTAAGATGCAGTTTTCAGTGAAGCTGCAGTGCTTCTAGAACAGGATGAGTGAGACTTTAAGTAGGCTGTAACCATAACTCCTACTTAAATGTTCATTTTGAAAGGCTTAACATTCACTTTACACAGATATTAAACTCAAATATATAGTCACAAACCTGAAATAAAGAACTGCTGTAAATTAACAGCAGGAGCACTGCAGTAATCTACTGTATTCCTTAAATACAGCAGATTAGTGTAAAAAAAATCATGCATTTTGGGAGAATTAGATTCCAGCATCTTGTCAAAGAAGTTAAAATGTTGTTACAGTAGTCAGCTGTTATTTGGAGAGCATGTTTGGACAGTGGCTAGTATTCTGTGCAGTCTTGAGCAGCCTGTCTCTGAATATTGTACTGCCAGAGGTTTTGTTTTTTTCTATATTACATTTCAGTCTTTTTAAATGTATTTAATATTTACTAACAGAAATATGTTTTAAAATATTTTACATGCTTTGATACGCTAACTATGATGGTCTTTCGTGTTTCAGTAATTAGTTAATCCATAATTCATTTCTTTGTAGACTTATTGATTGGTATATAATATAATAACAGCTGTAAGGCACAGTTCTGTGATTGATGAACAGTTCTATGCTGTTGTATTAAGATCATTCTCTTAATCATGCAACAGTATGCTGGAATGTTTGTGTTGTCAAAATCTCACTAGATAGATTTGTTTTGTTCGCAAATATCTTTACATGGGGTCAGATGGGGTTACATGAGGACAGAGTTGGGATAATTAAAAATTACAAGTCAGCTACTTTGTAGCTACTTTCCCAAAATTTGTAGCAGCTACAATTTAGCTACTTTTTAAAAAGTAGTGCCCTACTTTTTAGCTACTTTCAAAGTGTCAAAATTGTTTGTTTGTTTGTGAATCTCCACCTGACAGGCCCAACTGACAGTGTGAACAAGATGCTTCATTTAGTTGTGTGCCAGAAACAAACACACAATTGAAAAGTTGCAAATATACAAATCACTAAAACATGTAACCAACAATCAAACTTACACAAACGCATGATATCCAACAAAAATTAAGACTAAAAGCAAAGTCAATCATTCCTGGTTTTTCCTAATAAAAATCAACAAAAATAACTGAATACAAACCAGAGAATTTTGTGCAAAGTGTTGTCAACTGAAATAAAACTGCTCCAATTTAAACATTTCAGCAAGATTCACTGATCAGGCATAACATTATGACCACCTCCTTGTTTCCATGCTCATTGTCCATTTTATCAGCTCCACTTACTATATAGGTGCACTTTGTAGTTCTACAATTACCGACTGTAGTTCATCTGTTTCTTTGCATACTTTGTTAGCCCCCAGTTAGCCCACTTGACCACTTGACCAACAAGTCCATCAGATGTCTTGTGGACGTCGCTGGTCACAAAACTGCTTCCATTCGATACAGGATCTTGCCATGGCATTTCGTATCTTGTCTTCCCATCTTATTGGAGGCCTTCCGAGTGATCTCTTCTGCCCGTACGGATACTACTCAGCAACTGCACGCAATTCTGCGATCACGCCTTTCACACCGTTCCTACATCTGATCTCCTCGTTCCGGATGCGATCTCGCAACGAAATTCCCAGCATTGATCGTTCCATGGCCCTCTGCGTTGTTAGTAGTCATTTTTCCTCCTTCTTCCTAGTGGCCCAGGTCTCATTTGTGTGTAGCATCGCAGGTAAGACTGTGCCATTGAAGAGGTTGGTGCGAGTGGCCTTATCCTACTTCGCCTTCAGCACATCATTTACCGAGTTGAATGCCTTCCATCCTGATCTTATTCTTCGCGAGATTTCCTTTGTCAAGTCACGTCTCATGTTCACCTCCTGCCCAAGGTACACGTAGCTTTCCACCTCCTCTAATTCATTGCCTCCGACCATGATTTTACCGGGAGCCACGCCGTCTGACTGCATGTATTTGGTCTTGGCGCAGTTGATCTTCAAGTCAACTGCCGAGCTCAGCATGGTCTGCAATTCCTTGGTGCTTTCTGTGAAGAGCACGATGTCATCTGCGAATCAAAGGTGGGTGAGCCACTCGCCGTTAATCTTCGCTCCACCGTCCCTGCCTATTTCTCGCATGACCATCTCAAGACATGCCATGAAGAGCTTTGGAGAAATGGTGTCTCCTTGCTTGACGCCCTTCTCAACCAGGACACGCACAGGCGACTGCAGCAGCGCCACATCCACCATGCACCTAGTGTTGGCTTCCTTCAGGAAGTTCCCATACTGCGCCGCAACTCCTTGCTCCTTGAGGGCTGTGAGATGTGGGACAGGAGGCATATAGGACGATAGTTCTTGAGATCTTTTGTACAGCAGGACCACATTCGACTACCATTGAGAGGGTATTATTCCCTCTGCTAGGTAGTGGTCAAAGCGAAGAGCGAGGATTTTCCACAGCTATCTTCCGCTGGCCTGCAGCATTTCCGAGGTAATGCCGTCCTTTCCTGGTACTTTTCCTTTCTTCATCAACTTTAGGGCCCTCTCAATTTCGCTGGCCAGAATAGGTGGCACTCTTTCCTGCTCTTCCACTGGCGACGGTGGATGGACATATACGGTCAATTTGAAGAGATTAGTGTAGAAGGCTTTGCAGACTTCCTCCAGTCCTCTCCTATCATTTACCACGATGCCATACTTGTTCTTCAGTGTCGTCACTTCTGCTCAATAGAGTGCTATCTTTATTTCGCATTACTTGATTTCCTGTCTTGTGGAGCATTCAAGAGCTTTTCTTTCCTAAACTTCTCAAAGTCTTCCTCCAGATGTTGTCGTTTTGCTTTGCAGAGGATAGAATACTCGACCAGGTCTGATCCATCGTTTTTAGCCTGAACTATCAGCACATACAGAGACATACTTACAGCCAAGATCATAAAATTGACATAAAATGTGCCTCCTAAGGTGGTTTTATTATTGTTGAAAGGACAAAAGGGCTCTTCTTTAACATTTTGGTTGCGACCCCTGAGTTAAGCCTACGAGTTAGCAGTGATCAGAACTGGTTCAGTCAGGATTGCACAATCGCAATCAGCTCAATGAACGACCGCGCTTCCAGTGAACGACCGCACTTCCAGTGAATGGCCACGTTACTAGCTACTAAAATTTGTAGCTAGCTACAAAAAGTAGCGTGCTACTTAGCTACTCCCCCATCCCTACATGAGGATGCTCAGATAGCTCTGGGTCCACAAAAGAGCATGTAAGGTTTCTAGCACAGTCAGACACTTGCAGATGATTGTAGTCGAAAGGGCTTTTACTGATATAAACAGAGTTCCAAATCATAGTCACAAAAACAGGCTGAGTTCAAATCCAAAAATCAGAGAAAGCAGTAAATACATCCAAAGGACAGGGCAGAAAAAGCATAAGCTGAAAACGAATAGCAATAGGTCATACACGAAAGATATAACAATAGACAAACCGCTCAGTAAATCAACACCAGGTGAATCAATACTTCGCAATGTCTCTAAGATATAGCCCAGGCTATAAACCATCCCAAGTGCATCACCCAGGTGATGCTCATCAATATTCCGGAGACCTGGAGCGCTGATAGGGGCGTTGTCACTTGTGATGTCACGTGATCTCCCAGAGGGTCCATTTCCACAAGGGATTCTGGAGGCTGCGTGATAGAGCACATGTGAGCCACACATTAGAAATACCTGAGTGCATAAAGAATTGTATTAATACAGTAATCTGTATTGTAATCAGTAATTATTTAGAAATAGAGTAAAGCATTGTAATTCTGGAATACAGTATGAGTGCTGTAAATACACAGTAATTTCCAAGTTGAAATCGCTGCTAGTAAATTACTAGATAGATAGATAGATAGATAGATGGATAGATGGATAGATAGATGGATAGATAGATGGATGGCTAACTAGTAAAATAATTGAATGTGTTGCATACAATTTTGATTGATTTTTAATTGTTTTAAGTTAAGTGATACTTTTTTGATCCCACAACTTCCGTGAAGTGAAACACCACATACACACTAGTGAAAACACACACTAGGGGGCAGTGAGCACACTTGCCCGGAGCGGTGGGCAGCCCTATCCATGGCGCCCGGGGAGCAGTTGGGGGTTAAGTGTCTTGCTCAAGGACACCTCAGTCATGGACTGTCGGCCCTGGGGATCGAACTGGCAACCTTCTGGTCACAGGGCCAGCTCCCTAACCTCCAGCCCATGACTGCCCATTTTTATGTAACTGTGTGTCACAATGGGCTCCTCCCACTCCATGTGCTTTTTGTTTTGGTCTTCCATGTGTGTTTGTTTTGGTTTAGCCCCCTCATTTCATGACTCCGCCCCGATTGTCTCCACCTGTCCCTCGTTTTCCCTGTGTATTTAAGCCCTGTTTTTGCCCTTTGTGTTGGCTGGTCTCTGTTGGTGTTATCTGCTATGTTGGTTGTTCTGGTGTTGTTTGTATTGGTCTTTGTTTATATGTTCGATTCTGATTTATGTCATGTCTGCCCCCCGATCAATCCGTGTTGGCTCTATGACCCTGGACTTTTATGACCATGACCCTGGATTTGCCCTTAATAAATCTTGCTTATCTCCGCATATGCGTCCGCCTCCTCGCTCCACATTACACTGTGAAGTTGAATGGAAATTAAGTTTCAGGCAACTCGGGACATGCAACTAGTTGCATTAAAAAGTTTTAGAGAGCAAATCAAGCCTTTATAAAGTAAAGTCCCATTCTATTGGTAATGCTTTTCAACAGGGATTATACAAGCTGTGTGAATGGGTGACATTAAAATAAACTAATTCACTGATTCACTCTTAGAAAGAATACCTATTGGCATGTAATGTATGGACAAAATGGAGATGTTTGACTGTTTTTGCAGATCAGGACAGAATGAACACCACATGCCTGGATTAGCCTCCTCACAGCCCCCATGTGCATATAGTTTTCACTGGAGTCAGCAAATACAGGCCTCCAATTATAGTCTAACACATTCATTTAGCTACATAAGCTAATCTGTTCATGTTCAGCAGCACTTTTATAATAGCTTGTAAGTTTGCTGTGTATTCAAAAAGGACAAAGATGGTGTTTTTAATTTATAGTCTGATAGAATTATAGTTTCCACCTTACTTGTAATTTATTTGTATTCCTCATTTCCCAGTCTTAATAGTACAATAAAACTGAACTAATCTACAAACCAAACAGCAGGATCTTACTGAGGCATACAACCCATATGGATCCCGTGCTTTGGCTGAATAGGCTCTTTCTTGCTGGCACAAAAAATGTGATGGTAATTAGGTAGATTTATGAGAAACCCTCACTCTGCTCTGATTGCATAGTACCATAAAATTAGCAAGAAGAAACAATAGCTAGCTCGTTTTCTGTTTTAAATGGAGAAATCAAGCATAAAAAATGTTCTGTTTAATGACCCACACCAATGTCTGTCAGGCTTGAACAGTATAATTAGCACTTCTCCCCATCTACGAGAACGTTTGTCTTCTCCGCAGCGAGCTTTTGTCAATAGACAACCCACCTCTTCTCCACAAGAGTTCTGCGACATTCTGTTTTGCGCACTCCAATCAAACAGCAGACTGAAGTTCAGGCACAGATAATCCACTATACTTCTAGACTTGGAGCCACTCCAGAGCTGAAAGTGCTCCAGCGGCCTAAATTTCCTGTGAGGTTCTTCCGTTTCTTATTTGTTGAAGTTGTTTAAAAAGTCCCATGGTAGCTCTGAAAGAGTGCCAGTATTAAAGGTTGTTTTTAAGAACTGCAGGATAAAGATTGGAAGTAGACAAGAAGTAGAATGTTTTTCATTCAAGTTGCTCTCAAGTGATAACAGTAAGTCATCTCAGAATAGCCTCGAAGGAAAAGCGGTTGCAAAGTTTATTTTTTTAACACAAAATTTTTGGTAACACTTTATTGTAGGGTGCTGTTCATAAGGCTACATGACACCTTCATAAGGTTGTCTTTACAACTGACATAACCCTAGATAACTGTTTATAAATGCTTATTACAACAGGGTTCTTCTGTCATAAGAGCTACTTTAGCTGACTTTGATCAAAATTGCCAAAAGTAACCTTCAGAGTGATTGACGCTGATTGGAGCAAGCATTTATAAACCGTTATGTAGGGTTATGTCATTTGTCATGACAAGCTTATGTAGGTGTCATTTTGCCTTATGAACAGCACCCTACAGTAAAATGTTACCAAATTTTCTTCATCTGTGAACATTTGTGCACCTCACTCAGTGTTATATCTCACATCAGAGTAATAACCACCTTTTGTTCACACATGAAGTTATACATGAATAAAGCTGTATCAGTGCTCATCCAGCTTGTCTGTCATATAAGTCACACTGGATTGGTTGAAGACTATGACACTCAGGAAACACAGTTTGCCATACAAAAGCATTTTAAATGTAGGCAAAATATTTAATAGTTCCCATTGTGGGATTGTCGTAAAGATATCATACAATTATAAAACGTATTAAACTTATGGTAATTCTTCTTCT
Source organism: Pygocentrus nattereri (assembly GCF_015220715.1). NCBI lineage: Eukaryota > Metazoa > Chordata > Actinopteri > Characiformes > Serrasalmidae > Pygocentrus > Pygocentrus nattereri. Next base: position 16,338,871 of record NC_051221.1, on the reverse strand, counting down.
TCTTCTTCTTTCAGCTACTTCCTTCCTACAGCAGCTCATCTGCTCCATCTTGCCCTATCCACTGCCTCCTCTACTTTTACACCAAATTAAACGTATGGTAATTAAAGATGCATTTTCTGTCTTCTGGAAAAAAACTGCTTGAAGAAGTTGTAGTTATCTGCCAGTGCAATAATATTATCATACTTGACATGATGACTTTATAAAAGTAAAATATCTAGAAATATATGAATTATCTTATGATATCCTTATAATAGTTACATAATGAGAAATATTAGGTTTATACAGCCTACATTTAAGATTCTATCTGTCTGTCTGTCTGTCTGGCTATCTGTCTCTTGAACATTAGTACAGCAGGGCTTTGAAATAGATTAACCATCAATCTATTCACTCCAGTCTTGAGTTCCAACCCCGACATAATGTTCCTAAAACAGTTAATAGTTAGAAAAAAACTTGGAAAATGGCTGCCAGTTGTCAATAGATTTAGCAAAATCTCCATTTAAAGATGTGTAGAAATGCTAGGTGGCTAAACGATTTCTTGTATCATAATATAAAGCAAAATCTGAAAAAAAGACTACATACCATCATACCCAATAATGCATCAGAAACAGTACCCCACCATTATAAGTGCATTCATTCATTAATTCATTAGTATGTAGTTTGAGGTTTAGGATGGAGCTGTTGTCTACTTATAGATCTAAATAGACATAAATAATTAGTGCTATGAGGAATGAAAAAATAACATCACTAACCAATAACAGAGATTTCAAATGAACGTTTCTGTTTCAAAAGAGTTAAACATGATTGTGTCTTTTGTTCCTAGCAAAATAGCATTTTCCAGCTTTTTTTTTGGTTCCTCAACACCAGTTCCATGTCCTGCAGTAAAAAGCCATTAATACCATGCCTTTAGTAAGTGCTTTCACCAAGAGGTTCTTAGCAGATGGAGAGTTTGTGGATGGAGCTAAAAATCCTGCACTATTTCTGCCTAGTTTTCATCGGTCACACAAGAACTGCAACCCCCACTCTTTGTCCGTGTCTTCTCCATGGCAGGTATGAAAGGTGGCCCCTATTGGTCAGCCTGCTTCTAAGTGCAGCTTCAGATACATATGGAACTATCACAGATTCCCAGATGTGACAGGTACACATTAGCATGCAGATGTATGCAAATATAATCATACATTTACCAGGTTTTGATTCCCACTCCTTTTCATGCATGACCTTGGTTATTAGAAAACAATGATAATGATCACTGTCAGTGTGTTGTCATATGTTTGAAAGGATGCCGTGAGAGGGAAAAGGGCATGCTATCCACTTGGCTGATGGTGGGATTAATTCAACACCTTCCTCATTTCCGAAAACAAATATTTCAGTCCTGCCAGTTATGAGCGCAATCTCTCACTTCCTCGTTTCACAAAGTGAGTTTGAAATGCAGCATCATCATCCTTATCTAATACGGTCAGCCTGCTTATCTGCTGATATCTGCTGATATCTGCCTCCCTGGAGAAGATCGTCTGCAAATTTACTTCCATCTCAGCACAGTCCGCCTCCCTGCACAGCTATTCAGTGTTAATGGGCGAGGGTCCAGAGCCAGCAGAGCAGGACATGGTGGAACAAATGGAAGGTGCTTTCTTTCAATGGCACAACTTGCACAGCTCCATACAGCAGCCTGCTGTGCTTCAGGAGGTGAACTGCACACATACTTGGGCCAGGAACTTGATGAGGCAAAGCAATCAATAAACAATCTCTCTCTCTCTCTCTCTCTCTCTCTCTCTCATACTCACTCTTTCTCTCTTTCTCACACACACTCTTTCTCCCATGCTCTTTGTCCCTCTGGCACACTTATTCTTTCTCTCTTTCTGTTTTCCTCTCTCTCTTACTAACTCTTTCTCCCTCATCTCTTAATCCCTTAAATGGCTAGTTCCTACCAGCAGCAGTTTTATTATACATTTCTATAATACAACCCCAATTCCTAAAATATTGGGAAGCTGTGTATAATGTAAATAAATGTCAATAAAAACAGAATGCAATGATATGTAAATCTCATAGAACACTATTTTATACAAAAAAAAATATAGAGCACAGATCATATGTTGAAAGTGAGACATTTTACCATTTCATGAAAATATTAACTCATGTAGAACTTGATGGCAGCAACGCATCTCAAAAAAGTTGGGACGGGGGCAACAAAAGGCTGGAAAAGTGAGACGTACTAATAAAAAAAAGCAGCTGGGTGACTGGGTGTCACATCTCTGTCCAGCATGGCTGGAACTACAGACAACGTTGCCAGCTCCGTCTACAATTCCCAGAACCCTTTGATGCCTCATGTGACTCAGAACTCCATCAGACGAACCTATCAGTGATCATCCTCACTGGACTACTAACAATACACACCTATATTGCAAATGATTGCATTTGGTTTTTATTTACATTTTTGAAAAGCTTCCCAACTTCTTTGGAATTGGAGTTGCATAATAATAGCTCAACCAGTTTGCATTGAAGTCTCTGTAGTCTCCATATTCTGGGATTAAAAAGGGTTAACCTACATTGTCACTTTCATTGCAAATCGTCAGTGTTCTTTTGAAAATATGTTAACACATTTTCATTTGTTTCATTTGTTTTTCCAATTACTTTTTCAAAATTGTTAACACAGATCTCATAACAAAACATTAAAGTTAATTATATAAGTGCAATTAAAGCACAACATGTAGTGACAGCTTTTAGAAAATGTTGTCAGTCATATCACCCATGTGACCTACATAGTTCATAGTGTTACCTCAGCAATCAGTCATCAATGGTTGCTTACTGCAAACATAGATGAAGGAGACTGTACACGAGTATTTAGAAGAATAGATGAGCGTTTATCAGAGAAGAAATAGATGAGTGTTTACTGTACGAGGAATAGACGAGTGTTTACCGTATGAGGAATAGACGAGTGTTTACCGTACGAGGAATAGACGAGTGTTTATCGTACGAGGAATAGACGAGTGTTTACCGTACGAGGAATAGACGAGTGTTTACCGTACGAGGAATAGACGAGTGTTTATCGTACGAGGAATAGACGAGTGTTTATCGTATTAGGAATAGACGAGTGTTTATCGTATTAGGAATAGACGAGTGTTTATCGTACGAGGAATAGACGAGTGTTTACCGTACGAGGAATAGACGAGTGTTTATCGTACGAGGAATAGACGAGCGTTTATCGTACGAGGAATAGACGAGCGTTTATCGTACGAGGAATAGACGAGCGTTTATCGTACGAGGAATAGACGAGCGTTTATCGTACGAGGAATAGACGAGCGTTTACCGTACGAGGAATAGACGAGCGTTTACCGTACGAGGAATAGACGAGCGTTTATCGTACGAGGAATAGACGAGCGTTTATCGTACGAGGAATAGACGAGTGTTTACCGTACGAGGAATAGACGAGTGTTTACCGTACGAGGAATAGACGAGTGTTTATCGTACGAGGAATAGACGAGCGTTTACCGTACGAGGAATAGACGAGCGTTTATCGTACGAGGAATAGACGAGCGTTTACCGTACGAGGAATAGACGAGCGTTTACCGTACGAGGAATAGACGAGCGTTTATCGTACGAGGAATAGACGAGCGTTTACCGTACGAGGAATAGACGAGCGTTTACCGTACGAGGAATAGACGAGCGTTTATCGTACGAGGAATAGACGAGCGTTTACCGTACGAGGAATAGACGAGCGTTTACCGTACGAGGAATAGACGAGTGTTTATCGTACGAGGAATAGACGAGTGTTTATCGTACGAGGAATAGACGAGTGTTTACCGTACGAGGAATAGACGAGCGTTTATCGTACGAGGAATAGACGAGCGTTTATCGTACGAGGAAGAGACGAGCGTTTACCGTACGAGGAAGAGACGAGCGTTTACCGTACGAGGAAGAGACGAGCGTTTACCGTACGAGGAATAGACGAGCGTTTACCGTACGAGGAATAGACGAGCGTTTACCGTACGAGGAATAGACGACGGTTTACTGTATGAGGAATAGACGACTGTTTACCGTATGAGGAATAGACGAGCGTTTACCGTATGAGGAATATATCATTATTCAACAGAAGAGGAATAGATCAGTATTTATCATGAGCATTATGGAACAGGTAGGTATAAACCTGATTAGCTTAATGACAGACAGGCTCATTGAATTTGTGAAACATTCAGACAATATATTGTACCAGAGAGACTGTAACCATCTGTTTCGTGATTGACAAACGTGAGAAAAATGGAACATTTAAAAAGAGAACAGCACAATACATGCATATTTTAAATACAACAAGCCTGATAATTAATTAAAATAGAAATAATCTTTATAAACATGTATTTTTCAATGATGAGCGTTCCTCAGTTTAAGAGGTAAAGCTGCAACAAGCAGTTCTATTGAGTTTTTCTGTGTATTATGCAGCAAGGAAGCCACGAGCAGGACTTTTATATTGGAGCACTGTTGTGCTCTGTGTGATGAACTAACAGGGTGTTAATGAACAAATGAACGTAATTCTCAGTTGAGAGCACATTGCACCACATTGAGTCTTTGCCATTTGAACCCACTGTGCATTAAGTGAAGCATCAGTAAGACACATTTCCCCATATAATCCTCTCTAATTAGTCTTAGATAATAGATGAATGATGCAGCAATGCAGAAGACCCTTTCGTTCCACTCCACTGATAGCCTGCTACTTCAAGCCTTTCAGAAACACTCTCGTCGTCTTCTCCCTCTACATCCTCCATCCTCTTCCTCCGCTCTCAGTCCTTTCACCCTTTTAGCTCTGCTGTCCATTCCTCACCATCACTGTGTCACTTATTACACCCCAGCACACTCCTCATATGACTGTTATTATGTCTCTCCTTCTTCTGCCTGACACGCTCTCTGATTCTATCCTCACATGTGCACCTCATCCATCGCCTCTCGAGCAAGAGCTCTCCCTCTTTTTATTCCCTCTTTCCTTTCTCTCCTGTCCATTGTATTATCTTTAATTGGCCCATTCACTTTTAACCTTTAACTTAACCCATCTACATAAAGGACAAATGGAACTGATAATCGTTCACTGGTTTTGTGATGTCATGAAAAACATTTCATATACATATATGCACTCATTCAACCTACAGCATTTTAGCCCCGCCCATTCATGTAGACGCTATGAGGAGTGTTTCAGTCCAGACTGCTTTCTGAACCAATACAGCACAGCCAAGTTCAATTTCACATTTTACTCTTAAATGCACAGTAAAACAGCCTTTTTAATTCAAAAGGATAAAAAGAAATTTAAAAAATTGTCATATAAAAATTAATTCAGACTTTTGTTGTACAGAAAATCATACAAAATATTTAATACAGACACTTTAACCATTAAAATCACAGACTTATTACATGCTAAAGCTTATTAATAAGTAATACAATGCAAACTAGCAGAGCTGTTCTTTGGTTACAGAAGTGTGTTGTTAAACTTTGGGTCCATTGGCAGGCCCTGGCCATTTAAGGCATAAATGGAATCCATAAAGACGCATAGAAAACAAGCATTTAAGCTCTTTTTTTGCTCTCTGTGAAATTACTTCCAGACTATCCGGACCGTCTTGACAAGCCGTCGTGATGCGTCATCTGAAGACCCATCTCTTCATGAAGCATTTAGATTGAGCACCAATCTAGAAATTGTACCTCACTGTGTCATAATTCTGTAGTTTGTATCTTTCTTTATAGGTCTTACGTATCTTTTCTCTTCTTTCTTGCAGCATCTTAGTACAAAGACAGGACTCTAGTCCATTTGTACTATCTAGGATATATATATATATATAAGTGGACCACAAATCGGTGTTACATATTGGGGGTTTATCAGTGCTTTGTTCCTTGTTTTTCTAAATGGTCAATTAACTGGGCGTTATGCTGGTCAAAATGAATAAAGCTTTAGTACATTAGTAGTACATTAGAACATTAGTCATTTATTAGTCCATGCTAAATAATTGCCGTATTACTTGTAATAATGCATAAATAAATGCATGGTTTAGACCTCTTATGGAAATTATTGAGCATGAATTACAATGCATGAATTATAATTCATCTGTTATTATAGTATAATTGGGTGAATTTGAGTTTTATGTGCTCACACTTTATTTGTATAGAACATTTATTAAAGATTTATGCATAGTGAATAAACAACTTAGAAGTGCCTAACCCCTCAAATATGTGTTCCACAAAATAAAGTCTCTGACTAGGGGCAGTCATGGGCTGGAGGTCAGTGACCCAGCTTTGCGACCAGATGGTCGCCCGTTCAATCCTCTGAACCGACAGTATGTGGCTGAAGTGCCCTTAAAGCAAGGCACCTAACACCCAACTGCTCCCGGGGTGCTGTGGATAGGGCTGCCCAATGCTCTGGGCAAGTGTGCTCGCTGCCCCATAGTGTGCGTGTTCCCTTGTGTGTATGAAGTGTTTCACTACACGGATGGATTAGAATGCGGAGGTGAAATTTCCCCATTGTAGGACTAATAAGGGTCACTTAATCTAAATGCTCTAAATGTAAATCTGTATACTCGTTCAGACAGCTGACAGATATGTTCAGAGACCTATATGTTTTATTAACTTTATCTGTTCATGTACAAGTGGCAATACATGTTTACACTGATTTTAATACGGGAAAACATGTCCAGCACAACAGTGCTGTAGAGGAAACATGCCCTGTAGATATTATTTATGTCTCAATAGTAGCAGTACTATTGCTTAGGTAACTGCTTTATGGCATGGTGCATATCATAATACATGCTGCATTATTGCACATGACACATCTCACAGTCATCAGCGTGACTGGAACTTGAAAGTGAGCTGGCTGTAAGAAATGGGCACTAGGCTTTAATATTCATTTGCAAGGCCCCTGTGACATACACTACAGCTCTTCTCCACATCTTTACATATGCTGACTCACTGTGGAACATCCACTGAATTTGATGGAAAACATACTCTCTTCCACAAGGCACCTCTGATCTGGAGCAGTTTTTTTTGGAAAGATCAGTCCAGTATTCAGAATTGGTGCATTGATTTGAATAAGTCCCATGTGGCTTTTGGTCTCTGCTGGTTATATCCCGTATAATAAGACTTTAAAAAGTTAAGTCTCAAGAGGATTCAGTTCATTATTTCCATTTCTTTTCCAGTGTGAGAGTTATGTATCCATCCATCTGTTGAGCTCTTGCTTTTGAGTTTGTTTAAAAGAATATTTAGATTTATTCAGTATTTACTCATTCCCTGAGCAAATGAACACTCAGCAAATCATATATATGCAGGTTTACTTTCACATTTACCTACAAAATGTGTTTCATTTACAGATTACTGATTCACTGATTACCTCTGTGGGATTCACTGATTACCTCTGTGATCAGAAGGATTACACTTTCTCCCTGGCATACTCTGGATACACTGTGTTATTCAGACACAGTGAAATGCATATTTTGAATGGCAATTGTAAAAGTCTTTTCTTTACAATCATTGAAGGCACTATGGAATTTTATTTTATTTGAGTGCTTCAAACAGGTAGTTACAAATTACAGACTGACTGCAAAAAGAAAACAAAGGCACTAAATATCTTCAGATTCCAACCTAGCACCTTCTGTTGCAACATGCAGATTATATATATATATATATATGCTTTCAGCATTAATGGTGTCTTCACAGATGTGCAAGTGATCCATGCCATGTATATTAATACACCATGTATTACACCATAATAGACTCTGGCTTTCAACTTTACTTAGCTCTGAGTACACAATGTCCATTGTTTCCACTGACAATCAGTTTGAGTCATCAGACAACAATGCACATTTCCACTGTGCATCAGTCCATTTCAGATGAGATTGAGGCCAACTACATACTGACAGAGGGGCCTTCAGATATGGTTTTCAGCCTTGCCCTTTTTGCACAGAGATTTCTCCCAATGGAAACTTTTTTGTACAGCAGAGAGTAAAACATTTAAAACCCTTGGGCCGACGTTTATTACACAGTTCTATAATCTAACTACCCTGTAGTTACTGAACAATATGCCTTTGTTTGTAATAAGCCTGGGTTTTTCAGTGGTTAAATTGTATTTGCTTGTGTATTTTTGGCAAGCCTTGATCCATCTTTACTCGTTAAGAACTGTGCCTTTCCTGTATGCTCTTTTTGTACCCAAACAGGATTGTATTACTTTCTGAGATTTTTTTTTTTACATAATTGAGCATAACACATATATATATATATATATATATATATATATATAATGTATGTATATGAAGTTAATAGGCTAAAACACCCTGTCTTTGTAATGTTTTCATATAAATACTGGTGAAAGTGGATATGTACAACACAAAAATGATTTGTATTTCACATACTACCAAAACTTTTATAAAGAAATAAATAAACATTAACTACCGGGGGTTAATTTTGTGCTGCCACAAGTATTGGAAACAATTGGCAACTTCCTATCACATGTGTTCCATTTCTCTCTGCTCTGTGTCTTATGTAGCAGGGTTTCTGACCTGCAAGTGCTCTGTAAGTGCTGCTCTTCAGTCAGAGAACCTCACACTGTACATGTGCGAACAGTAGCACTTTCGTGGTATTGAATCATGACATGAAGCTATATGGGGGTATTCTCTTCCCGCTCTTCACAATGTGTTTAATGCTCAAACCTCTGCATGGCTGCATGTGATATATTCATGAACACCAGGGCACAGATTCAAGCTGAAACGTTACATCACCTAAGCGTGAATAACTGAAAGTAGCACTAGCATGTACATACATAGCATGTCAGACCTCATACAGAAGTTCAAAGACCTGTCAGGTTAAGCAGCAGGGCTGGTATCAGTGGGGCAGGATGGCCTGGTAGAAGTGCTTATATGTTTTTATGCACATCATAATTAAATATTTTCCCCTTAAACTGCAAGCTTATCATTTGGTTATTACTCTCAAGGTTTATTATTCAAAGAAAGGGACTGCATACAATGAAAGCACCTACTGTCAAATGTGGTAGTGAATCATTGATGCTTTGGGGTTGTTTTGCTGCTAGTGGTCCTGGAGCTCTTGTGAAAATCAATGGAATAATAAATTCCATTAAACACGGTTTCTGCCTCAGCCTCCACCAGAAGAGCTGAAACTTGGCATATGGTTAGATCTTCTGGCACAATAATGACCCCAAACACACATTAAAATCCAGATAGAAATGATTACAGTGACATAAAATCAAAGTTTTGTAATGGCCTTCTCACATTTGAACTCTGAAAACAATGGTGTGTACTGAAGAGTGTGGTCCACAAGACAAGCCCCAATTATATCAAGGAACTGGAACTGTTCTGCATTAAGAAGTGATCCCTCAACAAGAGATCATCTTATTAAGCAATACAGAAAGTGAAACTGCTGTTCATCTCACCAGGGGAGGCTTCACCAAATATTAACCACATTAATCCGACAGGCATTGTATGAGAACCGAAAAAGAGAAAGCTCCTTTAAATCTGCCACCAGTAGTGTTACATTACACAACCTTCAACAATAGCATTAATTTATCATGGTCTATGTGTAGAACCAGACGTTTCTGTGTACTACCCTGATTTTATCACTGTATGAAAGATGGATGAGGCTTTCTTTCTTGGTGGATGTGCCCTGTTTATTTTTTCTTTAGAAAACAAGTGCTGTTCAGATTGGTAAGCACTTATTGGTTTGTTTACAAAAAGCAACAACAAAGCAGCATGATTGATGTGTGACAGATTCCTATTTATGTATTTTCATGTTCAAAAATACAATTTGTAACACAAGCTAACTAAAAAGGGGCAGTTCGATCCTCTGAGCCGACAGTCTGTCACTGAGTTGCCCTTGAGCAGGACACCTAACCCCGAATTGCTCCCTGGGCACTGTGGATAGGGCTGCCCACCTCTCTGGGCAAGTGTGCTCACTGCCCTATAGTGTGTGTGTTCACTAGTGTGTATGTGGTGTATCACTGCACGGATGGGTTAGATTGCAGAGGTGAAATTTCCCCACTTTGGGACTAATAAGCGTCACTTAATCTTAAATCTTAGAATTTTCATCTTTGATAAATCATATTCTTCATATATATATATATATATATATATATATAACATAACAGAAGCACTGAGGGATTATGCGAATAATAGAGAATTAAATAATGAAATGGGAGAAAAAGGTACTTTTGTGCTGGTCTTAAGGGGTAATAATGGGGTGCCAATGTCTTGAAAAACAATGTCACTAGAGAAAACTTTCTTTGGTTCCAAAACAGTGTAAAATTAAAAACATGCAAGTTACCCATATTTAAAAGCCCATAATATCACAGAATGTTGCATATGTGCTTTTTATAATAATACTGATTTTAGCTCTTTTTCATGTTATAAGGGTGCCAATAATTCTGGAGTTGACTGCATATACAACTACTTCCTTTACTAATAACCCCTTGAAAAACCCCCTTTTTTCAGTATAATGTGTAAAGAAGGTAAGTTGGGACTGAACATTATGTCCTTAGCATTTGATGCAATTGATCCTTTCCAATAATCAGACTAATAGGACTATGTATTCCTTTATTTATTTGCTTTTTTACTTATTATTGTCTGAAATAGTTGAGAAAATGTTAGTTTAAAACTAACATCCACATTTGCAGTCACTGCTGAAAATGTTTCCTTCTCAGCTGCAACATGGTGGATGGTAGACAGCACATCTATAAAAGCCTTCATGATATGAACTTGTCGCATCACTTGCATATGAATCTAAAAGGAGAAATAAACACTTAAAATTCAGCAATAACAAGAAGCGTAAGAGGTATGGCATCTGAGGCACTGTGTAGACTGCCTCACAAGCGCCTTTATCCACATGCAGGCGTCACACAGAGCTGCTGCGAGAGCCCCGCTGACACCAGAGGAGCTGCTGTATATGCGGCTCTGCTGTATTTAATCAGTGCACCACCTGAGCTGCTCCACAGAAACAAACATCCTACAGGCACACGCTCTATATCTCTTTCTGGAAAACATCAACTGTTAGCAAAGTTTCTCTCCAATTGCAAAAGTGAGTGATATTTCTGACTCCGGATGAGGACCCAGCTTTGAAATTCAATCCAAATCTCTTGATGTGTGAAGTCATTTCATTAAAGCAAATCTAACAAAAATAACTTCCCACTAACTGTTGCAGATTTGAAAGAAAGGAAATCTTTTACGTGTAAATTTATATATCAGTACATGTATATTAATGAAGACTGCCTCCATGCTTTTTGAGTGTTTTATGAAGATCCATGACCTGGAGTGTGTGGAGGCAAAATGGTAATGGTACTGATAATGATGTTTAAAAAATAGTAGGACATGAAGACTCAACGAACCCCTTGCACGGTTTAAGGGTTCTTTGCATCATTAAAGAGTTCTTCAGCTTGAGGAAAAATGTGCTGTAGCTGTTTCTATATAAGGGTTCTACGTAGTACTCATAAGGGTTCTTCTGTTGTTATAAGCTCAACATCTAGAACCTTTACAAAAAGGTTCTATACAGAACCTTCTATACCATCTACTGTGCGTAGTTTTCGTCAGTCTGAAGAACGATTTGACCGGGCAATGATGCAAAGGGTTCTTAGAGAGTTCATTGTCTTTACTAAAGAACCCATGGAGAATCTTTTTTAAAAGTATTGGGTTCAAGAAACTTTTTCAAGTTTTTCAGGTGCAGAACTGCAGAGCCTGTGGTTATAACAACTGGATCTGACTCCTTCCTGTTCTGCTGGGTTTCTGGGATGACCAACAAACAGCATTATGGAGACGAGGGAGCAGCATGACGAGGGAAAGCAGGAGGGAAAACATACCACACATACAGACACAACATACCCCTCGCTCCCTCTCTCAGGCACAGCACTTTAGGAGACGTTTGGCGTGAGTGGGTTGTGAATCTTGAGTGCTGTAGCTGTTGATAAGCGTTCTCTCTGCTCCTCTGGAAGCCCCTCCACTCTGTATGCTGAGAGAATGAAGGCTGTCAGTTTGAGGGCAGCGTTTATTAATGAGTTTGGCCTGCCAAAGATACTCAAGGGAGTGAAAATAAAAGAATGGAGGACGTGGAGAAGGAATCTGACATCAGCCTGATATAATTAAAATGAAATTACCGCCAAAATGAGCTTTCATATATCAGATGTCAGTGGACGCTAGGGGGAATGATTTGTGTCTTGACTCAGTGTTTGGTGAGAAAGCTAACAGCAAACTGCCTGAGTGTTCCCATCTCACTCAACTTTAATCCTTACAATATGCAGTTATTGTAGTTATGATATTAATTATATTTATAACCGTTAAAATCTTATAAATTCTGTGAAAAGTTGTGTATACAGTCTTATACAGAGCTCCACTGGTGACATCCTGTACAAATAAAAATAATGGCCACGCCTTATTGACGCATGGAAACAAGATAATTAAGTCATGGCCATGACTTAGTAAGGCATGAGAATGAAATCCTAATGCATGGCCACAACTTATTAAGGTGTGAGAACAAGATCCTAATGTGTGGCCACAATTTAGTAAGGCATGCCTTATTAAATCATGTCTATGACTTAATTATCTCATTCCAATGCCTTATTGTTGCCAATAAGATTAGCATCTCGTTTCCACGTGTTAATGAGGTGTGACAATACATTAGTTCTATTTATATGGGACGTCACCAGTATGGCTCCATAATCTTGTTTTGTGGAAAGAGAGACAGATTCCTCCTGCATTTTCATCATTGCTGATATCAAAACTTAGACAAAAACAAAAATAAACAGCAAAAAAGTCAGAAGTGCAGACTAAACTGTCAATATGGGATGTGAATTCAATGTAAATATTATTCATTATGTAACTATTAAAATAATTATGCATGTGTAATTACATTTAATCACATCATCATATACATAATTACAAAATCCCAGGCTTATTACATGCTAAGGCTTATTATTCAGTAACTATAGGCTCTTCAGTACAAACTGCCTGAGCTATTCTTAGGTTATAGAGGTATGTATTAAAACTTCGGTTCTTTGGTTGTTTAACTCTGGTTGTTTAAGGGGACAAAACGCCTTGAACCCTAGACTTGTTAATGTTTTAATCTTGAAATAAGATAACAGATTAACTGTGAACACAAAAAAGGAATATGTAATTAAGATACAAATAAGGCAACCATATTACATTACAGAAATATAGTATTCATCTTATTGCTAGTATATGTATCAGATTACTTATACCAGAAATTAGGTGAGTGCTTGAAGGGATTCCACTACAACTCTTGCACATCAATTGCAATTTTTCACATGACATTACTTCAGATGTCATATGCCCATAGTAGGATCTCCAGGTCTACACTGGTTTTCTCCATCGCAAAAATGAACATTGTCTTAGAAATAGTTGCTCTCTTGCCCAGCGGGAAACAAAAAGATCCCACACCTGATACTTTGTGTTCGACATACATTTTTTCACTGAATGTCCCTGGATCCTCTGGTCATTTAACATCTGGTCATTCTGATCCTGAGGTCATTTAGCAATTAAAATACGAATAATGCTTCACACATACTACAAGTAAGCTTACGCTCCTGTGTACTGAAATTATGCCACTTAAAAGTAAGTCTACTTTTTAACCTTCAGTACTGTTATAAACCAGCACCAGCAACTCAAACTGCAGCTCAAAACTGCCAAAGCTACTTAACCACCACATCTGATAAAGCTCTGTTGTTTGTGTGGGATATTTTGGTGAGGTATGATAGCAATTCAGTGCACAGCAGTGTCAGCTTGTATGTGGCAATAGTTGCGAAACAGCCTGGTAATTTGGAAAATCCAATGACATTTGGTGGAAAAATGTCCATATCCGTTTTTGAATATAGTGCTTTAAAGGATTCAACAGCAGCAAGTTCTGGAAAACATATTTTATTTTATTCACAGTGAAATTCTGCTTCCAAATATGGGCATAACGCCCACTGCAGAGCTACGCGTGACTCCAGAAGTCTATTTTATTCTCACCTCTTCGATGTTTGCAAACCTTCACAGGGGATATGAACTCACTCCATCACTCTTGGCTGTCTCTGTGGTTGAGCTAACAACTAAGCTGATCAACCTATCATGTCCCAGCAAGTTTTAATAAACTTGTTAGACTTTCTGATGTTTGATCTTTCTTTGTTGTTGTTCTTTGTTCTTTCTTTTCATGCTACAAACATCACTGCGGAATGAAGGGAGAAATTCCATTGTACATGGTTTTAGCAGCATAGATTTTCCTGTGTGCCCTGTAACAAGTTAAAGTTTTTGTTAAATCTTGTTAATTAGTTTTTCTGTTGTCTTTATTTGATTATATGACTTTTTAAAAGGTCGCCCAAAAGCAAAAGACATTTTTAAACAAAGCCTCTCAACTCTGGCAAGTTACGTAGTAATGAGTCATGTATGGGTCAACAGGTTTTAGGTGGATAATACTGTGATGTGCAAAGAAAACAGAAAAATGTTGGAAGTGCAGACTCAAACCTGTTGATCAAGAACGTAAACTGAGTCTAGATCCAATTAATTAGCTATAAAATTACTTCTACAGTTAAGTATTACATTTAAATAATTGTGAAATGTAAATGGACTGTACAGCTCTAGACATTTAGAGGTTAAATAAATCTCTTAACTGCAGGGCGTATTTCACCCGGTTCCTCTGGCTTGTCAAAAGTCTGTTGTTCTGCAGACACTCAGACACATAGCAAGGAGATAAAATGGCCATTGCACTCCGGCTCTCAGGAGCACTGACGAGAGCCGCAGCAGGCGTTAATGAAACGGCCACACCAAAGGCTACAATAAGTCACTTTCAATTAGCAGTGTTTCACCACTGCTGTCCCAAAAGATGCTCTAATTAGGGAACACTGATGACTGTGTTGCTTGGAGGATGATTTCCATTGAATGAGGGCAAAACTGTCAGCTTGAAATGAATGTCAGCCCAAGTCATTTGTTTAATTGGATAACGTGGATGCACATTTAAAGGCAAATGAAATGTGTTTTATTTTAACAGCCGTTTTTCTTACCAAGTAGACAAATGTTGTTATGTCTGCTTTCATACATGTGGAGGATCTTAACATCAGTCGCAATTTGTTTCAATAAAAACTGCTTTTAACCTCATGGTTTAGTTGGAAGCTGATCACAGGGTGTGCTAAAAATGCTGGTCTCTGATTGTGATGCTGATAACGGCTGTTGTGGGATTAGTCTCAGAATCAGTAATGCATGGTGAGTGGGCGAGTTAAGGTTTTGCACATATGCCCAGATGAATCATATTTTGAAAGATGCACAATGTGAATCATTTGTTGTCCACATACTTTCTACTTTGCAAGTGCACTTTTGAGGTTAAGCATACTGAATAGTTCCATGTCTTAGTCAGCAAAGTTCATATTTCAATCTGGCATTAGTGATATATCTCACAACATTAAACAAATGGTGTTGGTGTCCAATGCTGCTTATATAAACTTTGTACATTTGATCTTCTACAGGCTACACTCTAAATGGAATCAAGTGGAGTTCCCGGAATAAATGTCAGTAAAAAGTACAGTATAAGTATGTTTGTTTTTTTTTTGTTTTGTTTTCAAAAAGGCAGAAACCATGTAAATATACCATCAGGCTCAGTTATGTACCTTACACGAGTTTTAATGATGCCTTACATTGACTTTCCCAGGGGAAAGATGCATATTTGTCCCTTTTCATAAGTTCAACAATGAAAAAGGCCTGGTGTCAACACAGAATATATGGAGTCAAAGGACCTTAAAACTTTGTCTTCAGTACAAACCAAGACAGTTCCTTTTTCTGAAAAAGGGAAATAACAACTTTTTGTTCTCCAAAGAACATTTCGGTGGATGTTTCTTTAAAGAACCTTTTTAAATGTGATTTGCAGGTATGAATAACCTTTTAACCTTCTGATGTTGCAGTTATTGCTAATAGCAAAAGTATGATGTAATATGATGTCAGTTATTTCTCCCTCATAGTTCCTTTAGACAAATGGAGAAATCTTGCCAAAAGTGCAGATCCTAAACTTTCAATTGATTCCACGTGTGCTTATAAGTAAAAGATAAAATATTTTATTATGATTTGAATTTGCTGAAAAGTTATTGTGCACAGCCTTGGTTTGGAGAATTAAAAAGTGTAGACTCTAACCCAGTGGTCACCAACGCTGCACCTGGTGATCTCCCTGCCTGTAGAATCTAGTTTCAACCACAATCTGACACATCTGCTCCAACTAATTCAGCCCTTTATTGGCTGAATCAGAGGCATTAGTGCTAGCAGCACATTAGATGCAGGTTGGAACTAAACTCTGCAGGAAAGTAAACTGCTGTTGTAACCTACTGGATACAGAATATAATTAAAATGTAAATGTTTTCATCATTTAACACTATGTAATTATACTCATACTTAGGGATCATGTTTGTACAGTACAGCAAAACAACAGTCACTGTATCATTCTCAAAATCTAAGGATTAACTTTAAAGAACCTCCAGTAATGTTGAGGTTCTATAGCCATTACATTTCGTTTCTAATTAGGAATTTCTATTTTTAAGACTGGAGGCTTAATGATTCTGTGAAAAAAAAGTGCCTTCTTTGTTTAATATAATCATTATATAATATTTAAACTCTGCAAGTATTGTATTACTACTTTATTTTACTGGAAAGGTCATTTGGAAACAAAAGGGTTAGACTTGAAACAGCCAACTAAAAATGATCAAATTAGGATTTTCGGTGTCTGTGGTAGATAAAGAAAAGTGAGCTGTCCCATTGGTTAAGATTTTAAGATTTTAGAAGCCAAACTTAAGAGTTAAAGTGTTAGATTAAGCATCATGATTAGGAAGTGACATTGAAATCAACCTATCACATTCTGATTTACAATGGCTGCAACTAATTTTGTGTAAAAAATACTAAAGAGTCACTTGAAGCCTTCTGGAATTACTACGTCACTGACTGTGAACAAAAAGTGGTAGCCTGATAAATGAAACATGTTTCAGTCGGGGGGGAAACAGCGGTGACAGCTCTATGTCCAGGCTCTGAAAAAGCCACTGTGAAACTGCTTCATGGTCAAATATCTGTCAATGTCTTTTAAAATCTTCAAATGTCCACATTTAGTCTAAAATGGCCAAAAGCTATTATGAGCTGTTATGCTACCAGATTCCCATAAGGGCACTAGCAGAAAATTATCATGGGTTTCTTTTCGTTATTTTTGACCGAGTTTTGACATTTATGGCCCAGACCGAAGGCCTAGCTTTAATGGTCACAGTTCACCATTGCTGTGTGTGTGTGTGAGTGTGTGAAAGTTAGCAGAGGAAGCTGACATAGTGCCCACTGACAGCCCCTCTCTTTTTTTTTAATTGCCTGTAGCTGGAGACAGCAGGGTTGAATGGCGGAGGCAGCAATGAAACTGCAAATCATGGAAAAGTAAGTAGGAAAGGCTGCCCTTCATAACCCAACTACACACACGCACACACACACACACACACACAAACACACACACATGCCAACGCGCACACACGCAAACACACACATATGCCAACGCACACACACACATATGCCAACACACACACACATTCTTAGCTACTCTACATTCCCCTCTCTTTCAATCCACCTGGCATTTTGTCCCTGTATCAATGTCCTCTGACCTTGCTTCATATTCTACATTCCTGGACTGCAGACTTGACTACCTTTGATCCTGACTTTCCCTGTTCTCTCTCTCTGTCCTCCTCCATCCACCCTCTCCACACTTTTATAGTATGTACTCTAGTTTGTCCAGGAATTCATGCTTTGCTCTATCTAGTTTCTTAACTGAATAAAGAGACAATTGACTGGTCCATGCTCTGTCCACAAATGCATTCTTTCATGTGATGCTATGTGAAACCTAATGCTGCTGCACACTGGAATGACATCATAAGAGTGACAACCTTGCCAATATACCCTGCACAAACCAGCAAGCTTTGCCAATTGTGATAGTTAAATTACTTTGGCAGTAGTAATATACAGTTTGAGTAGCTGACAAAATGTATTGACTTTGCTTACCACAGTTTGCAATAGTGACCATTTGTGCAAATGCCATTCATTTTTCCCCATGTACAAACACAGCTGGAGTTCCATATATGGGCATACCTTTGCTTCAGATTTTTCTGGAGTTTTTTTTAAAGCACTTCATACATCTTTATGTGCTAACATCACACACACACAGGCCCAAAAAGAAGGTCTGGTTCAATGTTTAGGTCTCAAATTCAATACCAGCATTATGCTGATTAAGGTATGATGACAATGATAGATAATTCGCTTACATCATCAGATTCATCCCCTGGGGGAATGGGTCCAAAGCTCAACCAACATTACAAAATGTTCTTCCACATGTTACACATTTCCACCAGCAAAGTCTCCAAACTCTTAAAGCTCTTTAATGTAGTTTTCAGGAGTCACAATATTGTTTGACTTCCAGTGTAAAGTTCTACACTACTGATCTGGATTTTGTACTTTTAGCTAATTGAAAGTAGGCAGGTAGGCAGTAGGTCCTAGCAAGGATCTGGACTCATGACATATGCACTTCCTTCGACCTTGGAAACTCACATGGACTCCATCTCCCAGAATCCTCTGGGAGATCACCTGACTCCTGACTTTTCCTCAGGTTCCTATCAGCACTCTAGATCACCAGAATACTGATGTGTGACACCTGTGTATTTGATCATATGGCCTTCTTCATTTAGCTTATAAGCTCAGGCTTTAGTCATAGAAATTTGAGGTATTGTTTCCATTTGTGAACTCCTGAGCAGTATATCTATTGTTTATTTCTGTGAATGACCAGTACATTTTGTTTCTCTTACTCTGCCTTTTGCTCTGCCCGCTGGATTGTTTGCCCTGGGTCTCTGATGACTGTTTTTGACCTTTTTGCTTGTTTTTTGACTACGCCTTATGCCTTTTAGATTATCGAAAGAGTGATATGTTTGTTTGTTTGTTTGTTTGTATCTTCTGTGTCTTCTGGATTTGAACCCTGCCTGTTTTTTTACTACGACCGTGGATTTCACTAGTAAAGCCTCTTTTTGTTCTTTAACTGCAAGCAAGAGTTCTGTTGAATCATTGCAATTAGCTTGACTACTTAACAAAAAATACATCCAGTCTATTCTGAAATGTGACCATTCACAAGCATACCAAAAACATACCCATTTAAATTTACCAACGTTCTGTAAAACTGGCCCGTCTAGGCCACAGCTTCTACACATTAACGCATATGTGGGAGGAGCATAGAAAGGTTAATTACAGTCCAGGGGCATTTCTTTCACCCAATTCATCACTTCTCTGCACCATATCAATTGGACGTTGAGGTGTGTTAGAAAAGAACAGCAACCCTCAGGGTGTGTGTCCTGGCCTTAGTTTATATTGGGGTCTACAAATGAACATGTACCTCACACACTGAACAGAGTTAAAGGAGCTGCTGCGGAGTGTACATGGCTCTGAATGTAACTCTGTGGGAGTTAATTGAACGCTGGTGATTTTACTGTGCACATTCTCCAGGAGCCACACTCCCCCCACCCACATCCCTTCTGTCTGCTTGTCAGGAGTTCCTAGTAAACAAAAAGCTTGAACATTAGTCCATAATGTCACAAATATGCTGCCTGTGTCTGATATTTCTGTATAATCTCTGTAGCAGTTTGCAAAAGTTCACTTCACAGCACTCGCTGGCCAAATGTCTCAGAAGAAGCGCCTAGGAGTTCTGCAGATTGTTCCTGTAAGGAAACCCTCTTTGGCTCTATGTAGAACCAGAGGTATTATGAAAGTGTGGCATTTTCTTTGGCACTACAAAGCTCTACACACTAAATCACAGATGTGTTTCAACCTCTATTGGCTTGGGGATCTGTTTCATTTAAGTTGCAGTGATAAAAAAGGTAGATCAATACGGATGCTAGACAGTGGAGAACCATGAATATTACACTATGTGTGTCCACTTGCAACTTCACCTCGTTGCATTCCATTCATTTCAATGGAGAGCTCTCATTTCGCAGTGCAGGATGGTTTGCGGCGTGGAGAAATCTGCCTTGTCACACAGCAAAAAAGCTCAGCAGGTTTCAAAGTTATGCATATAAACGTGGCTACCGCACTGCTTTTAGCCAATAAGGCAATGGAAGACTAATCTTCATCACAAAGGGCAAACATAATTTTCTCTGGGAGTACAGAGCAGAGACGGCTCTTTGCCTTCTCTCAATCCATGACAGTTTTACAAAATAATGAAAATATCTGTTTATATACGGAACCGTTGACAGTGAAGATTTGGAGAGAAGACGATTTCATTGGATTAAGTGCACACGGTTCGAGCGATAGGGCAAAATTTAAATCACCCAGAGCTTAAAAGCTACTTGCTAAGGTAGCTAGTTAGCTTGGTAGTTTGTGTGGATGACAGGTGCCTTCTGGAAATCTTTAAAGCATAAAAAGCATGTGTATGTATTTCACTTTCATTGCAGGTTTGTGTGCAACAGCAAACAGTGCATCAGATTTTTTGGTGCCCCTGATTTGTTCAGAACAGTTTCTTCATTTCTGTAATGACACAAGCAGCGAGCAGAGAGATCCAGTGATCCAGTGCTGATTTCTGCTTGCACCTTTAAGAGATTTTAATCGTATGTTAGCGCTAACAGTTTTTGGCCATTCTACATTGAACAAGAACATTTGAAACTTGCAAAAACATTGTTTTGGGTTTGTGACACATGTTTTACCTTATAGCAGTTTCACAGTGTCTTTTCAGAGCCCTGACATAGAGCTGCTACTGCTATTTTCCATCTGCCAAAATCAGGCTACCACTCATGCCTGCAATCAGTGACATATCTTCCAGGAGGCCTAGAGTAATGATTTTTTCCCCCCTGAGATTGGAACCACTGTTTGGAAGTCAAAACATGATAGGCTGCTTCTACCATCACTTCAGCAACTTGATTTGATCATTTTCTGTTGGGCATTTTGTTTCTAACCAAGATTTACCAATGAAATAAGTATTACTACAATACTTGCTTAACTACAGTAAGCAAGAATATTTAATTAAACAAAAGTGAACTAAATATTACAGACACGTTTTTAATTTCTTAATTATACCTTCTTGAAAACACAGACTTATTTTATACTTTAGCAACAGCTGCTTTCCTCCCCTTTCTCTCAGGAAAATTCTCCTCAAACATTGAATAGCTTCTTGTAAAATGTCTCTCAAAGTTCGACTGTTTTAGGAGGCTGAAGTCAGCTTCTTATTCACCAGCTTCTTTTTCAAATTTTTCCGTTCCACGTTAAATGGTGTCTGAGGTGCCACAACGCCAAGGCTGCACCATTTAAGGTGGAACGGGAAATTCTGAAAGAGAAGCCAATGTCTTGAGCGTTTGACAGTCTCTCAGTGCAGATTTAATGTACCAGGAAACCAACTGCAGTGTGAACCCATCTCCAAAAGGTGGAATGTGAATTACAAACTCTGCCGCAACTTTTATTGCCACAGGATCTTATTTCACCGTAAGTGCGAATTTTACCACAGATGAGTGGCAGCAGCGTCTCATTTGCTCCAAACAAGAGCAGTGAATGAGAGCCTTCCGGTTCACTTGCCACATCACTTCCATTATATATTCGAAGTAAATTCATTATGGATCACTACAAATACTTTGCATTAAAGGTACAGTGAGAAAATAGAAATCCTTTATTGAAAAAAAGATGCATCAAGATGCATTGATAATCATTTTATAATCACACCACAGCCTCTGAATCCTAATCGAATCGAAATGTGAGGTGCCTAAAGATTCACACCCCTAATGCAGTGCATGTCTAAAATGCTGTCAGCACAATGTGATTCATGCAAATGTAGTGTACAAAGTGTAGTTCCACTTATTTGCCACTTGCCAATATGGAAGCATCAACAAAACAGCAAGTTTACTGGGGTATGATGATTTGTTGGTGGGATATTGCCCAAGGTTTGAAATACAACTACAGTAATTAACCTCTTGGACCCCCGAATGTCTCATAATCAAAATTCTAGGGGGTCCCTGAGAATAAACGTATTTTAGCATTATGCTGTCCTTTAGGAAAAGCATAAATGCTCAAATATAAATTCATGGAAAGCTCATTGTTCAGCTGCTCCCCCCCAAATCAGTGAGCTTCTGTCTTTGGCATTCTTAACTAACTAGAGATGCAGCACTAGTTTGCCTCAGGGTGGCTCTGTAACATATTGGTTTACTAAGTTGGTCCTTCACAGAATAGTAACTGTAACCAGGACACCCCTGAAAAACATTACAGAATGCTTTAGCATATTTGGAAATCAAAAAATTGCCTGATTTCCCAAGAGACTAGAGAAAAGAGTGAATCATCACTCATTTCTCACGCTGAAGACAAAGGAGAGGGTCTTCATTAACGTATGGTAGGCCGCTTACCAAGAGTAGAAAAGTAAAAAATATTGAAAACCAAACATTTTGGTGCCATTTAAGCTAGCATCAACATGGCTATGGCATGCTAGCAGCCAGCCAATTCTGGAGAAGCCAGCCAACATGGGAGCCCAAAAATACCAAAAAAATGCCTCATTAAATGCACCCGTTTGTAAACAGTATGTTTACAACCTGCTTCAAACAAAAACGCAAGGACAATGATGTTTTCCATGACATACAGCCTTTTTAAAAAGTATTGCTATTACTGCAATGTTCTTATTGCTGCCATAATTCACTGCAAAGAACCCATTATGAACCTTTACAGGAGAAACTCTTTACCTTTTAAATGACCTTTTGAAATTTTTAAATGAAGTCTAAGCGAAAGAAATTGCCTTTATCAAGCCATAAATTTAGTGGCTTTTACTATGGATAGTATTTATTACACTGATAACTAGTGCTACATATTATCTTCATTCAGTTCCACATATAGGTCATGAAAGGGTTGTTGGGAGTGCTTAGTCAATGCATGTTGAACTGCTGTGGTCTGAGTAAAATCTGGTATTGTCTGACCCTGCGTGGGGGGTAAATAGGAGGCAACAGAAGGGGTGTAGAACTTCTCAAGCACTTGATATGTGTTTTATTTTCCTTATTTTATCAAATAACCCAAAAGCTGGTATTAAAAAATCTCCTCATTATCCCCTTCATCCACAGCTCTCTGTTGCTGTGTGTGTGTTAATTGCCTGGCCAAATGAGTTTCTTCATCACCTCTGAAGATTTTAATGGCTGGGATTTGGCCGCTTGCCCTCATCACAGACAGATATAGACTACAGCACAAGAACTGGTCTGTTTCTGATTCTACATGTCCTTTATTCGTCAGCACACCCACAATGTAGTGTATTACTCAGCACACTAGAAACCACTCAATATCCTGCCATGCCTTCCGTGAGTCATGCTCACCTGAAGGACACGGCTATATGTGATATTCTTTGTTCCAACCCAAAACTTGGTTTATTCCTATGCCTCTTAAATCTTATAGAAGTGACTAATCATTTGCTCAGTGCTATATGCATCTGTAACGTTAACCCTTTACATGGCCACGGTCTGCTGGTGGTCCCAAAGCTTAATTACACACTTCTATTACCTACAAAGAACAGCTCATCTAGTTTGCATTGAAGTCCCTGTAGTTACTGAATAATAAGCCTTGGTATGTAATTAGCCTGGGATTTTAAGGGGTTAAAGCAACTGGATTGTCCAATATAGGACAGAGGGGTCAGGAGGACTGTAGGGGTCATAAAAATATAGCTACATTACAATTACATAACTGCTGATTTGCAGAGGTGTTGACTCGAGTCACTAATTTGATGACGAGATGCAACTCGACAAAACAGAAAGACTTGACTCGAACGCTAGTGACTCCGACTTTGACTCAGGCCTTAGATATACGACTCAGAAAGATTCGAGATCCAAAGTGGCAGACACGTGGACAGGAGTCTGATCAATGGGACATAGTCGCTTACTTTTCACGCTAATGGATTCATGTTAATGGATTCTGTTACTGTGTTTATGCTTGGCTTATTTTATTTTGTAAGACAATTCCAGAATTCAAGTTCACCTGCATTAGCTGGAAACAAGGGAAGCATTAATAGTAAGCCCAGTTCAGCACTTAAATTCACAGCCCTATCTATTTTAATAGTGCTTTGAAGATCCTTTCCATGTGTACTGCACTACTCTTTGTGTTTACCATTATAATAATTGAATATACAGCCACACACTACTAACATGCTGTCATTAAAAGCAACCTTCGGTTTGTGAAAGGCGCTATATAAATGTAACTTAAGGGTATATTACTATTACCATCATTTTTGATGTCCAGTGTTAAAATGGCCTTAAATTAGCTGAAGAATGCAGACTGACTTGTTTAGGACTTGGGACTTGACTTAAAATTTGCCTCTATTGACTTGGGACTCGACTTGAGATTTGCCTGTACTGACTCAGGGCTTCAATTTAGACTCCACTGTTTTGATTTGACAGCAGGTTGAGAAAAGTATTGAGGATGTATTTCCAGACAAGATTTGAGTGATTATTGACTTCTGCTCTTTATTAGTAATGCTAGCCTTGTAGCTCAAGGGCTAAAACTGAAGAAGCAGATTTGGCTGATTGACTGCATCTGACATTCATAAGTGGAAAACTATGCAAATTTGACTTTTCATTTTCATCAAACCTATCCTTTATTCTAATTGGTGATTACACATGCATCCTAAACTGTGCACAATGCATATTCTCTGCAGACCGGCAGCAAAGAGAGAGCTTTCTCATCTGAAGCATGCCTGAAGGACATGTGAAAGCTTCAGTCAAAGCTGAAGTATGGGACTGTCCTGGGAAATATGGTATGTGTGGACATCTTATGCAAAATGCACGTACGGTAGCACAGCTGAACCTTCAAGTGCATTTATATATTAACTTGCTCATATTGTACTGGGTCTTACTTTCTTTGAAAAATGGTGCTTTACAGTTCAACACACATTGTTCTCAATGCCTCTGGTATGTTCCACGCTCTCTGATGCTGGAACACCATCTGATGTGTTGTCCAGCACGTTGGTCTGTGATGATAAGAAATGATTACATGCCAGATCTACTGGTTAAGTAACTAATGGGCTGTTTTTGCATGTTCCCGTCTTTGAGGACATTCAGACAGCCTCTGCAGATCTCTGTCTCTCTCTTCTCTCTCTCTCTCTCTCTGTCACTGTCACTTTATCTGATGTCTTGTTTGGAAATGAGTCCAATTACGTACTAGTCCCTTTTTAAATAGCAGAAGCAATCAGGCCTTGCTGTCTCTCGCTGTGTTTATGTGCAGCTATGCTCTTGTCTGTCACTCTCAGCACAGACACATCACCACAACTGTGCTTAAGATAAACTCCCCTCTAAAATACTTAAATTTGCATATAATAATACTTTTGTGAGCCCAAGTACATCTGGCATTGAAGCAGTGGAGCAGTTTATTGCATGTTGTAAGTTGCAGGCACAATCATTTACTCCACTAGTTAGCCAAGTCAGCAGCTCATAGTCCTTGACACACTGTATTGTTCTTAATATAAGTCATCCATGAGGTGCAATTTACATAGTGACTGCATTTTTATTATCTTCATATATTTTCCCAGCTGTTATTGCTGTTCTTTTTTCTATCATTAAACTGATTTCACAAGATTAAGATGTTTGCAACTGTTGTGGCTGAGTGTCTGAGTTGTAAGATGTTTTACATTATGCAATGCAACTTGAGTGCAATTTGGTTTCAAATAAGTTTCAAGCAACTAAAGGTGCATATTGTGAGTTGCCTTAAACATAACCTCTGTGCAACTTCACAGAAAGCAAATAAAACAAGACTGTCATGAAATGTCTGTTCTAGTTCACTCCAAAGGTGATCGATGGGGTTGAGGTCAGGGCTCTGTGCGGGCCACCATGCCTTTATGGATGCTGGAACATAAAAGGGCCTTCTCCAAATTGTTCTCACAATGTTGGAAGCATACAATTGTCCAAAATGTCTTGGTCTCCTGAAGCATTAATATTTCCCTTCACTGGAACTGGGCCTAGGCCAACCCCTGAAAAGAAACCCCATAGCATTATCCCTCCTCTACCAAACTTTACAGTTGGCACAGTGCAGTCAAGCAATAATGCTCTCCTTCCATTTGCCAAACCCAGACTTGTCCATCAGTCTGCCAAATAGAGAAGCATGATTCGCCACTCCACAGAATGTGTTTCCACTGCTCCAGAGCCCAGTGGCAGTGTGCTTTATACTACTCCAGCCAATGCTTGGCATTGTGCATTTTGATCTTAGGCTTGTGTGTAGCTGCTTGGCCATGGAAACCCATTTCATGAAGCTAGAAATGTGAAGTTCTTTTGCTGATGTTGCTTCCAGAGGCAGTTTGGAAGTCCCTTGATCCCCCAGATCTGCTTTTTGTGTTTTCTCAACACGATATAAATGTCACTACATGTATGTATGTTATTTACAAACACTTAAAAATTGAACCAATGGGGTTGTTTGACGTACAGATTGAAAGTATAGCAAATGATGGCATAACTTTTCCACAGTTTATACAGTGATTAACTGTTTTGAGAGTAGTGCAGATTGCACAGATTATGCTTCTAAGACTAGTGTATTTGCATTTCTGCAAGTTGAGCATATTGTACTTGTACATATTGTGGACCTGTTAAATGTGCTCTGTACATCATCAGGCCTAGCATGGGTTAGAACCGGGAGGGGGCTGTTGGATGGAGTGGCTGAGTTATTACCTGATGTGCTTGTTTTCTTGTTGTGTGTTTATTTCTCCTTCTTTACTCAGTCAGTGATAGAAGTCTAGATGTTTTCTCTGCCAGAGTGTAGCACAACTGAATAGGTGGAAATGTTTCATATTGTCAAAATCTGTGGAAACGGTCGTAGCAAAATTTGGGTTTCTCTGCTTGCCCCAGGAAGGAAAACACTTTGTTTTCTTTGTTGCTTTGTTGCCATCACTCCCTGGTCCTGCCTGTATTTTCCATTTCACTCCTATTCTTCACTTCACAGTATGTTTTGCCACACATGAGAATGTACTTGATTGAAATCTGTACATTAAAATATACACTCGGTATCCACTTTATTATGTACATCTACCTTTTATGTATTCATTGTCCATTTTATCAGGTCTGCTTTCCATGTAGGTTCATTTTGGATTTCTATAATTGCAGAGTGTTTTCCATCTGTTTCTCTAACCAATTGTAAGCCAGTTATGTCCTAAATCTTTTATCTGTGTAAACTCTGAGCTGCAGCACAGGGGTCAAATACTTTAGCCAATAGTACTTTTCAGAAGTTTTTTATCAGAGAATGTTTTAATGCATGAAACCAATATCACTGTAAATGAATTAGTTTTGAGGGTCAGTGCTTTAAAAGAAAATATGATGCAGCACAAAATGTCAAATACCAAATTTACAAAATATCACTTGATGAACGCAATGAAGACAAGTCTGATCACTTTTAAACAGGTTGATTACATTTGCAAGCCACTGTATCAATTTTATGTCAGGTGGTCATGTTTTTTTTTAGAATTTCTATGCTGTTATCAGTTCTATGGTGAGCTCACCACATAATACATGATCAAATTCTGGTGAAATGGCACATTCTGGCAAGTAAAAATGGCTCTTCTGGTTCTAATTGTTGTAATAATTTGATTTGATTGCTCATTCTCTCCACACATCATTTGACAAATTGGGACTGTTGCTGTATGGACCAGTAGCGCTATCAAAGCCATGTTACTGGCATATTAAATTGGCGCTGAAACTGTAAAACGGGCTGTTGGGAAACAAAAAGAAGGCCATTTCCTTTTTTCTGACGGAATTCATTCCAAGTGTGAATGTTCATGGCTAACTCGCTGTGTTTTGTTTTCTCAGCAAATTACAGAATAACAGTAGCAGAGGGAAGTGTTCCTGTTTATGCCTCTTTGTCTTCAGCCTTGAACTCTTACAGTTACATTTCCAGTCTTGCTTAGGCATTATTTCCACGTACAATCATTTCCTTTCTCTTTTAGTTTTAGCAATTTCTTATGCCGTCACGCTGTGGAAGCCAGTCTTACATGCGCTAATTTGAGCCAGTTGAGCTTGTTCTTTATATAGTAGATGCACTTTGAAGAATAGTTGAGGTTTAGAATAAGCAACTTTGTCTTAATTTTCACATCTGCTTTGGCAGTTACGCATATTAATCATACTGTATTGAACTTTTTGGGAGCAATGTATGATGTAACATTAATCAACAATGGCCAAACAAAGCAAAGGCAGCTGCACAATGGCTTTCCCATGCTAGTGAGCACAGCATAAGTCCTCTGAGATGTCATTAGCATCTCCTAAAAATGTAAAACAAAACATCCACATCTGCATTACAGTGCCATGAACTACTTGGAGCATTTGTTGTAAACATACAGGGCTGTATTTCAAGTGTTTCAACCTGTTTTTTGTTAAGAAGGTGTAAAGTAACTTGATTTCATTTCACCTTTTTCTTCCAACTTTTGGTGAATAGTTTTCATCACAGTTGCACCTGAGGAAACAGGTCTTTCAGCACCTTATTTTCATGCAGAGTAGACAGTGAAAGCAAGACACTTGAAAAGAAGCACTCTAGCTTTCCAAGCCTGTACATTTCATAGGTGCAGTACTTCAGCATCAGGAAAAAAGGCAGAAAATATATCGCTGCTGTCAGAAGAAAACCTCATATCTCCATTCTTGTTCATGTTTCAGTTCTTTGACATAATTGGAAAATGCCTGTTGGCCTTTACATTGTGTGTGAATATCATGATGAAAAATGAAAAAGTCTGGTTACATTGACTTACATTAAAAGTAAAGTGTTTTTTCCCCCTTCTCCTGTAAAGATACAAGGTTTTGTTCCAACAGCAGCGTATGTTTAAAAGATTCCTCAACAGAATATAATATTAACATTTTCTGTTTTAAGTATGTCCACATTGCCTTTATTACAGCTTCTGTTCTTTTCTGGAATCTTGCTATCAGTTTTTCAAAATCTGCAGGGATATATTCCCAAAAAGTTCAGTCTTAGAAATTGGTTGCATCACAATCCAAATAATCCCAAACACATTGAGTGATGTTGAGGTCTGGATTCTGGGTGGTCAATCCATTGTTCTGGGAACACCAGCTCCTTTGTTTGATTTGGAGATTTTCTTCTATTTTCTTCTATTTCCTTTTCTCAGTAAGGGCTTCTTGACAGCTACACATCCTTCAGACTTGGGTTTGAATCTGAAGGATGTCCTTCAGTTTTAGAAACTCCTTTTCATTTGTTTTCCTTTGACTTTCCCCTTCATTGTGTAGTTAGTGTCTTATATCTCAACTCAGAAAATCAGAAACATTTCTGAAATATTTCCTGAAAAATGAGTAACTTGGACTCATGGTCATTTTCACTGGAAATTAAAGACCTGAAGACTGTTCTTTGGAATTTCCACAGCACTGTTGGTCCAATTGAGCTAGTGAGCATCTAGTACATCTGTTCTTACTTACAGGGCAAGGGCCAAGAGAACACACACACACACACACACACACACACACACACACACTGCTGAGTATCCGGTATCCCCTTGAGAAAATATTCTATCCATCAAACACATGGGCTTCCTATATGCTGAGGGGGCCCTTGTGAAAGTGAAGGCAGAATCCTTTTAACCACCAGTATATATATATATATATATATATATATATATATATATACACACACACACACACACACACACACACACACACACACACACAACACAGTGGCTAATTTGTGCGAATGTTCAGTTTTGATTCCTCAAGCTGTGTTTGCCTCCACGCTGTGCTCCATACATACCCACGCATCTTTCGCAACACCCTCCTGCTCCTTTTTGATAGAAACAATGCACTCGAGTGGGATACACCATGCAGGATTCCCATTCACATATACAGCCTGCTTCTGGAGACTGTTGTTTTTCTCATCTATTAACACTCTACTGCACACATTATGAGAGTAATTAAACAAAAATATTCAATTTACTTTTCTTGTATAACACGGACCTGATGGATAATAATGTGTGAATGGGTCATTTTGAGGTATATTGCCTTGAGTCAACATTGTGTGACAATGGGAAGAAATGATATAGAGCCGTGTTTCTTGAAGTGGCTTGTGGCTGGTCAAATCCATTCCACTGTCGCAGTGTTGCTTCTAGGCAACAAACATATTTCTGCACAATCTAATAAAAAAAATGATGAGCTTAACTGAATATTTAAAAAGAGGTTTAAATGTGCCCACTCCAGGATACTATGACCAACAGCATGCTTTCTGTTGACATACTCAAACTATTTCCTTCATTGTTAACCCTTTCATTGTCTTTAAAAATAGATCACGTTATTGTGATTGAGGAAAATGTGTTTGTTGTCCTGCGGCAATAGAGGACAGGTACTTCATCAGACAGCAAGAAATACAAGGAAAGAGGGCAACACTGGAGGACACAGCATACCATGAGTGAAGACACTTCTAACCACCAGTTACACTACAAAGCCCACCCTCATATGACACAGTTCATTCACTCTAAGCAGCACAACAGCAACAGCAACAACATCAGCAACAACGAGTGCGCTTACCCAAGAGTGTGGCGCACTCCGAGAGCCAATTTGCATAGCTGCATTTATCCACAGGGTTATATTGTGAAGAGCAAGGTTAGTTCCACCCAGGGGGATATGTGTGTGGGCAGAAAGATCTGAGAGAGTGAGGCATAAGCTGAGCAACTCTGATTATGTTCTGCGTAGCTGTGGCCAACAACAGCTGGAGAATAAAGCACCACAGCTTTGGCCAAAGCTCTGTCTCTTTTAATAGTGGTGGACGCTAATACACAAACCAAATCAGTTGCTTTGAGCATAAAAAAATTATAAAAAAAAAAAAAACTAAAAAAAAAAAAGACAATATTCTGAAAGTACCTACAAAGAAAGTGACAACTGGGCAAAGATGTTCACAAATTGCTTCAAGCGAGTCCAGCTTGAGTCTCAAGTCTCTGGGGTGTGAGACAAGCAAGTCTTTGGTGGAGAATTTTAGTTTAGTCCTGTTATTAGCTACAGGCATTGCTTTGTACCAAAGCCCTTCCTAAAATGATATCAGGTTCAACACAGCTTCAAACAATGAGCCTTTTATTATAGAACAACCGTCAGTCTGAACAGCCTTCAGGCAGAACTGAAGCACAACACACAGTAAATGCAGTGATTAGAAGAAGAAAGCATTGCAAACAATGAAAGGACAGCTTAGTCTGTAGTATGTTTAGCAAGTATGCTTGCTACCTAGCACAATAGCTAATCCAGGTATAGGCCTAGTTTTGTTAAGGTTTAAAGAAATGTGACCTGTAAGTTACTGAAAGATCAGCCATATTATCTGACATATTGCATATTTGGTATCCACACTGTGTTCTCCTCAACTCTTTGAAGTTATTTTGTGACTTTCCTTTAAACCCCAAATTTAATGACTAGTGGTTCATTCTGTCTATCAGACGGAAAGTTCTTCTACACTGAAAGGCTTATTATTTGAAGCTATATTGAAGCCCACTGTGAGCTGCTGGAGAATAGCACTGCAGTAATGACTGTGCATGATAATAGCAAACTTGACACACATAAGGTTGGAAACATAAAGTTTGAATTATTTACCGCATTAAGGTTGATGGTCCTAATTTAATCAGCTTTATTTATTTAGTTTGTTTTTTTCAGACTGAATTTTCACGACTCTATTGTCTCGAGTCTTAATCGAGTCACGAGTCCCCATCTCTGCACCTTTTGAGCGCTAGAGCTGACACAATATGTTTGCTTTGTACATAGCAAATGAAACACAATCTCCAGTGCTCAGAAGTTACATATAGAGACTACAGAGTGCTGGAGAGAGGATGGAGTTTTCAGTACCACACAGAGGTGAAGACCCAGCTAGGTCTAGAGAAACTCTATACGCTCAGTTGTTTTGAAGGCATCAAAGGGAAAAGAACAGCAGAGATCTGAAGCAATAGCCCCTCAGCTTTCCACACCAGTTTGCCCAGCCTTGATGGATTTCATTCTGAAAGACCCACAGCCCACGGCCCTAAGAGCTCGGCTCTGCAGCCTAACTCTCCTGCTGCTAGAAATGGCCTTCAGCTGTCAGAACAGAGGTAGACATTGCTCTGAATATCTGTTTCCAACCATACATAAAAGCCTGCCTTTGGTACATCAGCTGAGTCTAAGCAGACAATGCGGAGACGGCTCAATCAAGAATACTATTTTTATAAACACTGCGTCTCGGTTCATATGTTAATTAAGAGCTGGCAATCAGAAAACAAAGCAAGAGATTTATTCTAGCTTTCTGCCCTTCAGTTTGATGTCTGAAGATCACATGTAGGCCCACAAAGCAGCGGATTTGCTCCATCCTCTTGTGCCACCCTTGTGATAAACTCTTTCTTATGGTTCTTTGGAAAGACTTGGGCAATTTATTCTCAGTGTCACCCATTTGTTTTGATACTGTTTCTTTGTTTCTTCATTTTTTCTGTGTGCGACTTCATGTCCTTGAGCAAAGCCCTTAACTCTAAGTCGATCCTGGGGTGCAGCCCTGCTATGCCATTCTCCTCTCCATAGGGTCTGTAATTGAGAAAATTCTCACAGCAATTTCCATTTTGAAGCAAATCAAAAAGCACAGAGAGTCTGCAACCTAATTGGATGATATCTGTTTACTTTGGGGATGCAATATGTTTGCTTTCTTGCTTCACTTGGTGGTTTGAATGGGTGGTTTGAAGAAGTTTAAGAAATCTTAGATTCTAAACACGCTGGTGCACTAATTGTTTGCTACTTGCAAGTGTGGAAAAAGTACAGAGAAACCGTACTTAAGTCAAAACATGAGTATTGTGTCCATATCTTGTCAATATCAGGGAATATTCAGCCTAAAGTATTCTTTAAATGACATCTAAAAAGCATCTACTTTTAAACATATTCAAACATATAAAATAAAAAGAAATGTTCTGACAAATAACTTCTAATCTTTCCTTGTTTGGTGGTGTACAATGTGCGTGGTGTGGTGACGTCCTGGCGGTAGTCCTTGCACTAAGGCAACTCATTACACAATAGTACAAGTTTGGTTGGATGCTGTAATAAAGCCAATCAATTCAAATGCATGGGAGCTTGATTTGACTGCAAAAGAAGGAAAAGTATTTCAGTCTTTGAAATTTATAATGAATACTTTGAAGTCTGATGAATGCAAAGACTAAAGAAGTATGTCTTTCTCTCTTGGGAACGTGACTGAGTCAAAGTAGTATTCAGTTTTCAGTAATATTAGAGCAATGCACAAATCTTGCAAAGTGAAAACTAGTAACAAAGTACAATGACGACTATTTTCCACCTCTGGAACTTTAAATGACTCTCACTATGTTGCTGTTATTTCTCATGCTGATCCCTCATGTTGGTATAAAACCAGTTAGAAACAATTAAACTTAAGAAATAAAATGAAACAGTTTTGAAACATTTTTCAACATTAAATCTGAGAACTATTTAACTGTTTAGCTGCTGGAGGTGTTAACTCATCTCAGGAACAAAGTACCAATTTTCACAAGCTTTATTAGCTGGATATAACAAGGTTGAGTTTGTATCATAGAATTAACAAATACACAACATGTGGTAGGGGCGGCATGGTGGCACGGTGGGTAGCGCTGTTGCCTCACAGCGAAGAGGGCCTGGGTTCGAATGGGAACATGATTGAGTCAAAGTAGTATTCAGTTTTCAATAATATTAGAGCAATGCACAAATCCTCTCTGTGTGGAGTTTGGGTTTCTTCTGGGTTCTCCGGTTTCCTCCCACAGTACAAAGACATGCAGTCAGGCCAACTGGGCATACTAAATTGCCCCTGCGTGTGAGTGTGTGAGTGACTGTCTGTGTCTGTCTGTCTGCCCTGTGATGGACTGGCGACCTGTCCAGGGTGTACCCTGCCTTCTGCCCGATGACCGATGGGATGCAGCACCCCCCTCCAGCCCGACCCTGATGGAGAAGCAGCTTAGAAAATGGATGGATGGATGGATGGACAACATGTGGTAACACCCATATGAATGGTGCAAATATATTGTAGCGTAGTATGTTGTAGAGACACTGCTTTCACACAAGTCGTGGTGCTTTACTTTTGAGCTGTTATTGGACGCAGTCACGCCGTACATAAGCAAAGCTTTTCTCTTTCTAACAGCTTGTTCTCTCACCCAGCTCATCTCTCTCTCTCTCTCTCTCTCTCTCTCTCCCCACACACACCTTCACACACCCCCAGTTACACACCCCACCTCTCCAATCAGAGTGCACAGCAAAATTACCCAAGTGCAAAAAGTGCTAGAGAGCACATAACCCAAAACTAACATGTCAAAAAATTTCTTGAGTATGTTATACACAATATTAAGGACTTTCTACTTAAAATATAAAAATAATGTAATACTTATACTTAATAATGTCTTAATGATTATATTTCAGAATAAAGTGCAGTTATAGTGGACTTGTGCGAGGGACAATAGTTCTGTAGATAGCCTTGAATAACGTTTTATGTTATTTGTCTCAAACATGAACCTGGGTTGTTTGTTGCAAAGACACGTTAAATATGTTTTAAATGTATTGTGGCACCAGAGCACGCCCGGGTTCCCAAGAAGCCTTGGTTATGCTTGGTCGGCCTGTATTTAGCTCTAAAATAATAAGTAGAGGCGTTTTCTTTCGTTTGGTAGTGTTTGGTTACGCTAACGTTTGAGCAGGTTGGATGGGCACTGTGCTGTTTCCTGATTAATAACCCCAGGGTGCTCTGGCTGAGCACGGCGGTGCGAAAGACTTTAAGGGTATATTTACCTCTGTTGGTAATAAAAATCATGTTTCTCTATCACTCTGACTGTCGCGTCAGCTCTAAATAATCTGTAGAGCTATCTACGCTTCTCCTGTATTCCGGTCGTGAAATCACCCTTAAAACGCTGTGGTGAACGCACAAGTCTAAAGCGTGTTTTCAGTCCCTGCAGATGTCGCTACGCAGCGGTATTGTTTTCCTCTCTCCACCCGCTTTCAGTCAGGGCCCGTTCCGATAGGTGGGCTGCTTGTGAGTATGGCCTACTAGCCAATCACAGCGCAAGTTGCGAGACAGGAGGAACCAATCGTGTTAAAGGAGGCGGGACTTTATTCGAATACGGGCGGTAAAAAAATAAAACACACACCACGTGCCGTCCTCCAGGTTCCCATAATGCTTAGTGTTTACGTCCTCGTTGACAGCACCGCCGTTGCTCGGCTTTGCCTAGTAACCAACTTGAAGTTCGCGGTGTGGTGACGCGTTTCTGTTATTCGCTTAAAAAAGTAAGTACTCTAACCTGCTAGTGTTTACCGCCTACTCCTGTTGCTTTGCCAACAGAAAACAACGGGAAACAACATCGCTTTAAACTGCTTCATCTTCCTAAAACAGCGCGGTGACCGCGAAAGAGCTGCTCCGCTCGTTAGCAAGGTAGCTAACCGGCTGTCTAACTTGACGAGCATGTGGAGTTGGTGGTGTTTGTGTTGTTTGGTTTGTTGAAACCTGTCTCGTTTCAGTGAATGAATGGCCGCGGACGGTGCTGCTCCTGCAGTTTTTTTGCTTCCCTCGCAGGTTGGCATCGGTAGAGTTAACGAGGCTGAAGTTGGCTTCCTATTCGCCAGCGTCTTGTTCGAACTCTGCCGTTCCACCTTAAACAGTGCAGCAGTTCCATCATAGCGTCTGAGTCTTACTTGCAGCTGCGGCTCCATTTAAGGTGGAACGGTACAATTTGAATCGGAACCTGAGTTGTTTCATGTGAAATTATGGATGAGTGTTTTATGATTTTGCTGTTGCTTTGTTAGCTCGGTTTCATTTCCAACCAAAGTGTGTTTTCTGCGATGTCTCCTGTCAGAACCTCAACGCTTAACTTACCTACCCACCTTTCCTTCCTTCCGTCCGCCTGCGAATAGCTCAGCTAAGGTCCACCCATCCCTGCTTTTTAAATCCACGGGCTGTGTGATTGAAGCCGGACTGAAAATAGGCATATCTCACACGACAAAGAAAAGGCTAGCGTCTGCTTCGGTGTCAAAAGGGAAAGGCGAACCTGCACTTCTGTTGTAGGTGCTAAAGCATTCACAGTGTAGGACATCCAGCCCCGTTACATGGCTGAGGCACCAGCGCTGCACAGAGTTGAAAGCACTTAGGGTTTCTACATTGTGCGTAAGAGTGTTAAGACGGCCTTTTTAGTTAGTGATCTCAGCTACTTTAAGATGCTCGCATTGCTGACATACGCGTTCAACTACGCTTGCATAACCTTCATAGAAAAGCACTTCAAATAGAGGCACTCTGGAGCAGCCAGACCTCATCTAGAAGGACATAAACAGCCCTTTTCAGTACTGGGCTGTGAGCAGTGCCTCTGTGTTCTGAGAGATGTAGATTTATCCAGTACCTTGGAGTTTTGGCTTTGTAACTGAATGTCATTGTATCCTCTCAGCAACGTTCCAGTATCTGAAGCCTTTCTAAAAGAGTCTGTTACTGCAGAAAAGGCAGGGCCTGTTAATAGCCTTGATTTCAGAAGAAACACTGAATGAGCAGGTGACTATAAGTGTTTTGTTGTGTAGTGTACCTGCTGTGCTGGTCTCAGCTGGCGGCATCAGCGCTGCTCCAGCAATGCTCGCTTTGTAGACAGGCCTTTCTTAACTTCAGCTGACTGGTTTTCAGAGGTTGCCTTGAAAATACACCACCTCCATAAATGTCATTGCATAGTACATATTTTGAATAAATGTATTTATAGAAAGTACTGATATTTTCATTCAGATAACCCGCTTTATTCATTATTACTGACAGTTAAGTACTATGCTGGGTAATTACTGAGTTACAGGAATCAATGCTGCATTATTTGGACTGGGCAATAATGTTTCAGGTGGGTTTCAGCACTTAATATCTTGAATCAAGGGCCTGTGAGGCACAACCTTCGAAGGCTTCTTAAATAATAGAAATATGATTGGCAACTTTATTGAGTCGTGCATTTTCTTAGGTTTGGTTTGAACAGATCAGAGGCAGGATTTATCCTGCCTTAAAAGATAACTCTTTTCCACATGATGTTCTCTCCACTCATTCCTGCAATCTTAAAAAGATGAAGGCTTTTCAAGGGTTCTGTATAGCACCGAAACAGGTTCTTCTATTCTTAAAATGTCAAGCCTGTAACAATAGTAGAACCCTTTTTGGTTCTGTATAGAACCATATAAAACACATTTAACACTTTAACGATGCAAAGACCTGTTTCATCACGCCAGGGGTTCTTTTAGTGTTAATGGTTCTATATAAAACCACTTTCTTTACTAAAGAAACCTTGAAAAGCCATCTGTTTTAAGTGTGTACAGTGAATCTACTAGCGCTTGTTTTTTGAGATCTCAGTCATAGAATATCTTAAGGCAAGTCTGAAAGCTGGGCTTATGGCTCATGCTGATAAAACTGAGAATTCTCATGCTGGGCAGGAACAGATTTGACCAGTTTGACCAAAATGTGTTGTTGAGTTGGGATTGTTTGTGTCCTCAAGCTGTACTGTTAACCCTGGGGCCGGATCCACAAAGCTTTCACAGGAAAAAACTTGCGAAGGTTCTTAAGACAAACACTTTGAAGTTCATAAAAATGTTCTTAAATGTGGTTCTTGGGGGAAAAAAACCTAAAGAAGTTCTCAAATATTATCTTAATTATTTTTCAGGATTTTCTTATTGTTTTCATATAGTTATTGTTTTCTTATTGTTATCTTATTGTTTTTATTGTGATTTTCTTATTGTTTTCTTATGTATGCATTTTACCACATACCATAAACATGTTTTTTTGGAAATGTTGTGGGCTGGGCAAAAGTAGTATAGGCAGTGTAAAATACATTTATTCACTGACCTTGTGAACTCTTACAGCCCAAGACAAGTATGAGAATATGGTAAGGTTAAGAAAGCAGTTTTCAAGAATACCACTTGTTCTTAGAAGTATTCTTAGGAAAATAGTTAAGAAAATAAAATAACTCTTAAGAAGTGATTTGAGGGATTACAATTGATCATAACTTTTTTATTAAGAATGAAGTTAAGACACTTAAGATGCTTTAATTAATCCAGCCCCAGATCTTTGCTATTCCGTGCTGCAGTTCTCTGCTTCTGTTTTCTGCTCTTTCCTCAGATTTTCCACTTGCATGCATCCTCCATGTTTTGAAAGCGCAGAAGGTGGAGAATGGTGCAATGCATGTGTCAGCACTTCATAAACATCATGTCCATAGCGATTCATGTGAAAGGTTTTGTACCATAGCAACACATGAGAAGAACACTATATCTTGCTGATAAGAGCACATGGTTGTCAAGGAGGTTCAGATTCTCTGACCCGATGTGCAGCTGTTTACATGCAGCCTGATCAAAGCCTGGTCTCTTGCTCGTGCACATCCTCACAGAAGGTCAGAGAGGGGCTGCACTGTGCATGAAGTGCAGCAGTCAAGTTGGTTGAATGTTGGATCAGCTTTTCAAGTCTGTATAATCTTAGAAATCAGAGAACGCAGATGTGCACCTCTGAACTATGAACAGTTTTGTCTTTCTCTCTTTTTGCACAGTAATTGAAACCATGTGTATTGTTATTTTCAAAGATTGCCTTTTCACGCATCAGGTTTTCCATTTCTTGTTTTTTTTTTTTTAACTGTGAGGTGTTAGTACCGTATTCAAACTATACAATCTGTGAAGAACCACCAAAGCGTGTGGGTTCCATTGATGCAGATACATTTTTTTGTTTTTCCAGCATTATCTTAGAAAAGCTATTTTGGATTGCTTAGATGGTGTCACAGTTTAAAATGCTGAGTATTGCATGATTGTTGTGATGGAAGTAATATCAGCCAGCTTCTTCTGGCTGGCATTTATGGAGTTATACATTCATTTCCTAGGTGAAGGTGGGCATCTTTGAAATGAGAGAATATCAGCACAGCAGAGAAAGAGGTGTAAGAAGGTTCCATACCGCCTTATTGAATTATTAGTGGCAGCTCTAGAATGAAGACTCCTTTGTTCTCCAGTGTCAAAAAGGTCACTGATATAAAAATCTATTTTATACATACACACACACACACACACACACACACACACACACACACACACACACTTTCTAAGCTGCCTCTCCCTCAGGGTTGCGGGGGGTGCTGGAGCCTATCCCATGCTCATCGGGCAGAAGGCAGGATACACCCTGGGCAGGTCGCCAGTCCATCGCAGGGCAGACAGACAGACACACACACAATCAAACCTAGGGGCAATGTAGCATGTCCAGTTGGACCCTGGTTGCCCGGCTGGGGAATCGAACCCAGGCCCTCCTTGCTGTGAGGCAGCAGTGCTACCCACCGTGCCACCATGTATTTTATAATGTTACATAATATTTCGTAGCTAAAATAATTAAGAAATACAATTTAAAAAGGAATTAAAACTTGAGCTGACAAAGTTATTCAACATCATTGATCATGTCGACAATCAATGTGACCTCCTACCTGGAGTGACAAGAGTTAATGACCTGAAAGTGGCAGCGGTTCACTTACAGTGTCGTACCAATATGAGCTGATAGCGAAAAAAAAAGAACAGTTGTATCTGAAAGTTTTAAATGAAGTAAAGTCTGGGAGCTTTTTGGTAAAACTTAGCTTTCCACAGAAGAAGCACAACATAACCTTAAACTGCCAGAAAAGAGTGGTGTTGATTGTAAAGCTGCAGAACAGTGAATACACCATTGCTGGTGTCCTGACAAACCATGTTAATCCCTGAGGATGTTCAGTTCAGACTGTAAGCGATTTGTCACAATGAGTTAACATTAATCTTACATCATTAGGGCTTATTATGTTACATTACCAATGTTAGATTAGTAATGTAATTAGAAGTATTTAGCAGCTACTTCAAAAATCTTTTTGGCAAACATTCGACAGCTTGTCCTGCCACAGCATTAGTCATTAGCTAGCTTA
The DNA here is from genome assembly GCF_015220715.1 of Pygocentrus nattereri. Classification (NCBI taxonomy): domain Eukaryota; kingdom Metazoa; phylum Chordata; class Actinopteri; order Characiformes; family Serrasalmidae; genus Pygocentrus; species Pygocentrus nattereri. The sequence continues at coordinate 16,299,055 of NC_051221.1, read as the reverse complement.
CTATATAAAGCTGGTTAATTAGCATAAAATATTACTAACATAGTTTTACTAACACATGAAAGAAAAGCAGTCTGCTTGTCCTTTAATCTGAAATTTGCCTGCAGTTCAATTAATCTGAAAACGCACAAATGTTATTGCTGCTTGTGTGCTTTCTCTATTGTCCTGAGCTTAATGGATGTACAGTTATTGTATATTGTACAGAAAAGTTTATCGCAGAGTATTTATGAAGTTTGTATTTATTGTATTGATTGAAAAGCAGCAGGTAACTCAATACAGTGTTAAATGACGTGTGTCCTGGAGAAACTACATTTCCTTATTCTCTCAGCACATCCATCATAAGAAGGAATGATAAAAAAAAGCTCACTTTGACTCTGACGTATTAGAAACCTATTCACACAGAGCTTGTCTAGCGAACTAGGGTGTTAAAAGGTTAAACCGGTTAAATGATGCTGTAGGCTGATGAGCTGTAACGTTAATCTACATATTTTATACTATGTCACTTGTTTTTTGCTATTGCTTATTATTGACTATGGCTCAAAGTTATTGGCAGGCTTAGACATGCAGTGAATTTACTATTTATACACAGAAATGTTTAAGGATGATTCATTTCCACATAAATCTTTCACTAATTATGCATCATTACACTTTTGTTGGGCAGTAGTACACATTATAAATGATCTCAGTTATAGACGAGGAAATTCCTCCTTATTTTTTGGTATGTGGTCTTTTAAGATCAGTAAATGAAAGTATCTGCGTAGAGGACATCCCTACGATTACAATGTAGTGTTTTTTTTCATTAAAGATTTAGTATGTTTGGCCTCCATTAGCTCCGAGTGTGCCTTATGTATCTGCTCTATGTCTCCTGCTCATTAACAATTCTGTGATGCATGCCAGACTTTAAAAGCTCAATCTCAAAATGCCTCACAGTTGAGGTCTACATCAAACCTCGTTTGAAATATTTATTACAGTGTGGAGCTGGCCATATATCTGAGACCACCTGCCATAGGTTATACCATCACCCTGAGTCTCCTTGATCCGTTAGTTTCATTTTAGGGTTCGTCTCGCTTTAGTGTCTCCCAGCCCTGCTCCCATAATTATCTTTTTCTCCCCTCCTATCTTAGCCTTGTTCAAGGTGGTTGGATAACCTTAATAATGGACGGCTGACCAGTTCCTGTCCTGAAGAGCCATGTTTCTAACACACCCAATTCAGCCCATCAGTGGTTTGAGAGAAGCAGCTGTGGTACTTTAGATTGAAATGGCTCGTCTATAGAGACATTAAGGGTTATGGTTTATTTGATAGTTTTGCTAACGAATGATTGAGGAAAAGTGGAAGCAAATTACAGTACTGTGCAGAAGTCAGAGACCACGCTTCATTTGTTTTTTGATGTCCAGTCAAACAGACATTAAATACAACTTATTCATTTTTTTAGAGTCAACAGAAAAAAATATTTTCAACAGAGAATTACACATAAGCTGTAACAGCTCCTACTTTAGCAACTAAATTATGCTTGCCTCTGATTTTTTAAAAAGAAAGGGATCCACAATTTCAGTCTTAGATGTTTTTAGCAGTAGTTTTTTGTCTATTTTCTTTTCTCATTAAGGTCTTCTTGACAGCTACACATCCTTTCACACTCATACTGTTGTTGTCTTCTCACAGTGGGAGGATGGACAGAAACATGTGAATTTGTACAGACTTGAAGTAAGAATAGAGCTCGAGTTTCTCCTCTCTCTCAAAGACGAAAGCTTTAAGTGCTGTTTATCTGATGGGGGCAGCATTGGTGGTCTACCAGGTCTTGCACGATTGCTCACCGAGCTTCATTATCTCTTTAATCTTTTAACAATAACAACTCCAGTTTTGGAAAATCTTGTCATGGACTTTCTCCTTTCTTATGTAAGTGGATTATCCTATATATGTTCTTCTCAGTAATATATGCTAAAGTAATAACTAATTAATAGCTGTTGTGACTGAAGAGTAAAAAATGAAGGGTGGTCTCAGACTTTTGCACAGTACAGTAGATGTTGAGAGCCTGTGACCATGAGCTTTTATTAATTGCTTGCTATGTTAGTGTGTTTAGCATTTATTCCTTCAAGCTGTTTGCAACTATTTATCATGTATAAAAGCTACCCCATTCGCCATGTTATATCTAATGAAATTGTTGACTGCTGTACAGTCGTGAGTAGGTAGCCAGTGAATCCCACTGAGCATGTTTTTCACTTCCTGAAGGCAGAAATACCCCCAAAAACAATAAGGATCTAAAAAGACAGTATTCCTTGAGCACCACCAGGGACGTTTGTGTCTTTGTCCAGTTGCCTACAGACTGTAAGGCATGTGTTTTTGTTTCTGTTAATCCAATCTGAGATGTGTTTCTCTATTCAGTGTGTGTTCTTTGTAACACGTATAAAATGTGGGGGCTTCAGCAGGAGCTAAAAAAATTCTCCCAAAATGATTCTAACAGACTTTAATTGCACATAGGCCAATCCCTGTGAAAAGACTATTCAAATAGAACAGACAAGTAACACCACGACTGAAACGGGTCTGAAATGTGGCCTGGATGTGCTCCGGAAATACATTAGCTTTCGTCCTTGTTACGCATGCTGTGTAACGCTTGTTTGTTTGTTTTGTTCATGTGTATCTTTAAGTGCTGTGGGCATTTCCAGGTGGCTTATGTAATTTGAACACACTGCTCTCTCTCTCTCTCTCTCTCTCTCTCTCTCTCTCTCTCACTCTCACTCTCACTCTCACTCTCACTCTCACTCTCACTCTCTCTCTCTCTCTCTCTCTCTCTCTCTCTCTCTCTCTCTCTCGTCCAAAGCAAAGAAATAGAAATGGACCTTCCTTTTGACATTCCACTGATAAGGTAATCAATGAACCATGGTTCATCGTTGAATGAAAGATGTGTGTGTGTGTATGTGGAATATTAATAAGCTTCCTCTCACTGGCAACTTCATTGTTCATTTCTGGCTTTTGAAAAAGCTCTCACTTTGATAACATTTTACATATTCATTTAACATAGGAATGAAGGACATGCCTATGCTACCTCTTTTTTTGAAGGGGAATTTTACTTGTGCTTTTGCAATGCAAAGAAGCATTGCATTTTTCAGTACTGCTCATGCATGACAAAATGATAAAACCATGAAATAGTCTCGGTATGCCGCAGTTTCTTATGTGTGCCATCCTAAGGCATGTTCGCCAAACTGTGAGCTTGAAGAGAAAAGCACAAGAATTCTGTGACCTGGTGAAAAGGTAAAATGAAACGCAGACCATTAGGCATGTGGAAAGATCATTTGCTGTGCTGAAATGTCAGTCAGACAAGGTAAAGTAATGAACGTGCAGAGTTTCAGATGTCACACTTGTACAGATGTCTCAAAAGTACAGGTTTGATATATAGGCTGTAAGATACCGGCGGCAGGGTGCATCCTTCCTGACAGAAATGCGCTGGACCATTACATCTGTAACCTGTGAGAAGACATTTGTTCACTGCCATGCTTATAGATGGGAGTTCTTTAGAAATAGCTGGACCTCAGAGCGGTGGGATAGATTAGTGAGTTATTACATCTTTTATTTATGAACTCTGAGGTCTCATAGGTGCTAAATTCGAACTGAACCAAGGGCTGTGCTTTCGTTAATGCCTTCATGTTCGTCTACCTAATGTGGTAAAAGTGCTATGATTGTGCTGTGCTTTCCAGTAATGCCTTCATGTACTCATATTTAAATGGCATAAGAGCTGTGAATGAATAGCTTTTTACAAACATGGTAAGCTTTTCTTGTTGAATACTTGTTGAATTATATAATAATTATATTATTATAAATGAGTAATCTATTGCATATCTTGCTGATTAATCAAGTAATTTTGTTTTTAGAAGGCCAAAAGAAGTGAAGCTAGACAATAAGAAGCCATGTGTAGCCTTTCAATAAACAGATATGGGTAAACAAAGAAGCCTTCAAGAAAAATTTTGCATTGTTGGAATAAATTTGATCAAAATATATATGATTAACTGAAAGCAAATAGGATTTTCTTCTACATAGGTGAGCAAGCAAGTCAACATTTATGAATATGTTAATATGTTTAAATGTTATTTTAAAGGTGCCAGTTGTACTTTTTGATTTCAAGAAAGTTGGAGGTGTGCGGTCTATTCAACTCGGTTGTCTTTGTGAAGAAGTGTGAATTGTTTTCACAGCAGGTGGTTCTCACTGCTCATATTTGAACTCACAAGCAGCTTAACATAGTGTCAATATTTTACGCAACAGTGTCGTAGTTCAGGGGTTCTCAGCCTTTACCACCTAAAGGCCCACTTGTTGATGGTGAGAAAGTCTTAACTTTTTTGAATAAAATGTTTTTTATAAAGTGCTGACATTGAAAACCTGACATATTTGGACTGTTTTTGAACTGAGAACAGTTCAGTTGTTTGGCGTGTGCCCAAGTATAGTGGAGTGTTCACGCCAACGGTCAGAACAGAATGAACTAAAGAAAAGGTTTGATAGGTCCACATCAAACGAGGTAACTGTGAAAGCACCCTGAGGAGCTTGTTCATCTCTGGCTGGCTTAGTGTCTGCATTGCGTGGCTGCATGGTCTCAAACACAGTGATTAATTAGCATACTACTGTAATGTGTTTATTTGTATGTCTCTATTAATATTGATCTTACATTTTTTCACTTGTGTTTTACGTGAAGTGTCATTACCGGTCTACTGTGCATTTCTGCCTGCTACTGAGTCCGGGCCTCTAGACTAGAGGATGCTTCAAGACCCTCTTGTGGTCCACGGCCCAGTGGTTGTGAGATGCTTTCGTAGTTACAGTGGGGAAAAAAAGTATTTAGTCAGTCACCAATTGTGCAAGTTCTCCCACTTAAAAAGATGAGAGAGGCCTGTAATTGACATCATAGGTAGACCTCAACTATGAGAGACAAAATGAGAAAAAAAATTAAGAAATCACATTGTCTGATTTTTAAAGAATTTATTTGCAAATAATGGTAGAAAATAAGTATTTGGTCACCTACAAACAGGCAAGATTTCTGGCTGTCACAGACCTGTAACTTCTTCTTTAAGAGGCTCCTCTGTCCTCCACTCATTACCTGTATTAATGGCACCTGTTTGACCTTGTTATCTGTATAAAAGACACCTGCCCACAACCTCAAACAGTCAGACTCCAAACTCCACTATGGTGAAGACCAAAGGGCTGTTGAATGACACCAGAAACAAGATTGTAGACCTGCACCAGGCTGGGAAGACTGAATCTGCAATAGGCAAGCAGCTTGGTGTGAAGAAATCTACTGTGGGAGCAATAATCAGAAAATGGAAGACCTACAAGATCACTGCTAATCTCCCTCGATCAGGGGCTCCACGCAAGATCTGAGCCCGTGGGGTCAAAATGATCACAAGAACGTTGAGCAGAAATCCCAGAACCACAAGGGGGGACCTACTGAATGACCTGCAGAAAGCTGGGACCAACGTTACAAAAGCTACTGTCAGTAACACACTACGCCACCAGGGACTCAGATCTTGCAGTTCCAGACGGGCACTTCAAACTTCAGACGAGCGTGTCTGAAGTTTGCTAAAGAGCATTTGGATGTTCCGGAAGAGTATTGGGAGAATGTCAGATGAAAGTAGAACTGTTTGGTACAAACACAACTCGTCGTGTTTGGAGGAGAGTGAATGCTGAGCTGCATCCAAAGAACACCATACCAACTGTGAAGCATGGGGGTGGCAACATCATGCTTTGGGGCTGTTTCTCTGCAAAGGGACCAGGACGACTGAAAGAATGAAAGAATGAATGGGGCCATGAATTGTGAGATTTCGAGTGCAAACCTCCTTCCATCGGCAAGGGCATTGAAGATGAAACATGGCTGGGTCTTTCAGCATGACAATGATCCCAAGCACACTGCCATGGCAACAAAGGAGTGGCTTCATAAGAAGCATTTCAAGGTCCTAGAGTGGCCTAGCCAGTCTCCAGATCTCAACCCCATAGAAAACCTTTGGAGGGAGTTGAAAGTCTGTGTTGCCCGCTGACAGCCCCAAAACATCACTGCTCTGCATGGAGGAATGGGCCAACATACCAGCAGCGGCGTGTGCCAACCTTGTAAAGACCTACAGAAAACGTTTGGCCTCTGTCATTGCCAACAAAGAATATATAACAAAGTATTGAGATAAGGATTTGGTCAATAACAAAAGTTCATTTTCCACCATTATTTGCAAATAAATTCTTTAAAAATCAGACAATGTGATTTTCTAAATTTTTTTTCCTCATTTTGTCTCTCATAGTTGAGGTCTACCTATGATGCCAATTACAGGCCTCTCTCATCTTTTTAAGTGGGAGAACTTGCACAATTGGTGACTGACTAAATACTTTTTTCCCCCCACTGTAATCTGATACCAGATTTACAGGCAAAGTTGTATTTGTTTTTATTAGTTACAAAATTTAAAATTTCCTGAATGGCCACTAGAGGGCCTGCAGAAAGAAGTTAAGGCTACATTCACATTACCAAATTGAAGTGGCAAATCCGATTGTTGCCCTAATGTGACTCAGATTTGACGTTTTCAAGGCTGTGTAGACACCCAAATCTGATCTTTTCAAATCTGACCTGAGCGACTTTCGTATGTGGTCCTGGATCGGATATGTATCCGATTGGTGGCCATGCAACCTTAATGTGACGCTCAGATCGGAATTCATGTGTTTTTTTTTTTTTGCTACTGCGTGTGTGCCATCATTCATTATGCAGCCTGTCTGGCCCTTTTCACCTTCATCTCCCTCTAATAATGAACAGCTGAGAGCTTTTCAGAGCTAATTAGTTGTAATTATCTTTGTAGCAAAGGCTCGTTCTGCTCGTTAGCTTGTTTGCTGATGATGCAGGTGACTCACATGATTGTCACGTGACGTTACTGAGTAGGATGTTACGCATGTGGGTCATTTCGGGACTTTTTTGTTCACCGTACACACCGTTCAAACGCAGATGTGAATCACCATCGTGTCGGGGAGATTGGATTTGAGCAATGAGGCTTGTAGTGTGAACACTAGACAAATCTATTGCTTTGAGAGAATCCAGTAGGCATTCACACTCACTGCCCATTCATATAGAAACCTAAACAAATTTAATTGAAAATTTGTTTCATTGACTGGTCTCGACAACCGTAATGGGCATTTATCATTTACACATTGAGCAAAGAGTTAATCAGAGCTATGAAAGACATCACAGATGTCCTAGTTTAACGAAAGGATAAAGGTGGCGCATGTGTTATACTCATTCAAGATCTCCTATTGACCAGCAGCAATAAGCAGCTGTGTCTTTTATGGTTAACTGGCTTGTGAATCTGGGCCTGTGTCAGGCTGCCATGTCTGCAAGTTCTCCGGTTCTTTTCCCATGAGACCCCATGCACACAGTTGCACTGATTGACTAAGACAAGCTCCGTTTGGTAGCTTTTCCAACCGGTTGGATTCTTAAACTCATAAGTGATGCCCTTGTACTGATGGGGTGGATGCAAAGGTAGCTGCTAAACTTGGTTTTTGTGTGGTATTGATGTGCAATCAAGAGTTCCCAGCAAAATCATTGCTGTTCCTTGCCATGGCTGCAGTTTATGGATTTGTCCCAGCTTGAGATGGATTTTTATCTGCGCTCCCTGTTCTGTTCTTAAAGTTTGAAAATATGATTAGATTTAAATAATAAAAAATAAGGCACATACAAATATTAATCTTTTTCTGTTGCTGTGTTGATACCCCAGTGAGGATTTGTAACTATTTATAAGCAAAAAAAGGAAAATAAATAAATAAACACTGTGTTTATTTAGTCTGATGCCTTTTTAGTGCCAGACTTGGGCACATATGAAATGAATTATAAGAGCATGTCATTAGCTTTGCTGTTGGCTTATGTTGTTGAAATGCTGTGTGCTGGTCTAGAAAGTTTACTTGCGCATTTTGCCGTTCCAAGTATATTGAAGTGCGCTCTGCGGATGGATCCTGCAGAGCTAACTGGTAGCATGACACGTTTCATCATAACAGGAGCAGCTCATGTCTTAGACGGCCCACATAAGCCCAAACTGATTTTTAGCATGTCAGTGGTGGAAAGTCCAGGAGAGTGTGGAACATGATATGGCTGGAATCTATTCTTTTTTATTTATTTATTTTACCTCTTGGCTACTCTTTTGCTGAATACTGTGAGTGCATGTTCTCCAGTACTGAACTTTAACTTAAACTGTACAGTCCTTATTTAAAAAGAAGACTTGTGGTAAATAAGCTGTGTTGCAGGGTCAGACTTGGTGTAAATGTCTCTGCAATGTGGATGAGGGCGAAATTGTTCTAACAATAAAAAAGGGATTAGGGATTAATCTGCTCTTAAATTCCTTTGGCCTTTTATTCTGCATGCATTTTACGTTCCTCTCTTTCCTTCTGCTTTCTATGTTTATAGGAGGCTATTGGGGATATTTTAGGGCATCTTTCTTTTATGCTCATGCCTTCTTCAGATGCTTATTTTTACAGTTTTTCACGTCTCAGACAGAAAGAAGCCGCTGAACCTGACCTCAGTCGATTCTGTTTTCAGATGCCTTAGGCCACATTCTCATACTTTTTGCAGAAACCATTACAATAGTGAAACAATTGCCCAATTTAGCTGGCATTTATTTTTCCTTCTTGGCTACTTTTGTTCTTTGTTTGTCCCTAGAAGGGTGAGCAGTGTCTTTCATCACGAAAGACTTTGTTGACCCTCAAGGGCAGTGGGGAAATGAGAAAAGATGTAGATGGGAAAAGATGCCACCCTCACCAATCAATAGGGCTGTTTGGTAGTCTGTGCTTGTCTGTCAGAGGAGCCTGCTATCTCTGTCCAGTGCAAAACAACCGACACTCTCTGAATATTGAGAATTTTGTAGGGTGTGATTCTTGTCCACAAATGATCTCATGAACAGCAAAGCCTGGCTGGAAAACATCAGTCTGTCAGTATTGTCAGCTGATATCGAGGCCCTGAGGATTTATCAGCAGTAGTCCTGCCAACATTTTTTTTTAATAAATTCTGCAGAATTGAATAGTTGATATGTAAACAAAGTCATTCATATGTTCTGATGTGAAATGGTTACTTATAGAGAATCGTGCTGACTCAGATTTCTTTACAGTTGTGATGATGGGAACCAGGAGTGATCTTGCAAATATAATTCAAATGAAGGCATTTTTTAATATTCAAAATAAAGGTTTTTATGTTTATAATGATAAAATTATGCACTCACTGTCCATTTTATCAGCTGCCCATATCAGTGTGGTTTGTTATTCTACAACTGTAGTCCACCTGTTTCTCTGCCTTCTTTGTTCGTCCCCTTTTACCCTGTTCATCAGTAGTCAGGACCCCCACAGAGCAGGTATTATTTGGATAGTAGATCATTCTTAGAACTGCAGTGACACTGAATCATTGGTGACGTGTTAGTGTGTGTTGCGTTGGTACAAGTTTCCACTCATTGCCCACACTTTTACCTTGTTGGTTCACCTTGTAGGTGTAGTAAGTTGTGGCTGGTGTAATATTCAGTGAGGTGTTTTTTTTTGTTTTTTTTTTTAAACTGCAACAGCGCTGTTGTGTCTGATCCACTTATACCAGCGCAACCCATGCAAACCATGTCTGTGTCACTGCAGTGCTGAGAATGATCCACCACCCAAATAATACTTGGCTCTGTGGGGGTCCTGACCATTGAAGAACAGGGTAAGAGGGGTTTAACAAAGTATGCAGAGAAACAGATGGACTGCAATGACCATTTGGTAACTGGGACTTATAAAATGGGCAGTGAGTGTAAATGCATGGAGATGTACTTAATGAAGTGGCTGGTTGGTATAAGTATTTTTTTTTTTTTTTTTGGGGTACTATTTTGGCTTATAACACCCTGCATGTACCTTTTCAGCCTAAAGCATCAGGCAATGTATTTGTAACCGTATCATGTAATAGTTTTGTGTGAGTGCAGCTTTTACAGGCATTAAAAACTTCAGATGTCTGGTTCACATCAGCTCTACTATGAGCAAATCTGACTCTGAAGTTTTCTCTGACACATTTTACATCAAAAGATTGATTAACGCAGAAATGTAGAACAATCAGGCGAATTCCTTTTTAATTGCTTATTCTGTATTCTGATGAAACAGAAGAGCTATTTAACGAAAACCAACAAACAGCTAACAATTCTGGGACGCTTTGCCAGAGAGGGTTAAAATGATCATAAGTATTAAAGATGTGAGTTTCTGCTGTTAATAGAAATGAGAACCAGAAATCATATTTGACAATTTATAGTTAACAGTTCAGTTCATTTGTGGTCATCTGATTCAAAATTATATACATACTTAACACACAGGTTTTTTTTGTTTGTTGTTTTTGTTTGTTTGTTTTTTTTTGTGAACATTGTTCAGCTTTGAAAATAAAAACAGAAAACAAAATGCACAATGATAGCAGGCATACAAATAACAAATACTCTCCCATCAGTCTTCCTCCCTCCCACCCATCATAATGCACTCTTTAGTGCATTGTAAGTTGCATTGGCTGATATTAGAAGAATAATTGTCTCCTAAAAATGTGTATTGGTTGAAAGTATTGGTTCATATTAGTCAGGGCCAAATTAACAGGGACATCAAATGTACATTGTATTCAGCAATGTCTGGGGTCTGTTTCTCCATGCAGTTTGTATTTAATACATACAGAAAGTCTAATAATATGTCTTACAGCCATTCATGTGCAATAATCCTCAACACCAGTTGATCTTTTCCACTTCTACACTCTAATTGGCCCCCTACTGTTTATTGCAGAGGTGGACTGATTGAGAAATGGAGCGGTGACCGTCTAAATGGCCCCTGAGCCACTACACCTGCAAAGCTGTGTCACAGAAGTAGTCACAGTTCTTTTGAATTGGTAAGTCACTGCCTTTGGATTTGGTTTCTGGTGACATGCTGAATTTAAGCCTGTTTCTTGTGGTCATCAGTGGCCCCCTTTTCCATGACTTTATTCTCATGCCAGTCACATTCTTCTTATTGTCTAATTTCACATGGTTGAAATAATAAGCCTTGCTGGCATGACAAGTCAATCTGTATAATTCTGTGTGAGGTTGCTGAGGTCTTTGCATACAATCACACTGATTTGTTTGCCACGGCTTTGTTAAAACATATTTATATGCAGATGAAGACATTTAACTGGCATTAAATCATAACCACTCATTCACTAGAGGGCTCAAGTTGTGTAACCACTACTCTGCTTCCACAAAATGCCCAGTTTGTCACCGTTCAAGGTTTAACTATTTTAAGGTGTTTTTTAAGGCAGGAAATGGGAGGAGAGGTTGACGGTGTAGTAGATCCCTAAAGGCTTAAACATAGCGACGTTCAAAGACTCATACTCAACAGCCAGAAGCAGAACTTCACACAGATAGACAAGATGTAATGTGCAGGTGCCTTTCCTATTTTTAGCAATATCATTTGAAATTCTGGTTTAGACCTAAATCTTCATATTTTCCTGACTTAACTGTCTCACCACCAAAGCAGAATTAAATTGGTGAACCATTGGAAGCACATGAACCATTAGAAGCACTGTTTATTTAATATATTTTTAAAGTCTTTCTTCATTTTAGCATGTACACTGTTTAACAAATGATAGTTTGTTAAGGAGTGTAACATCTGGTGGGGGTAACATCTGGTTACGTTGACTTACATTAAAAGTAAAGTATGTCTTTTCCTTCTCCTGTAAAGTTACCATTTTGGAGATACAATGTTTTCTTCCTACAACAGTGCTGTGCTCTTGTACTGTCATTGGAACAGGCAGTGTGAGCTAAATAGTAAATACTTCTTTTAGATACTTTAAAAACAATCCAGATACAGAGGACAAAGAGTAAAAGACAGCTGGGTTGGGAAATTACATTATAATATCTTTTAAGCCTTTTTCTGAGGGTGTTATTCATCAAGAACATATTGGTGCGCCCTGGCATAAACCACAAAGATTGGTTGTTGATTGGCTGCAAAGTGACTTGAGCAATCCCATCCGGTGTCTTTTGCTGTTTCTCTGTCTTAGAAGAATGAACTAGAGATTTTATTTATTGGCCAGAATCCAGAGTCCAATCCAAGGTGTAGTTAGCAGTCCAAGTGCGGTGGATCTTTCTGTAGTGGGTTTGCACCGCATAAAAAGTCTATCCTGTCTGGATTCATTTAGACATATGCACGGGGTACATTGCAAGTCTTCTTATGCACTCAAACATGTGTCTTCTGTGAACATGTCTGTATTAAATTAATAATGTTTGTTTTTATATTTTAGTATACAGTAGTTCTTTCTCAATGCGACCTCATTTTCTTCTGCCGCATCCATTATAATGTCTGTGCCCTCTAGTTATAAACTACAGTCATATCTCTTGCTCCTTGTGCAGTTTGCAGTTCTTTTTTGTGAAGAATGGAATTTCAGCCAGATTATGCAATGGAAGCTTGTGCGTTACAGACTTGGTTTGGCATCACTTTTGAGAGGAAATAAGGTTGCAATAACTGCTTGTGTATGATTGAAATTATTCAAAGTTTCCAGGCAACAAATATACACTATTTTGCTATTGGAATTTATTTCTATGTTTTGTTTTGTTTTGTTTTTTTTACATAGAAGTGGCATGATTTTCTTTTTCTTTTCTGATACTGGTGTTGAATTCTTGACTACTTTTTAATACCAATACCAACATTTTTTTTTCTTTAAAGCCTCTTAAGCTTTAAAAACAGCTACTTTTAATAGAAGCACATCACTTAAGATGAGCATCTAAAAGTAGGCTACTCAATAACTCTACTACTCACACAAAGAAAAACACAACTAATATCATCACTTTATCACTTATTATTTAAAGATACTTTAGTCTAGATAGACAAAGTACTTCTTGTAAGTCGCTCTGGATAAGAGCGTCCGCTAAATGTTGTAAAAATCCCAGGGTTCCAGACTTTTTTTTTTTTTTTTTGTTTTTTTTAAGAACTGTCCCAGAACCGCCCTGAAAAATTTAATCAACTGTCCCCAAGTGAAAACTGACTATCCAAAATATTAAACTGCTTTGCTTATAGTAGAGTTCTCACTAGAACTTTTGTACTGACATATTACTAATTCCCAAAAATTACAAATATCAGATGGCAATACACAAAATACGTGGACACATTCATACACTTCCCTGTTTCCCAAAAAGTTGGAATGATGTGCAAAATAAAAACGGAATGCAGTGATAAAGCATTTACCATAGGCAATATATCAAATGTTGAAACTAGAAATGTTATTGGTTTTTGAAAAACACATGCCCATTTAAATTTGATGCCAGTAACACATTTTTAAAAAGTTGTGACAGAAGCATTTTTATCATGTGCTGCATCACCTCTGCTATTAAGAACGTTCTGTAAGCATTTGGGAACTAAAAATACCAATTGCTGTAGTTTTATCAATTAAATATTTCCCATCCTTGCTCGATATAGAATTTCAGCTGCTCAGCAGTTCAAGGTCTCCTTTGTCATATTGTTTCATAAACCACCAGATGTTTTAAATGGGTGACAGGTCTGGCCTGCTGGCAGATCAGTTTAGCACCTGGACTCTTTTATTACGGAGCCCTGCTGTTGTAATATGTTCAGAATATGGTTTGACTTTATCTTTAAGTAACCAAGGTCTTCCTCGGAAAAGACGTCATCCGGTTGGCAGCATATGTTGCTCTAAACCTGTATATATTGTTCAGCATTAATGGCGTCTTAACAGAAGTGCAGGTCTTGTGCCATGTGCACTAATGCACCCCCGTCATGAATACTGGCTTTTGAACTGTGCACTGACAAGCTAGAGCCTTTAGCCTGGTGGACATGCCATCCATGATTTAAAAGAAAATTAAAATTTTGATTTGTCAGACCACAGGACATTTTTCTACTTCCCCTCAGTCCATGTTTAATGACCTCAGGCTCAGGGAAAGTGGCAGCGTTTCTTACTCCTGTTTTCATGTTTTATTCTTTTCATGGTAGAGTTTTAACTTGCATTTGAAGATACGTTGATGAACTGTGTTCACAGACAGTGTTTTTTGGAAGTGTACCTGAGCCCATGCAGTGATTTCTGCTGCAGAATCATGTCTGTTTTTAATGCAGTGCTGCCTGAGGTCCTGGAGATCACGGCCATCCAGTATTGGTTTTCATTTTGAACTGAACTGTACACCTGTATATCTCAAATTATTTTCTTGAAATAAGTTGAAGTATTATATATTAATACTGGAATGCATAGTGTGAATTGCATTGAGCGACAGCAATAAATATTGTAATTATAAACAGTTATTAACATTTAATTTATCATTTGTGGCAGCCTTTAGAAAAAGGATAGAGCAAGATGATCATCATTGCATGCAAAAAAATTGTGAGCAGCCTCAATCTTTAGCTTGATTCTGATATTGCACAGTAATTCTAATGGAAATTAGGATTCTACTTGCAGTAGAGATTTGATTAAAAAATGACAAGTAAAGCATAAAGTACTTTAAAAGCAGTTTTTGGGGGACAACAAAACAGCGTTAGTCTGGAGACTTGACGTTACATAATGTGTGTGAGCGTTACATAATGTGAGTGATTTCTTATAGGATTGGATTTGATTCTTTATTTTTTCTTCTGATATCCTGTCCAGCATTTTCTGCTGATTTCGACACCTGGTGTTTAATGAGTGCCATCTTTATTCTGAAATGCAATTTTTTAAAACTCCCACTCTGTTTGTGTCTCACTGAGACAAATATGTAAGCAGTGATGATTCATCAGGTTTTATTCCATTTCAACACCATATGGTGCTGGCTTTGTCTTTGGTGTTCAAAAGTGATTCAGCAGCATTTATTGCTCATTTTCAGTTGCTGTACCCTAAGCTTGAATTCTGTACTTTCACATTTCACCTCCTAACGACCTCAAAAAAGTCTTAAGTTAAAGTTAAAGTTTTAAGAAGTGGCCTGACGTGTTGAGCCGGACTCTAGTTCCTGTATGGTATTCATTTTATGCCATGGTCAACCAGGTATGGTTGAATATTGAAATTAAATGTCTGATGCTCATCATGTGT
Source organism: Pygocentrus nattereri (assembly GCF_015220715.1). Lineage (NCBI taxonomy): Eukaryota > Metazoa > Chordata > Actinopteri > Characiformes > Serrasalmidae > Pygocentrus > Pygocentrus nattereri. The sequence goes on along the minus strand of NC_051221.1, from coordinate 16,284,053 downwards.
TTAATTTATTTAGGTTGTTTTTCCATAGCCATACCCCACTTTAAGATTCCGCTCCCTTTTTGAAATATTTGTAGAACACTACATTCATAAGCTGTTTTCCAAACTTTGATATTGAACATAACGGTGGGCTGTTCTTTACTGAAATTTGCGAAGAAAGACCAATTTCACTACCTCTGATCAATGGACTGTCCAACTTCCCACACTCATAAACATTACATATATCTCACTGACAATAAATCAGTGTGTGGGTTAGTCACTGGAGGCTATTGTATTGCTGATGAATTCTGAAAGCGGGGGCATGAAGGAATAATGATGACAAAAAAGCTTATTTTTCCAGACAGGCCTACGCTTTGCAGAAATATGCTGCTTGATCTGGATTAAAGCACAGGTGCTGGGTGCAGAGGGGATGGGCCCAAGAATAGTTCTGCCTTGATTGTATCAATAAGCTTCCATCAAAGCGCTTGAAAGACAGCGTTCTTTACACAGCTCGAGGATAAACTCCAAGGTGTACTGCGAGATGCAGATGGATATGACTGGGCTCTGGTGCCCCGACAGCTGCTCTGTTTCCTTTCTTGCTTTTTTTCCTTTTTTTTTATTTTTTTTTTTATAAAGAGTATTCTGAGTATTTACTTTGGCAGGTCATCTGTTTGCCTGTTGTCCACTTTTAGGGAATTCTGCTTTTGATAATGAATTTTGATAATAAGAAGTAATAACCAATTAAACCTTAACCAGCAAAATAAACAACTACTCAGTGCTATACACACTTAGCAAAAAGGGTTCTATATAGCATCAAAACAAGGTTCTTTGGCTTGTAACATTAGTGGAACCCTTTTTGGTGCCATTTCGAACACTTTTCAACAAAGGCTCTATATACACATTCTCGGTTAATCTGAAGAACCCTTTCATCATGCAAAGAGCCTTTAATCATGTAAAGGGTTTGTTGAGTGTTTATGGTTCAATATTGAATCATTTGCTTTACTAAAGGACCCTTGCAGCATTTTTAAGAGTTAAAAAAAAGTTAATTTGCCAATGAACAACAGTTCCTGTTTGAACAGGCATGTTTACCATTCAAGTTGAAGAACGTTATTGAATTGTACCTATGGGGCATCTATGAGGCAGTTGGTTTTCCTAGGTCATGTACCATATTGAAAGCAAACATGCACAAACAAGAAGACAGACTGTTTCATCCTGTTCTTTAAGAGAAAGTGTGTTGCACGGTAGTGTAAAGATAGCCCTAATGGAGGTGCAGAATGATATAGAACTACGTGGTAGACAGTGCCGGTTTACAAAGTGTACAAAATTAGCCACAGTTATGGCCCTTACGTTACTTTTATCTCGGACTTGTATTGAGTGGTAATTCTAGTATTACATTCTAACTTTAAAATCTAAAATTTTAGAAGCCCTTTATTGTTTAATTTGTGATTTTGTTAGTTTTAAGCAGCCCCAAAGTTCAAAATCAAGTTTTTACATAGAGTATGTTTAATACGCTTTGAGGATGCTTCATTTACGTGCTTATGCCTGGCCCCACAAATCAGTACTATGTTTCATGGTCTGTGCAAAGAACTTTTTTTTAAATATCTCGGTGCAATAATACTGAATTAAACAATGTGTGTATGTCAGGTGTTTTAAAACATCTTTGAACTTGGTTGAGCCAGTTGGATTTTAGAACTAGAACTGTCCATACTTTTTATATTTATTATATTATATATCATTTCAATATTTAAAATTTATGCTTGCCAGTTAATGAATAATTTTTTGACCACTTATAAAATGTGTTCAAAGTGCTGCCCATTGTGTTGGATTGTCAATGCAACCCTCTTCTCCCACTCTTCACACACTGATAGCAACACCGCAGAAGAAATGCTAGCACAGGCTTCCAGTATCCGTAGTTTCAGGTGCTGCACATCTCGTATCTTCACAACATAGACAATTGTCTACAGATGACCCCAAAGATAAAAGTCTAAGGGGGTCAGATCGGCAGACCTTGGGCGCCATTCAACTGGCCCACGACGACCAATCCACTTTGGAAGCTGGCACGTTCCCTGAATTTTTCCAGCAAGATGGTGCAACCACCACATTATGGGTGTCAGGTCCGAGCATTCCTAGATGAACAGTTTCCTGGAAAGTGGATTGGTCGTTGTGGGCCAGTTGAACTTCTCACCTTTTTCACTGCTTTTGAGTTATGTAGTTAGCTAATTAGTTGGACCAGGTGTGCTGGGAATACACAGAAATGTGCAGGGTGGTGGTCATCCAGGACCAGAATTGGGAAACACCAGGTTAGGAACTGCCAAATTATGTTAAACAAGAAAAATAGTCACAAAATCTCCTAACAGCTTGTCTTATGTTTTTTTTGCAATCTATAAACAGAGAATACTCATACATGTTTATGAAGCTAAAGTAATCCAATACCAATCTTAAGGGACTACTAGGCTGATAGCATATATTGAGATATTGTTTATATACGAGATCAAAAGCTATAGTCAGGAGAGTGTTCTATAAAGAGTTTATATAATTATCATATTCAAAATGTTGTATAGGGAACTGCTTTAAAAAAAATGTTCCAATGCCTGCACAGTTTGCAGCGTTTTGGGGCTATTTCCTGAAACACGTTTTTCACAGGAAGCAGAAATCTGTTTATTTTGCCAAGATGGATGTAGAGCAGGTCTGTGAAGGCCTAAGCCTACTGTATTTTTAAAGCTGTTGAGATGCACAGCTAACCCATGCTTGTCAATGCCTCAACATTAGGAAATAAATAATGCACTACATTGAGCAATATTTATGCCGCAGTCTTTTCCTTTGGTGCTTTTCTCTAGGTTTGGACAAAAAGTCAGAACTAGGGCAGAAGTTAGGAGGCATGTGATCAGAAGTCACCCTCAGGACTTGCAATGGATTTGGGATTGAGAGATTGCCGTTTAGTCTACATGTTGGCTCTGCCATTTTCCTAAACGGTCCAGCACTGCAAAAGCCATTTGGCAGCATTCTATAGGTTCTGTGCTCCAATACATGTTCTTGTTTTATTGCTTTGGGATCAAGGATATGTGTCCTGTTATTATGCCAGCAGTACCTCCTTTCATTAACTTAAAGGCAACCAAGGACATTTGATCGAGAAGTGTTGTGCCTGGACTGTAAACACAAGTTCGCTTGCGCACAGGGACACACATTGAGCCTTGTCACTATGGGGGTAAATGAGTATCTGAATAACTACTGAAATGTGACATTTAAATATTTGGTAACCAATAGCAATCACTTTAATTTCTTTAATTGCTAATAGTTTAATCCCTTCATCAATGTTCTTTGCAGTGCATTTGAAATAAATATGGACACTAACATTCACACAAGCAACTCTCAAACACACCTTAACTGACGTACATTTGAGACATAAATTGGATTTTAGATTATCATAGATGGAACATAATGAACGGAAAATAACTGAAAAGGTTTTCAAACCTGTAGTTTTTTAAAAAGTGAACAAAAGATACTGAGAAAATGAGACTCCTAAGAACTGTGCGAGTACTGGTAGACCACCAAAACTGTCCCTATCAGATAAACAGCACTTAAAACTTTCATGTTTCAGAGAGAGGAGAAAATCAAGCTCCACTCTTGATTCAGACCTGAATAAAATCCACGTTTCTGTCCATCCTTCCTCTGTAAGAAGACAACGGAAAAAGGATGTATATTTCTGTCAAAATGAGTCACTGAGAGAAGAAAATGGACAAAAAGGAATAAGAATTTTACTAGAACCCCAAAACTGGACATCTGAGATTTTTATGGACTGATAACTAATTGGCATAAGTAGGATTGTGGGAAGCAGAAAATGCAGCCATCTTCTTAGACTGAACTTAAATATTTTTTTTCTGCTTTTTTCCTGATGTTTTGATTGAAAATTGAATCAATGGAGAGGTGGTCTTTGATTGTTGCACGGTACTGTAAAATAAAGATACGTTAACTAGTTTTGGTACCGATAAGGCTAATTTGCTTCATAAGAATTCCACAATTTGGAGCAAGTAAACAGCTACACTCATGTAGCGGGTTAATGAAATGTCAGTGCGTCAGAATGAATATTGTGAATATTAAGCATTTACAAATGTTAACATTCTTCAGCAAGGCAACTTTCTTTCGTGGCTGTCTAACTCAGTTTTGATATACATCGTGTTGTAGCACGTATATAATTTTTCCTTTTAAATACTTGTGGAAAGTTGAAGCTTGTTCTGTTCAGGGATTTCAGGGAGTTATGTGGTATAAAAAATGTACTAACAAACAGCAAACGTGTTCCAAAAACAGCCAGCAGTGTGCAGTTGATTTGTTCAAAGAACACTCAGATGTGATTAAGTCATTTGGAGTTATGTTGAGTCTTGTGATTATCCGTAGAATTAATCAGGTTTTTAAATATTGAATTCCCGGAGATGCTGAGTGGTGCTTGGAAGAAAAAAGTTTCCTATAAAGCAAGGCTATGGCCTGCAGCTACTTGCCTTGTAGAAGTACATTCAAAACTAGCAGTGGAGTCTGGCTAAATTAAGTGATTTAAAACGCTCAGGGGTAGAAACTCATAATATAAAGAAGTCAGAATAGCTGGGTTGGCATGTGACACAAGACTCTTTCAGTGACATTTAACACTGTGACTGGGTTTAAAGCAGTTTTCTGACTGTCCCTTTCCTTACTTTCCCTAGTCAAATTTACGAGATTTTCCATGTCATGGTCATTTCTTTGGCCTGCTTAGATGGGGTCTGGACCCATATCTAAAAAGTGCTTGAATTGAACTGAGAAAGATGAAAAAGCTTTGAAAACTGAGCGCATCTTTGTGAGAGACACATATATTAAAACGTGTTACTTGGGATTTTTTGCCAAGCAGAGGTGGGTAGAGTACTACTAAGTAGAATTAGTTTTACTTCATTAAAATAATGGAAAAAGTACTATTACAAATGAACTTGAGTAGAAGTACAAAAGTATTAGGCCAAAAAGTACTTGAGTACTGCATGGCCTATAGAACTATGGTGAATCTTTTCAGTACATCCAGCATGTATGAGCACAAGATCTGAAGTCTATTAGGCTCCATTCTTCTCGTCTCTTTTTTTGGTCTTGAATAAAATGATAAACCTTAAATATCCGAGGTGTGGCCACCACTAAAGCAGTACAGATGCAAATCTAGTTTCCAATCTAATATAATAAAAAAACACAAAACTGTATTAGTAACTAAATGTTAATGACAAAGTGTAACAGAGCAAAAAAGCAGATTACTTTTCTTGCAAATACACTTCAGTACAATTATAAGTATTATTATTTGAGAATATTGATGAAAGTAAAAATCAATCAGAATGTTATTCCAGGACATGTACCTGAGTAAATGGACCTTGTTCAGTGTTTCCCATTCGGTTTTCCTTCACACGACTGTAGATGTGCCAGTTACATAAAAATGAATACTAATATGACAAATGCTTTTTATTTACATTTTATTTATAAGACGGTTAGTTACTATATAGCCCAGTTTTCAGCTGCCATTTTTGTTAGTGATGTAATGGATGATGGTTTAGATACTTTTCTAAGCCTTTTGGCTTCTGTAGGTAGCATGATATGATTGACAAGGGAAACTTAGTCTGGTTGTTTCTGTGATTTTATACAGGCTGCCTGCAACTAAGACTGTGTACAGAACTATTGCTGGCAAGAAGGGTTAAGCACACGTCGAAGGCAAAGATGCAAGCAAGACTCAAATAACTTCTTTTACTCAAATATCGTCTGCTGCAATAACCAAAATACACTTTCTGAATAGTTAGTAACGTTTAAGCTAGCCCAATGTCTGCATTGTGTAAGCAGAAAATGAGACTTCCAACATGAAGCGCTTTGCTGACACCATTACAAAATGTTAAAGAAAGAAAACATTAAAAACATTTTTAACTGGGTCAAAATACAGCTGAGGTGAGTATCCATGGTATCCAGGTATAACCGATTTGTGAGAAAAACTTTATAGTTACTGTCCACCTCTGGTTCTAACAACACCTTATATGAATAAAGCTGATCGACTGTTATTGTTGATGCATTCTATGGATCATTCAACCAAAATGATCCAGAGTTGAAAACACATTCCAGGCTTTTAACTGACTTGGATTTTAGACTAAAATCCTTTTACTTTGAGTGACCCTATACCATAATTATGTTTATTTTGATGAAAACAAATGACTGAATATTCCAATTTCTCCCAGCAAAAACAGTCAAAACTCTACCATTACTTTACCAAATGTTTCAGTAGTGACTGTGTCAGAAATGACAGCTATAGTTAAATCTCGGCAGAACACAAAAACACTATCCAGTGCACGTCTAGCAATCATAGCTTTGAACAGTTGTGCACACATAAAATCGTAATATTTTTCAGTATAACACAATAACCACTCTCAAGGGTTTACACTGATTTTCAGACTTTGCAACAAATCTGCCTTAAGTTTAGGGGTTAGGGTTTAGAGCAGCAACCTCTAATAGAAAGTGCCCTATAAATGATTTAGTTTAGGATGATCTCTGTACTTGCCTTGGTTTTAAATAGATCATAACATAATCCTCGTAAATATCTGAGGTCTGAAAACTTTTTTTTTATTAGTTTTTATGTACTCTGGGACTGTAGGTTGAACTAATGTGGTAGGCCTATATGGTGTGGGTATGTGTGTATGTGCATATATGTACTACAAAACTTACATATACCCAAACATGTGTGTTTCACAGCATCATCAGTATACGTCTGTGAAATTCAGGGATTAAAGCTAAGGTCTTTTTTCTCAGAAAATCTAAGTGTATAACACATTCGTTTGCTATCAAATTCTTCATCACCTTATTACAGAATTGCTGTTTGGTCTGACAGGTGTGACACAAAATGGCTGAAATGAAAGGATATTTATTCTGACCTTCAAGCAGTATCCTCAGCCCACGAAAGGCTGTTGAGCACCACTGCTGTGATTTGAGGAGGCGAGACAGAATGACCATGTCGCAGCTAAGACTTAAGAGCCACACTAAAAGTCAAATGTAGGGCAGAGACATTAGCACTTGTCAGGTTCCAAGTGCATATCTGTTAGTCACCATCCCACATCTTTTTAAACTGCGCGAGAGGACACTGCTTCTGTTCTTTCCTCTCTCACTGAGGATTACTGAAACGCTGACATGTATTTCTGCGTTTTCACAAGTCGTTAACGATAATGCCTTTTAAATCCTGGACCAATTAGTTATCCACTAGAATTGTTGATTCTTGTCTATGGATGCTTATAGGACACTGGTTTGTCTGAGTACAGCACGTGTTAGAGGCAAACAAAACCAGTGAACCTCTGTTTCATTCATCTGGAGTCCCTTATGCATATTCTGTATGAGATTTCAGTAGATAAATCTGTAAATCCTTTTTATTCACTGAACAAATGAAGATGACGTTCCTGAAATAGCCATTCCCATTATTCTTTGCTTTGCTTAGAACATTAAAACTGGACATGGTGTAACAGGAGTAGAAATGGCTTTTTAAATTTCCATTCCAAGGAAATTGAATCTGTGCTGAAATAAAAGCATGGACATAAGTGTGAAATGTAAATGATATTCTGCACTTTGTTCTGTGGAGGTCACTAACGGCACATGAAGTAAAGTCTGTTAAAGTTTTTGATTATAAAATGCCCTTTCTGAGTTGACCAGCCTATTTCTTGACATGGGTTTATTCTTAATGTCTTAACTGAAGATGGACTACAATCTCGACAATCTTAGTCATGCTATTTGTATAATGTCTTGATTCTGCGGAGCTCTGTGCACTACCCTGATTAACTGGGGTCTGCCACTCCAGCCCTCAGACAAAATAAGTCACAAAAATTGCAATTAGGGAAGTGTGATGATATCGGAATTACATCGGTATTGGTAGATAATTGCTTAACACTAGAATTTTTAAGGTGTGATAATTTTGCACAGAATAAAATTCCTATGCCCAAGCTTTTACTAAATTAGTGCTTATTAGTGTTAGTATTTCTACCTTTATAAGGCTATTAGTCATTTGACGGCATACGGCGCTCATGTGCTTGGTCTTCGTTCAGCTTTTTGTTCTGTCACCATTCCAGTGAGTCAGATGTGATTTTGCAGCAGTTATTCAGAAACCTACTTACCTTATCTGAATATTTCTACCTTGAGAGGCCAAAGATGTGATATGAAGCATATGTGCTTCCTCTGTGTTGGACTTTTTTTATTACAACCTAAAGTCAGATGTTTTTAGCAGCAACTCATCTCATTTTCCTCAGAGAATACCTGGAAAGAACTACACAAGGAATACCTGGAAAAAATCTCCCAAATAGTTTACAAAAAACAGAATAAAACAGCAGTAACATGGGGAAGGTCAAATGGGCTGTGGCATAAAACCCCAACAATTATGTTCACATGTTTAAGTTGGTAGCATATATATGGTAAACGTACATCATAACTTGGCAAATGTAAGAGGTGAACACTCAGGTAGTGGCTAGGAGTGAGCCTGGTGCTGAAGATGTTTGTGTTGTCTTGGTGTTTATATGTTAATTTTATTCTCTGTGTCATCAACTAGTACAGCATGCTATTGAAATAATCATCAAATTATCATCAAAACTCAAATTCATCATTCTGATTTCTCATAGCATGTGCCACCATAACAAACTATTTTTTTCCAATTATTCTCTGTGGTACAAGTATTGTGGTACAAAAAAGAAAAATTCAATTTAAAAATGAAATGGACAAAATGTCCTCTATGGCCTATCTAGTAGTTATGGCATCTTCTTATGTCTGAAAAAATCTCATCATACAGTTGTTTAGACTGGACAGACATTTCAAACCTATATTTGGTTATATATTTACAGTATTCTGAAAGATCAGCATGTTTAGGTGACACTGGGCCACTACACTCAAACATCTGCATTTCATTCATTTTACTACAAATTTAAATATTATATTGTTTTGCGGTACAGACAGATGTGAGTGGGCGAGTGATACTTTTTTAATCCCACAAACGGGGAAATTCCACCTCCGCATTTAACCCATCCGTGAAGTGAAACACCACATACACACCAGTGAATACACACACACTAGGGGGCAGTGAGAACACTTGCCCGGCGCGGTGGGCAGCCCTATCCACGGCGCCTGGGGAGCAGTTGGGGGTTTGGTGTCTTGCTCTAGGACACCTCAGTCATGTGCTGTCGGCACTGGGGACTGAACCGGCAACCTTCCCGTCACAGGGCCAGTTCCCTATCCTCAAGCCCATGACCAGTTTCTTCATTTTAAAATTGTTTAGACATTGACATCAATGTATAGACATTGACATCGGCAAATACTAGCCTATATGAAAAAGATATGTTGCCATCAGCTATAATTCCCATATCCCTGATTTCAAGCCCTAGAATTTATAAGCAGCTTCATGAGCCCAGTCATCTGAGAATGGGGTATGCATAATGTAACCCCTCCCCTTTCCCCATCCATTTTAATCTGATTGGCTCAAAGACATTATAAAGGGCTGGACACTGGTTGTGAAATGAATGGGAAAGCTCCTAACACTATAATGGCATCCCACCCTTCAATAAAAAGAGCCAATAAGTCACAGATGTTCACTTTTATAATTTTAATAGTGTATTGAATTTGTTACATCCTTGATGATGACTTATTTATTCCTAAACTAGTTTAAATGTTGATGCTTAAAAGAAAATCGTGTCCCCTGTTGTCCCCTGTCTCCTTTATGCACTTTAAATCTGTAATCAGCATGCTACATCTGCACTGGATCCTGTGGCCTCTTTCAATTAGAGCACTCTTGATTGTGTTTTCAGCAGACAGACGCTTGCCAAGGGGATTACAAATAAACTTGTCAAAGGCCAAATAAGTTTGTTTACTGAGATTAACTCCAGCTCTCACTCTCTGAGCTACGTGTTGGCTGAGCCGTTCTGAAACTGTATCACGACTCACAGGAGTCACAGGGCTCACATGGCATTAAGCAGGGTGTCAAGCCACAGACGAGAGGCAAATAAATAAACCTGACAAGTGCCCAAGTGTAAGGTATTAGTAACATGCCCCCCACCAGCTCCAAATTTTTATCTCCTTTGCACTTCGTACAGCAGGCACCACATGCTTACAGCACCTGCTCATAAGGCTCATAAGCAGACAGTTTAACAGGCATGTTGAAGTGGGGGCGGGGGATCTGGGGCTGGGCACAAGTTGAATTTTGAAACCATTGCCTGACCATCAAGTAGATGGGGGGGGGGGGTGTGAAAAGTTACCATTTTGGACATACAAGGTTTTGTTCCGACCAGCAGCAATATGCACAAAACTGCAATTTTTCCAATGTTTCAGTGAGCTATAAATAAAGAATAATTGATGTAAAATGACCGCATGCTTTTTTTTTTATTGCTGGTCATAACTGTGACTTCAAATGGTGAAATTTCCATTGGCGGTTCCTCTGTTTTTTAGGATAATACTATTACCATACCATTTACCATACTTTATCTATGGCACACACTGACTAAAACTGGAAAGCTACTAGGAACATAAATATTATTTTATAGTATTTGACAAAAAAGTAAACCTGATTGGATAAACAGTATGGACAAAGCATTTTTATGATTTCCAATTGATTTTAAAATCGTAGCCTCTGTTTCCATCAATCACAGCAACCTGCACAATCACAGCTACAGTGGGGCAAAAAAGTATTTAGTCAGCCACTGATTGTGCAAGATCTCCTACTGAGAAAGATGAGAGAGGTCTGTAATTTTCATCATAGGTACACTTCAACTATGAGAGACACTCTGAGAAAAAAAAATCCAGGGAATCACATTGTAGGATTTTTAAAGAATTTATTTGTAAATAATGGTGGAAAATAAGTATTTGGTCAATAACAAAAGTTCAACTCAATACTTTGTAACATAAGCTTTGTTGGCAATGACAGAGGTCAAACGTTTCCTGCAAGTCTTCACCAGGTTTGCACACTGTAGCTGGTATTTTGGCCCATTCCTCCTGCAGATCTCCTCTAGAGCAGTGATGTTTTGGGGCTGTCGCTGGGCAACACGGACTTTCAACTCCCTCCACACATTTTCAACGGGGTTGAGGTCTGGAGACTGGCTAGGCCACTCCAGGACCTTGAAATGCTTTTTACGGAGCCACTCCTTTGTTGCCCGAGCGGTGTGTTTGGGATCATTGTCATGCTGGAAGACCCAGCCACGTTTCATCTTCAATGCTTTTACTGATGGAAGGAGGTTTTGGCTTAAAATATCACGATACGTGGCCCCGTTGTTTCCACCCCCATGCTTCACAGTAGGTATGGTGTTCTTGGGATGCAACTCAGCATTCTTCTTCCTCCAAAAATGACAAGTTGAGTTTTTACCGAAAAGTTCTATTTTGATTTCATCTGACCATATGACATTCTCCCAATCCTCTTCTGGATCATCCATATGCTCTCTGGCAAACTTCAGACGGGCCTGGACATGTACTGGCTTAAGCAGGGGGACACGCCTGGCACTGCAGGATTTGAGTCCCTCTTGGCGTCGTGTGTTACTGCTGGTAGCCTTTGTTACTTTGGTACCAGCTCTCTGCAGGTCATTCATCAGGTCCCTCCATCTAGTTCTGGGATTTTTGCTCACTGTTCTCATGATCAGTTTGACCCCACGGGCTGAGATCTTGCATGGAGCCCCAGATCGAGGGAAATTATCAATGGTCTTGTATGTCTTCCATTTTCTTACATTTGCTCCCACAGTTGATTTATTCACACCAACCTGCTTGCCTATTGTAGATTCACTCTTCCCAGCCTGGTGCAGGTCTACAATTTTCTTTCTGGTGTCCTTCAACTGCTCTTTGGTCTTGGACATGGTTGAGTTTGGTGTCTGACTTTTTGAGGCTGTGGACAGGTGTCTTTTAAACAGATAACAAGGTCAAACGAGTGAAGGACAGAAGAGAAAGAAGAAGTTACAGGTCTGTGAGAGCCAGAGATCTTGCTTGTTTGTGGTTGACCATATAATTATTTTCCACCATAATTTACAAATAAATTCTTTAAAAATCCTACAATGTGATTTCCTGGATTTTTTTTTTCATATTGTCTCTCATAATTGAAGTGTAGCTATGATGAAAATTACAGACGTCTCTCATCTTTGTAAGTAGGAGAACTTGCACAATCAGTGGCTGACTAAATACTTTTTTACCCCACTGTACATGTCACAAGACTATCCAAAAGGCACGAACATGAACATCCATGAACATCCACAAGGCAGCTTTCTTTTGTATAGGCACAGGTGCATTTTTGCACTATACGCTAAAGGGTTACGTGCAGTGATATATATATATATATATATATATATATATATATATATATATATAATAAAGTAGGAGGGTGTGCTATTTAATTATTGTCTTTTCAGCGAGTTCTTGTGCTTATCTAAGTCTTACACTGCTGTGCTGAGCACCGTGGTACATCATGAAATTGGCTCATTTACAGAGGCAATGCCAACAGGCACCTGTGCATGAGATGTAAGCCTGACATGAACAAATATTTGGAACCACTAACAAGCCTGTTGATGAAATTAATGAAGCTCAGGACCAATAATGTTCCACACAAAGTCTAAAAATGTCAGGTAGGGTGACAGTCACCTGATGTGAGAACTGCTGCACTGTACTGAAAGCAGTACAATGAAATCAGGCAGGAATAAAAAAAATGTGGAAAAGTAATGATTTGCATGAGTACTCGAGTAGTCGGATACTGTGCCAGTATTTGAGTACTGAAATCAGTATTTAGGTAATTGTTGCCTTTTATCACAGACAAATGGAGAAAATATACAGAGTTTGACAGCTGTAGGAGATGCTCAAGCCATAAGAGTAGATAATACCAGTACCACGAAGCAATTTCTGACATGAACATCTGCAACTGAATGTCACTTACAGCAAGGATTTCTGTACATTGTATTTAATTATGTATTTAGATATAAACCATGCCAAAGAGCAAAATGACTTTTCATAGTTTAGAAACCATTTAATTTTGAAAAACATATTTCAGAAGTGGAATGGTATAAATGTCATTATTTATGGGTACAAGCTGCTGTATTGAGTTACTGAGGATCATTGTTTCATAAGGGAAAATGTGGTATTGGTCCAGCCTGACATTGCAGTCTAGACTTGTGCCGACATTCTGTAATTCTGTAATCACATCCTAATATTCAGCACAAAATATTCTTATCGTGGACACGCTGAAATGCCATCACTGAATTTTAGTCAAACAAGCTGCAGTTTCACAAGAGATCTCTTAGATACGCAGAGTAGCTCTGGTTTGACAAGCTCCCACTATGCTGTCACATTGTGATTCCATGCTTTATTTGATGTTTGTTCAGCTGTTTTAGTGTGTTATTGTTCTGAGCATCTTCACAGCTCACGAGAACGGTCGCAGTGCCATCCTGTCGTTCTTGATGTGCTATTTAGAGGTAAAATATCCAGGGGAAACTAAAGACATGATGCTTATTAAAACTTTTGGAAAAAAACATGATGCCAGATATAAGTGGATACTGCCATGCTGTTCTACAAAGAGCCATTAGGGAAGGTTTTTTTTTTTTTTTTAAGACAGAACACACATTTTACAAAACTCTGCTGACTAAATTATGAAATTATTGCACTGGATTTACATGCTTGTCAGTTTAGTACTTAATTTTCACAAAAACACCTCCCTCATTTTCATGGAGCTCCTGTGTCGTTCCACCCCCATCCCCAGATGTGCAGAACAGCCATAAAACTACCACATTTTGTAGCACTGCATGTAATAGTCTTCATGCACACTGTGAGATAAGGTCCTTAGTGCTCAGTGTGCTGGTATGTTTGCTTTTATGGCTTTGTTATTTAGTGTTTGAGCATAACAGCTGTAATCATGTTCTTCAACAAGTTCCATTGTAAGACCCCATGGGGCACATTATCTGGGGGACATAAGAAAAAAAGGCTTCGAAATGATCATTCTCACACACACACACACACACACACACACACACACATATATATATATATATATTCTTTTTTCTAAGTGCATAACAGCCCCCTTCTCCCTTAGCATGGTCACCAGCATGCCAGCAGCCATTTATTGTCAGGGGTATAAATAGGATGGCAGCATCACTGAAGCAGGCAGGTGGTCCAATCTGCACACTCAGCTTCCTTCTCCCACAGCGATACAGAGGTTATAGAGAGTTGCTGTAGCTCTAGTGAAAGCTGGAGAGACAGGACCATGGCAAACTCTTTATACTGAACACCCAGTGGCATTGTATGTCCTATTGAGTGATAGCTCTACTGTTGTAAAGAACTGTGCTATTCACTGTTCATTTAGACTCCAGGGCCTGTGCAATACAAGACAAAAGCTGCCTTTAAGGGCCAAATTACACTTTACCTGTGCAAATCTACACACATGCATAGATGTTTTGCATACATGTTTGTGTAAGTGTCTGCCTACATGCTTCCACATAACACTAGTGTTTACACTAGGGGGCAGGGTCACATTTACCAAACATAAAAAACAAAATACACTTTTACTATTGATCAGATCTGCTTTTAGTAAGGCCAAACTGAGCTAACAAATAAACAGTTTACATATAAACCTACTTCATTTATTACAGTGTGTGGCCTACAGAATGTGCCTATGAATTTCAATATGAGTGGTTAGTTGTTCAAAGCAGTGAATTCTGTTATTTTGTTTTACTTTGAACTGTCTCTGCTTTAGAATTTCAAAACGTGGCAACCTAGAGTCATTGTGCTATTAGAGATTTTCCTCTCTGCTCCTGTTTTTGCTGAATTCTGTGTATACAGTGGGATGTCATTTTTTCAGTGTTGTTAACCTGCTGGAAAACATGACATCCTACTTGATACGCAGAGAAGAGAAGCTCTTGAGCTTCATATCCTCTATTGATGCTCTATTGGTTGAACAGTGATGATAAATCTCTTGTGTAGTGTTCCTTTTAAGACCTTTGTTACCCCACTGTTGATCTGCTGCTGCTCAAACTGTTTGAACATGTTTGTGTTGATGAGGAAAAACAATGTTTTTAATCATTGTTTCATTGTCTTTCAAATGGTTTGTTAAATGTTAGATTTTGACACTTTTTGTTATTTCATCATTAGTATTTTTCACTTAGGTTTTTGGCTTGATCTTAATCTCATGATGAGAACAACCATGAGAAAATTTTCAGCTAAATATGGGTGGGAACAAAATGCCCCTGAAAAATTAAGCATGTAAATGTGTGTCGTGTGTGCCGAGAACATGTGAGCTAAAAATAAACGTCGCCTCTTGCAAAGGAACACCAATTTTCTGAGCTAATGACAGCATTTCTCTCACTAGCTTGTTGTGCTTGTGTTACTACTTATACTCTGTAATTTGTAACAGTACAGACTACAGGAATTTAGGTTTTAGAAGGTTTCATGTCCTTGTTTGTAACGGATTTTGTCACAATCCAGCAAAGGTTTAAGTTATCCCCAGGCGTGTATTCTCGTTATGAGATCTCATCTGGCCCCACAAGACTGAATAATGATTTTTTAAAAAAAGTAGATGCAGTAATCATTGTGGAAGTATTCATTGTGGCCTAGTTGTTTTTATGTTTCTACGAGAGGTCATATAATGTCAAATAATGACAAACCCCCTCAGGCATTCTGTTCTCGAACGGCTCCATTTGTATCCCAACTGCAGAGTTTACCTGCTCAGCCAATCAGTGTTTGCTTTATGCACAACACACCAAATTCGCACAACACACAGTTGAGATTTTGAAGGCTGTGCTTACCCATAAACCTATTCACTGCATCTTGATACAAATACATGTAAGTGCTTCTTTACTGAAGCATGAATGAGCCTTTAAGACATGGATTAGACTTAGAAAGCTTTAGTCTTCTTAACTTTGTTGTGTCATGTGGATAATAAGTTAGTCAGCAACATATGTATCTCTATATATCTTACCTATTCTGATTCAGGGTGGCGAGGCGTTTCCAGGCAGAGCGCTTGGCCACTAATCGCACTGGAAGCAGCCTCTACAGTGTCCTGCAGCAGACAGTAGGGCTGGAAAGCACTGCTGAGCACAGAGGAGTTGTTTATCTTGGGAGGCAGGCCCTCCCTCCATCAGCCTGCCAATAGAGACAGCACAGTAAACCACGCTCCTCAGCAAGATAAGGTGCCCAGACTGGGCCTTTCTGCCAAGCCTGACATGCTGCAGTGAGAGAGTGTAACCTATTTCTTTTAAGTCTCATTTTATTTATTTATTTATTTTTAGGGCTTTTTTTTTTTTTACTTTCATGCAGATCCATCACTTCAACAGAAAAGAAAAATGTTTTATTTTTATTTTACTTCTCCATATTAAAAATTTGATTTAATTGGAGATTGCATGGTTTTGTTAACATTTACTGTAGTTTCTTAAGATTTTGGCAGCTTTTTTCCCTCGTCTCTAGAAAGGAAATTGGCTTAGTGTTAACCCAACCATGACAGCCTTCCTAAGACGCAGGCGTCCGAGAGCTATCTGGGTCAGTCAAACTGTCTTCATGAATAAAAAGGCAGGTATTATTTTATTATAGTGAGCCGTGAGCACGAATAATGTGCGGACCCTTGAAAGTGGAGGGATTGTTTGAGGTCCGTATTTCTCACCCTCTATATCAAATCTTCTTACCAATTTCCGCTTTCAACTGGCAAGGGGGATTGTATGTTTTATTTCCCAAACCCCTGGATGTTTTCTGCCTCATTGGAAAAAAAACAAGTTGAAAAGCTTTCCATGGAACACAGATGTCATGGTGCTTGCTACTGTCTGAGTTTTTCTGTGGTAAACATCACTTTAGAATGGTCTGTCAATAGGTATGTTCTTAATAACTATTATAAATCAGATATCAAGCTTCATAATAAAAAATGGCCCTGTATTAAAAATGACTAGGGCATTTATCACATTTTGCTCTTCTGAGACATTAGATGTTGGAACATTGCTGTGAGAATTTGATTGCATTCAGTCACAAGAGCATCAGTAAGGTCAGATACTGATGAATGCTTTGGGATGATTTGATCACAAATGCTGCTCCAACGCATCCCAAAGCTACTGAGTGTGGAGCTCCATCACTCCAGAGAACGCTGTGCGTCTGATCCACAGCTAAGTGCAGGGGGCTTTACACCCTTCTAGTTGTCACTTGGCATTGGGCATGCTGACTCTACATTCATGTCCTGCTGCTCCAGAATGTCCTGTTATATTGGCAGCGCTTTCCTATTGTGCATGCTGTTTATGTGCAGTTGAACACCAGTGTCGGTAATGAATGCACCTCAAAGTAGCTAAATTTGCTAAAGGGAAGGTATGAAAGGGTAAAATAGAATAACATTTAAAATAAGGTTTTACAATATTGCAAAGAGTTCTGATCATCCAAACAATGCCTTCGTGCATTTTCTTAGTGTTTCCTTACGCTTTTACCAAAAAAGTTCTGTAATATCGTTTCTGAGAAGGATAAATATCACACGGTCTGGGTTCTGCTGATAGGTATACAACTGGTTAGGGAAGAAAGAATAAATCATTAGAAAGCGACATGCACATCTCTGAAAGGACATCTTATCCTTTTTAATATCGATTTAGCTAAAAAGACGCTCATCATGATCACTGCAGGAGCTTTTTTGAAGAACGACCGTTTCTATAGGTGTAACCATGTGGAATCTACTAATAGTAGCTGCCGACTTCAATCAGATTCACTCTTTTCAGTTCCAAAATGTTCTGTCACCAGATGTTCTCATTTAGCCGACTGCAGCTATGTTCCAATAGGTGGCAAATGCTCACTAGTTTATTTACATCAAATAGATTTCACTGCCTTTCCACCTAATACTCTGCAAATTTACATTCATTTTCCAAAGGAGAAGTCTAAGGCAACATATTTTCCCATACAGACTAAAAGAGCATAGTGAACCCATTCCTATGTTCATTTGGCAAGGATGAAATCTCTGCTTTTAGAAAACCATCTGATTGTGGCACAGGTTAATGTACTTATCTGGGGTAGGGATGCTTTATACTTAGTGTGCAGTACTTTGGCTCAGTGATTTTTGGGAATTGTAGTACATTCTATATAAGACATATAAGATACTCTTATTTGATTACTGAAATCAGTCTGGGACCCAAATGAAAATCACTATGACCACTATGAATGCCAGTCTTCTGGCTTTTTTATCTGAAAATATTTTGACTGTTGTTTTGTCAGGTCTGCCATCTGGGTGCAGGCCATCTCTACCCTTTATGGTCCTTATAGCTCTGTCTCTGCTACTGTGCTAGGCTAAGATATCTGGTCAATATATTCACAGCTCATGTGAAAGATGATAAACCAGCGATTTATGAGAAATGAGATTCAGTATTAAATTCAGTATTAAAGGTCTAGTAAGTTCAGTTCTACAGGTCTGTCTCTCTACCTGTCTTTTCTATCACAGCAGAAATAGTAAGTTATCCTGCCCTTTGATTAGCTATGCAGCTGAATATGGGGGAGGTATGCATCTAGAGCTTTATCAATTATGGACAAAGCAAGAGGCAAGACCTAGAAATGAGTGAGAAGATTGAAGATTTTTTTTCTTTCCTTTATGCACACCACCAACATTTCTATGTGGGGATTACAGGCCTTTTGTGTATCGGCACATGCTGAGATCAGAAAGTATTATGTTGAGATTTGTGGCTTTTATTTGATAATCTCATAATCTTTTAGTTCCTGTATCACAGTTTACATTGATGAACTCATGAACAGTACATGAGACTGAAGAACATACTGTTTTTGCATTTCCAGAAGATGTCTCAGTGTTTGATTTTCTAGTTTAAGCTAACTTGAAACTTTTATTTATGTGCTACAGGGATTTGCTCCTCCTTATGACCCCCATTTTCAGAAACAATAATCAGGCATGACACATCTACCGTACAATATAAGCAGCAGGACTGCATTCATATTTAGTTTTTATTTATTGTATATCGTGCTGCTTGGCTGTTTGTCTCACAGGAAATTAACTTATGCGCAGTGTTATGGCATAATAGCAAGTAGAAGTTGCTGAGCCAATTGCACCACCCTGGGAACAGCAACCAATTCGCTCTGGCAGACCACTTAATGGCTGTGGATGACACAGAGGGTTGGAATCCATCAGTCAATTGGGCCATACAGAAATCGGCAGTGTGCGCACTGTTAGGAGGCTCACCACAGCAACATTGGAGGCATCCACAATGCTAGGAGACTCTCCACAGCAAGATGAAGTGTTCTTCATAATGTCAGCTGCTGATTTTCCAAGTCTGTGCATTACATTTATTTTTCTGTGCAGTCACTGAGTATGCAGAAATGAGAAGCGTTTCTGGGCAAAACTGCCTCATCGTTCAAGTTCAAATATAATAAGATTTGATATGCATCTGTACTGTCAAAGCCTGCTTAGGCCAGTCAGCCTCCTTGAAGTCAAGCAGGTCAGGGCACTTGCTGTTTTGGTGCAGGAATATTTATATTTTGACTTAAGGTAGTAATCAGCTTATGAATTGCACAATAATTTTCAAACAATTTTCAGTTTTTCTTTTTCAAAGGATATGTATGGGCTGCAGAGGCAATTCACCTTTTTTATTTTTAACTAGGTTTCTTCAAAAAGGAGCCATTACAAAAATGTTACGTTTTAAATTTTTAAGATATCCTAAGTTATGATATTTTAATGTCTGCCACGTCTGAAAAGCCAAATCTAAGAAAGTGACGTTTAAAGGTTCTACTGCATTCCAACTAGGGCTGCAGCTATTGATTTATTTTCATTTTTGAATCTGACATTTTATCTTGAATATTATGAAAAACTGAAGATATGTTTCATTTTAATGATTGGATGAACAAAAGTTTTTGAAAAATATTATTATTATTATTATTTGTAGTAGTGGTAGTAGTAGTAGTAGTGTTTTTATCATTAGTACACTGCTCAAAAAAATAAAGGGAACACTCAAATAACACATCCTAGATCTGAATGAATGAAATATTCTCATTGAATACTTTGTTCTGTACAAAGTTCAATGTGCTGACAACAAAATCACACAAGAATCATAAATGGAAATCAAATGTATTAACCAATGGAGGCCTGGATTTGGAGTCACACACAAAATTAAAGTGGAAAAACACACTACAGGCTGATCCAACTTTGATGTGATGTCCTTAAAACAAGTCAAAATGAGGCTCAGTATTGTGTGTGGCCTCCATGTGCCTGTATGACCTCCGTACAACGCCTGGGCATGCTCCTGATGAGGTGGCGGATGGTCTCCTGAGGGATCTCCTCCCAGACCTGGACTAAAGCATCCGCCAACTCCTGGACAGTCTGTGGTGCAACGTGGCGTTGGTGGATGGAGCGAGACATGATGTCCCAGATGTGCTCAATCGGATTCAGTTCTGGGGAACGGGTGGGCCAGTCCATAGCTTCAATGCCTTCATCTTGCAGGAACTGCTGACACACTCCAGCCACATGAGGTCTAGCATTGTCCTGCATTAGGAGGCTACCTCTGGCGAGCACATGGAGGGCTGTGCAGCCCTCCAAAGAAATGCCACCCCACACCGTTACTAACCCACTGCCAAACCGGTCATGCTGAAGGATGTTGCAGGCAGCAGATCGCTCTCCATGGCGTCTCCAGACTCACTGTCACATGTGCTCAGTGTGAACCTGCTTTCATCTGTGAAGAGCACAGCGCGCCAGTGGTGAACTTGCCAATCGTGGTGTTCTCTGGCAAATGCCAACCGTCCTGCACAGTGTTGGGCTGTGAGCACAACCCCCATCTGTGGACGTCGGGCCCTCATACCATCCTCATGGAGTCGGTGTCTAACCGATTGTGCAGACACATGCACATTTGTGGATTTGTGAACGAGTGTGAAAGCACCACCAACATTCAAAAGTGACCAAAACATCAGCCAGAAAGCAGAAAGGTACTGAGAAGTGGTCTGTGGTCCCCACCTGCAAAACCACTCCTTTACTGAGTGTGTCTTGCTAATTGCCAATAATTTCCACCTGTTGTCTGTTCCATTTGCACAACAGCAGTGAAATTGATTGTGAATCAGTGTTGCTTCCTAAGTGGACAGTTTGATTTCACAGAAGTTTGAATTACTTGGAGTTATATTGTGTTGTTTAAGTGTTCCCTTTATTTTTTGAGCAGTGTATTGTAACAAATATCATTATTGTTATTAATATTAATTTATTTTTTGCATGATTGCTGGAGCTTACACCGACTGGCCACTTCATTAGGTACACCTCTTTGTATCATTATCCACTTTATCAGCTCCACTTACCATATGGGAGCAGTTCTACAATTACAGACTGTATTCCTTTGGTTTCTCTGCGTACTTTGTTAGCTACCTTTTACTCTGACCTTTGGTTGTCAGTACCCCCACAGATCAGGTATTATCTGAGATGTGGATCATTCTTAGCGCTGCAGTGACACCGATGGCAATGGTGGTGGTGTGTAGCGCTGGTACGAGTGGATCAGAGACAGTAGTGCTGCTGGAGCCTAATAAAAACTAATGCATGGATGTAACCCATACAAATGAGTTACAAATCTAGTTGTTCAGTGGCTTTTCAAATATTTTAACTATCAAACTGATCAACATTTTCAGTGAAATTAGTTAGAAACTATTGAAAGTAAACAAAATGTAAAAAAAAAAATCACCAAAATATTTTGTTTTGTACTTTTTTTTTCAGTTGGTTTCATCAGACCATCATGTAGGAAAGATAGGTGATATTGATTTAAACATTTTATACTTTCATGTCTGTCTAACCATTTATTCAATCTTATCTTCATTTATTGGTGTGATGCATTGAAATAAGCAGTGCTCCTACCATCAGTTCCTCCATTCTGATTTTCTCCTTTTACGAAGGGTAAGCCACAGTCCATGTTTGCAGAGGGCAGAGAGCATGTCTAATGTGAAAACAATTTGAACCCTACAATGTAATTTCCTTCCCCCTACTTTTTTGTGTTTGTAGCGGGCAGACGTGCAATCCCACTTGGTAAGAGACGGTGTAGCATAACCTTGGTGTCAGCAGTCTATGCTGGCCATTTGGATGTGCAGGCACATTGCTATAGATGAAGTTAATGACCTTAGGTGCTGCAATCAGCCTTGATGATAATGCGTTGCAATATGAGGGAATTGGTATTCACTGTGTCCACTGCAAACAATGAATTATTAATGCTTGGCTCCAAGCAAACTTTCCACTCTGTAAAGATGGGGAGGATAGTTGTGGGGTAAACGGTGGGAAGAGAATATAAAATGCTCTGCTCCTTTGAAACACAACAGCGTTGCCATTTAAAAACTAGACCTAGTTTATCAGCAACTAAGTCTTCGTTCACGCTTAATGTGGATTTAACTGGTTATTGTTACAAGCCCAAATTGAAAAAGCACAGTTGTGAAATGGCAATATAAAGAGATTAGTAAATTCTGTTTGACCTGAAAACATTAAATGTTTATTTATTTATTTATTTATTTTATGGAAATAAATGCCCATTCCAAATTTGATGCCTGCATCATGTTCCAAAAAAGGGCCAAGAGCATGTTTATCACTGTGTTACATCAGCTTTCCTTTTAACAGACATCAATAAACATTTGGGGACCAAACTGATCAAGTTTTAAAGGCAGATTTTTTTTTGCAGTTGTTCAGTCTGATATCATACCTACATTTGAGCTGCACAAGTGTATGGGGCCTTTGTTGTCATATTTGGGAGTTTATAATGTGCTACATGTTTTAATAGGAGACAGGCAGGCCAGTCTAGTACCCACACAAGAGCCATGCTGTTTTAACACATGCAGAATGTGGCGTGAACTTGTCATGTTTAAGTAAGCATAGAGGTCACTGAAAAACTATATATCTTTCCACATTAATGGTGCTTTCACAGATGTGCAAGTTACCAGTGTCATGGGCACTAATACACCCCTACTCCATGAGGGACCTTGGCTTTTGAACTTTATGCTGGTAACAGTCTAGGTGGTGCTTTTCTTCTTTGCCCCACTGTGCATCTGAAAGGCTCGTCAGACCATAATGCACATTTCAACAGTGCATCAGTCTATTTCAGATGAGATCAAGCCCGGAGAAATCCATGTGGTGATGTCCATCAATTAAACATGTGTTTTTTAATTCAGGGCTGTCTGAGGGATCGAAGGTCAGGGCATACAGTTGTGGTTTTTAGCCTTGCTTTGTGCACAAAGAAATTTTTCTGGATTTCCTGAATCTTTAGAAAATATTATGCACTGTAGATGGTGAAATATCAAAAAACCTTGCAATTGCTCATTGAGGGATGTTATTATTTAACAACTGGACTATCTGCTCATGCAATTTTTAGCAATGTTGCGAGCCTTAACCCATCCTTGCTCATAAAGGGCGAAGTGTTTGTTGGACACTCCATTTTTGTGTTTTCTGAACATTTAACGTAGTCTTAAATTGCCTTTGTCTGAACATGTTGCAGCTATCAGTTTAAAATGAGCAAATATTTATAAAACATGAAATGAAATCTATAAGATAAAACATTATTTATCTTAGTACTGCTTTTATTTCAATACAGGTCAAAGAGGTTATTTACAAATCACTGCTTTCGGCCTGGATTTGCTTTTCACATTCTGCCCCAAATATTTTTGGAATTTGCTTTGTATTAATACATTATAATGCTAATCTGAGAGTAGATTTTTGGGATATTGTCATGTAGAAATCATGTAAATGTAACCAAAAAAATGGCACGGTTTAACTTTATTCGCTGATGTTCAAAAGTATAACATGAGCACAACATAAAATATGACTATTATTATGTTGCAGTAACTGCTTAACTAATGCTAACATAACTAATTCATAACTAATGTAGATAATTTGCATCAAAAATGGGTTGATTGTATTGCTATTGCAGCTGAAACTCAACCAAATTTGCCATTAGAAAAGTCCAAAAGAATATTATGCCTTAGAAACTAAAACTCTAACAGATTTAAAACTGTGATTTGTTCAATATTTACAACATATTTGTGAGGATTTTTTCATGATACAAAATTAACCCACTGTTTTACAACCCCAATTCCAATGAAGTTGGGACATTGTGTAAAACATAAATAAAAACATAAAATAAAAAAATTTAAAAAATAAATATTCAATTGAATACACTACAAAGACAAGATATTTAATGTTCAAACGGATAAATTTTATTATTTTTTCCAACACGTTCCAAAGAAGTTGGGACAGGGGCAACAAAAGACTGGGAAAGTTGAGGAATGCTCAAAAAACACCTGTTTGGAACATTAAACAGGTGAACAGGTTAATTGGAAACAGGTGAGTGTCATGATTGGGTATAAAGGGAGCATCCCTGAAAGGCTCATTCATTCACAAGCAAGGATGGGGCGAGGTTCACCACTTTGTGAACAACTGCGTGAGCAAATACTCTAACAGTTTAATCAAAAAAACAGTATCAAATTCAAAATGAGTGAATATTTGCAAAAAAACAAGTTTATCCGTTTGAACATTAAATATCTCGTCTTTTTAACAATTTCAATTGAATATAGGTTGAAAATGATTTGCAAATCATCGTATTCTGTGTTTATTTATGTTTTACACAACGTCCCAACTTCACTGGAATTGGGGTTGTGATTTAAATCATTTGCCTTTTCTGAAGACAATATCAATGTCTCATCCCTTCAGTGTCTCACGAGTTTGAGAGTTTAAAGCCTCATTAGCAAGATGTTTAGTTCCAAGTCTCTTTGCATTTAAAGAATGTTTTGTCAAAATTTTGCCCCTTCTGGTTGAAAAATTCACACTGTGAAAATGTTCACCCAATTTTTGTCTTTAAGTAAGTTATGGTCGCTGGATAGGTCTTCCTTTATCACGCGAAGCTACTTTACTGGGACGAGTGAAGCCAACCATCACATCTTTTAGCACTGCCACATACATGTCACATACATTTTTATATATACATTTTTAACTTATTGCCCAGCCCTGGGGACTTTCCCCGCTGGAATATATAGTGTAATATATACTGACAATACTGTTTGATAGTCCATGTGAATGAACTTGCCAGTAAGGGTTCATACATTCATTAGCTTATAGTGGCCTCTTGCCTAACCTTCAATATATCTTTGGAAACTGGCTTAGACTGTAGCACCATCTGCAGAAATTGTATTGGGGTGCTGTATGCCTGGGGTGTAAAGCTGTGACCTCCTTGGAGAGCCGAGAGTGACAACCGTTACCGGCGAGTTTTCAGAAAGAGCAGTTCTTAGACCATGGATCTGGCGTGGCACAAATACACAGATATGCAGTTAGTATAAGCAATTTATGGGTCCTCTTCCATTCCTCCTATCTGCTCAAAGCAAGCAGCCGCCACTTTGCTCCCTCACTTTATGTGTGTGTAACTTGCAGTGCTTTTTTCATGATATCAATGTAATGGCTGCAGCTTTTTTCAGCCTTCTTCCCCCGCAAAAGCAGAGCGACCAAACTTGGTTTGCTGCTTCAGGCCATCGTCCTACACTGCTGCTCCTGATAGTCTGCTGTTGTCCCTTTGGTTCATCGTGTTTCATTCTTAATTTTATAGATGATACAGATAAACTGCTTGCCATTTTTCAGACACCCAACACCACCACCACCACAGAGCATTTTATTTCTGTACCAGGGCCACCAAATTTGATATAAAGCTTTAGGCTGTAGTGTTAACTTTGGTACTCCACTTCTGCTTCTGTTCCCTCTTTTGTTTGTTTTTCTTTTTGCTCCTCCAGCCATTTGGCAGCTGATAGTTGCAAGCATTGCCAAAACACATTTAAAACTGCTTTCACAACTAAATCAGCACCAGTGCAGTAATTCCCTTCACATTTTCCTTTCCTCATGATCAGTTCCTCTCACAGCAGTGGCGTAAGATTAGGAGCGCCCCATAAGAATGATTACCCAGTGTTATGTGGCTGTATACAGAAAAAAGTGTATTTCTTAAGTGTAATTGAGGGATCTTGTTTCCATATTTGAACATGTTTTAGATGGATTATTAGTTTATGTCTTGCTGCTGGAAGCTTAAGTATTCTAAATGGTCTTAGATAGCTATGTGCTCTTTACTGATTTTTGGCCTTTCAGATTCGAATGTGAGTTCATAGCTGTTGTGTGGTGCTTGATGTTATCTTTTTATTTTACTGTTGAAAGTCTGTGTTGCGTAGCACAGGTTGTATTTTAATTGACGTGAAAATGCCAGGCCTGCTTGACAAAGGTGGTTCACAAGTTTTCCTTTTCTAATTTTATGTTGCTTTTTTACGCACATGCTTTGGCGCTGGTTCACAAAATGGTAGTGTGAGCATCTCGCTAGACTTTTGTGTGAAATCGTGCTTTGATCATGTTGTCAGGAAGTGGGAGGCATTTGCAGGGAATAGGGTTATATCTTCCCTTATGGCAGGTATAATTGAAGAGTGCCTCGTTCTTTTCCGTTCTTCTCCGTTCTTCGTCGTTCTGCGCCTCACGTTCTTTTTGTATTTTCACCCAGTGAATAGAGAAAATGTCTTCATTGTGTCACTGTGGGGTAATTGCAGGCACAATTTCAGTTTGAAGGAGAGATGAAATAAACTAAGCGTTGGGGTGAGGTTTGAATTATTCATAAGCTTATCACCTTTGTGTGTCTGCCCATTTACCTCAGCCAATGGCTGTTTTTTTTCAGTATTGCTAGGTAAACATAGGAGATTTGTTTTTGGGTGCTATCCAATTATTTGTTGGTGTTTGTTACGTAGTTCCTAACACAGCGTTGCCTGGGTGTCTTCTGGGCTGAGTGTTGCTTAACCCCAGAAATGACTGTGATGCAAAGTGTGTATTTTTACTGACTGCAAGAGTACAGACCAATCAAGAAATGCCGATCCTAGTAACGTATACGGAATGCAATTTCGACAGCCGGTGACCATTTGAGATTTTGGAACAAGTATACTCTTTTGGCTTACACATGCTGCTACTCAGCACTACTCAGATACTGAAATATGGTATTGACGTCCTGAAAAATGGACTTGTTATATGTCATATAAATGTGGAGCTTTAGATTGGGTTTAACTTTGCCATGTATTTCCATGGTTTTCTTCTCTCAGCTGTATTGAGTGGTATTTTTCTTCTGTGGTGAAATTCATTGTCCTTGCATGTTGCCAGGTTTTCAACCTGCCAAACCCGTCGACTGGGCCACTAGAGACAGCTGTGAATGATTTCCTCAGACCTGTGCA
Source organism: Pygocentrus nattereri (assembly GCF_015220715.1). Classification (NCBI taxonomy): domain Eukaryota; kingdom Metazoa; phylum Chordata; class Actinopteri; order Characiformes; family Serrasalmidae; genus Pygocentrus; species Pygocentrus nattereri. Next base: position 16,256,930 of record NC_051221.1, on the reverse strand, counting down.
TTGGCATTAGACCCAAAGCAACACATGCACACGGCTGTTAAACACAGGACCTCTGGTTCTTGGCCAATCAGAAACAACAAAGATGACCCTTTGTGAAATTCTCTGAGAAAAATGCGTCAAGAGAAATTTTTTGAAGGCTACTCTCTATTTGGAGAACGTGTTGTCTTGTAGCATCTAGATCTGTATCTTGCCCCTGAAAACAATTTAGTGCTTACAAATTATCTTCTGTCTGTTGTTTATAACCCTGACTGTACAAACCAAAATGTGTTTTGAGTCCTACACAGAACATAAAATGTGGATTCATTGAGATGAGCAAGCAGGACAAGATGTCTTTGCTGGACGTAGGTCAAGTAGCATAACTAAAATGCCAAAATCAGGCTTAATCTCCAGTTTTATGATGATTTAATTATGCTTTTTTTCCCACATTTGGATTAGTATAATGCATTGTTTGCTGGCATACCCAAAATTATAGAGTATAAGCACAGCTACAAAAAACATTTTCCCCTCAAACATGGGCCAATAAACATATGACTCCAATTCAGGCAGCAGTTCTCTGGCTTCATGTTTAATACTGTTTAGTGCTCTTTAAAGTCCTTTTATTTGTTTTTAAAGCTATTAATGGACTAGCACCTTCTTCTATGTCAGATTGTCTAACTGAATATGCTTAATATGCAGTAATGTCTAAAATCATTAAACACAGAATTATTTTCAGAAGGTGGTGAGGTTGTTTTTAGCACACTCTCACCTGCAAGACAACTTCAGTAGCAGTTTAAAAAAAAAGCTTTGAAGCTTTTATCTTTTCACTTTAACTTTCCTCTAGTTTTATTGATTTTGTTAGTTAACATTTTATGAGCAGTTATTCCTTTAATATTGTTTTTGGTTTTATTTTAAATTGTTTTTTTTTTTTTGCTAAAACTACAATTTTCTCCATTTTCATCTTTAATACTTATTATTTTGTTTGTTATCTTTATTTTCTGTTTCATCTCTTGTACTTGCTTATATTTGCCATACTTGCTGTAATGCACTTTGAGCTGTATTTTAGTGCTGCATTTTGTACACTGTACAAAAAAGTGCTATATAAGTAAAGGCTATTATCATTTAGTTCTGTTTTTAAATATAGATCTTCTGTAATTCAGAGAAAATTAGCTTCTTGTGGTGACTATTACAGCCTATCACATTACACCCACCCAAGGTCAGTTCTTAATGTTGTTGTGCAAATGTTACTTTGGTAATGTGAATTATTTGTCTTTTTTCTTAAAGACGTATCTGTGTGTTACTAGCATGTACATCAGTACTTAAGGGTTTCTGAGCAGATTTTCAATGTTATGTAGTGGTTTCCTAGGTTCATTATTTCTTGCTAATAAGCTAAAATGATTGATGGGTGCTCCAGGGATATTAATAGAGTTGAAAGTCCATAGCTGAATGCTAAGTTGCGGTGGCAGATGGTGGCACTGATGGGAGATACCTCAGCTGAAAAAAGCAGCAGAGTTGGTATCAGCGTCTGGGATGCTTGCCTGCAAGAGCCTTTAGGCTTCTCATCTTGTCTCAGAAGACTTGCTGTCTAGGCAGCCATGGAAAAATTGTGCTTCTTTCTAATTAGTGTTGGATTATATGACCCAAAAATAATATCACTTTTTCTTTTTAAGAGCAACAGTACTTATCATGATGAATGTAATTAGATGTTTAGCCCTAGAACCTATTTGCACTGTCTAGTTAAGTGGCTCCTTTTCTGGACCCCCTCCAGTTTGCCTATCAGCCCTGCCTGGGAGTTGAAGACACCATTATCTACCTGCTCAACCGAGTCTACGCTCACCTGGATAAGCCAGCCAGCACTGTGAGGGTCATGTTTTTTGGCTTCTCCAGCACATCCAGGCCTGCTCTTCTGGGTGATAAGCTCACAGTGATGCAAGTAGATGCCCCCCTCGTGTCCTGGATTGTTGACTACCTATCTGGCAGATCACAGTATGTACGCCTGCAGCACTGTGTGTTGGACAGAGTGGTCAGCAACACTGGAGTTCCATAAGGAACTGTCCTCTCTCCCTTCCTCTTCACCCTCTACACCACAGACTTCAGCTACTGCACAGAGACTTGCCACCTTCAGAAGTTTTCTGATGACTCTGCAATAGTTGGATGTATCAGCAAGGGTGATGAGGAGGAGTACAGGGCGATGGTGAAGGACTTTGTTGCATGTTGCGAGTGGAACCACCTGCAGCTCAATGTGACAAAGACAAAGGAACTGGTGGTGGACCTGAGGAGAGACAAGGCACCGGTGACCCTTGTATCCATCAGGAGGGGTCAGTGTGGACACTGTGGAGGATTACAAATATCTGGGTGTGTATATTGACAATAAACTGGACTTTATCAGTTCATAGTTTATCAGTCAAAACAACTATAAGCACAAATGAGTCATTTGTCAGTTTCAGGAAAGAAGCAGGAAACATATTTAACAGTCTGGAAGCCTAGTATCATATCTGTCAGTATTTACTTTGTCCATTCTTTGCTTTTGTGCACCTTCTGCCACTTTAACTTCTCCATCTGTCCAAACTTAAAACCAGACAGTAGCATTGTGTCCTCCCAACAAAAGCTTCTTAAAGCTCACACTGATATTATTTTCTCCTTCAGACAGACGCTAACAGTTACATAAGCAACTAACACACCTTAACTGCCTCACAAATTTCTTTTTCATGTGCATCTAAAACGGATAAAGGAGACATTTCTCAGGAGATTAGACAGAAGATAATCCACTTGCCTAAAGAAGGGGAAAGTTAAAGGAAAATGTGTGACAGACAAGAGTTTCCAAAACTGTAGTTTATTGTATTATGTTAACTGTAGAGAAAATCAAGCTTCGCTTCATATATTTAAAACATCCACAGATGAACCTGTCTGTCCTACTGTGAGAAGACAGCTTATCACTATACATCTGAAGGGATGTGCGGCTCTCAAGAAGCCCTTACTGAGAAAAGGAAATGAAAGATTTGCACTAGAACAAGAAAACTGGACACTGCAAATGGGAAGCAAGGTTTTATGGACTGACAGTGTCTACATTTGTAATGGAGATTACTTGGATTGTGAGAAGCAGAAACGTCGAACACTGAACTTTGGAGGTATTTATGTGAACCATGGAGAAATGTCTCCTCAGATTTCTTTGAAAAACCGAAAGCTAGTTTTCAGAAAAGAATGGTAGCTAGAATAAAGGTCAAGGGTGGTCATTGGAAAAAAAAAATATACGGTATTATGTTTAATTGTTGAGGCTTCTTGAAAGAAAAATACCAGTGCCTATTTAAACAATAGATGTTCTGAGGGAGATGATGCCTTTTGAATTTTTAAATGAATTATACCTAGGCTATGAGGCCATAAGTATAGACGCTTTGGGCTCTTGACTATGGACTTGAATATGCAATATTTTTTAAATTGTATCAAATTAAATCATATTATAAATTTAAATGTGAATAGAATGAATAAATTTAAATTTAAATGAGAATAGAAATAGACTGCAAGTCATTGGCTATATTACAGGAAGGTTTACGTTTCTCCTTTTGCGTCTTTATCTCTCTTAATTTTTTGTTTGCACACTCTGTCTGCACATTCGCACTTTGTGCTGTTTTTTCCCTTGTTGCACCGTGATGTTCTTGAAGGAACGTAATTTCACTCCACTGTGTACTTGTACATAGATGGAATGACAATAAAAGCCACTTGACTTGACTTGACTTGAGTCCCAGACTTTTCTCTGCACCTCCCCATGTTGAAAATGTTTTTATTTTGCGGCTATGGTTTTTAGCAATTATCCTATTAAAAAAAAAGTACAGAGTATATCTGCATGTAATTCAGCCCCTGAGGTAGGCATCCTTACAGAAGCATTTTTGGAAATTGCTTTGTATGTTTGGGCCCCAGGTCAGGCATGTCATGGCACAAACACCATCACTCTGGGCAGTCTAATTTCTACTGCTCCTCTGAGTCCTAGAGGGCTTTGGGTTGCACTGAACTGTCCAAGATATAAAGGAAGATAATGGGCATCTAGCCTTTTACTGTGGTTTTGTATGTGACTGTGTTATGACAGGCTGTCCAGTAAAAGGTGAATTCTTAGTGAGATCAACTGTATAAAAACCATCTGCAGTATTATGAAAAGTCGAGCTGCCCGCTTGCTATTAACGTCCAAGAAAAAAACAGTTGCAGAGAACTCTGGAAAGGAAGGTTTTTCTGACTGTTTTTCACTATATTTCAGTAACTATTTATGCATTTATTTATCAATTTTCACTTTACACTACTATCCATATATGAAGTGCAGAGAGTGTAGGATAAGTTAGAATTCTAAAGATTAGTATATGATTAATCTTAAATAGCCATGATGCCATTACTCTAAATAATGAATAGACCTGACATTCAAACTTCAAGCATTGCAAAGAGTACTTTTTGTAAATCTTTTACTTTATTTAGCACATGTTCTTATCTAGAGCCAGTCATAACAGTAGGAGACTACAGTACTTGCACTGTTGTCCATGTGCTCTTAAAGGTATATCATTGGTGTTCCTGCATGGATCTCTGTCAATCTTAATAAAAGGGTGCTAGCTATTGGTGCACTTATCATCTATCTGATATCATGAGATTATAGCAATTTCCAGTTTATTACTCAATAACGTATTCACTGCCAATATGTTGTGCACTCGTACATTTTGATGTTAAGTCCAATAATTAAGCCCAATAAATTGTGCAGTAAAATTAGCAGAAAAATGTGAAATTACATGTGTTCTCTGAAGAGGATGTGTTAACTTGTTTTTACTTAGACAATCAACTAAACAGGAACTTTGACCAGGGGTGTTCAAACTTTTGCGTATAACTTGCATTATACGGCTTTCATGCAACCATTCATTAATATTGTGTAATTTGCAGAGATTGGGAATTGAGTCAGTGACACAAACTCAAGTTACCCTTGAGTTGCATGTTAACTGACTTGTGATGTGACTCAGCTAAGATTCAAGACTTAAGGCTTGTGCAGTTTCAACCTGAGCAAAAAAAATAAATAAAAATACATCAAACAAAACTGGCCAATTTAGGAACACCAACCTTAATGCAATAAGTCAGTGAAAACCTATGTGTTAATTTGCACAACAGTTTTGCTCGCATGTAGTTTGGTTAGCAAGTATGCTAGTGCAATAGCTAATTTAGCTTCCATTGTCACCTTTCTAGCTGAAGTTAAAGATCACATTCTTTTAAAACGAACTAAACTTAAACACAGCATTTACTGCATAGCACTTCAGTTCTGTCCTTCAAGCTGAAGGTTTTTAGATAATGAAAACATGTTGTTGATCCTTACAGTTTCCAATGCCTGCATCTAATAACAAAGCAAAAGTTCTCTACCACAGATTTGAGACTCAGCTTGGACCTGAACCCCAGATACTCTAGGCTTGATTCATGCTCTAACGAAGCGACTTCTGAGCATCTCTGATATTGCACTCATTACTACATCTGAATGAATTTCAGTGTCAGTTACTAGTGTCACCTGTGTCACATTGTGTACATATGAGTGATGCATTGTATTGTCCCATTAATCTACTTGTATTGTCCCATTAATCTAATCATCATTAAAACAACACTGAAAAATTTGTCGTGGTGGCATGGGATTCGCATCTATTTCTTTAGTTCTGTTGCACAGTGCTTACATGTTTGTTGTCACTCTGAAATCATAATGACTTGTCGCTGAGAAATGTGAGCTCTCCTAAAGAGTGTGATGATCTTTCTTTTTTTATCTGCATCATCATGCTGACAGATATGACATGTAGTCCTGGTTTCTGTTGTTGTAAAAATATATCCCGTGCCTGTGTTCTGTCTTCAGACATCAATATCAAAATATACTGCATCTGTTTATCACAGTGAGCACCCAGATGTCTGTAAATCCTTGCATTTAACAATGTTCTGATGTGCCATCTGCCCTTTCTGTTGCTGCAGCTTGTTGTTGCTATGACAGTGACATATGAGTATAATAACTGCAGCTAAAAAGGCCATTTTGGGCGCACTTCCTTTCTATACGCAAAGCGGCTAGTTATTTTTTCTGGTCACGGCGGCTGTGGATAATGGAGTATTGAATGTTCTTCATTTGCCTAAGATTGAATTTCCATTGGAATGTTGAATGTTGTGTTTCTCAGTGTTTATGGCAGGTAAATCCAGTGAAATCCAAATCACAATGTACAACTTGAGGACAGGCAAAATCATTACCTGCATTATGGAAGCTCGCATATGTCTGGAAAGAAGCCCTCCATAAAGTCAGATTTTGAAGGTGAGGAGTAATTGCAGTGCTCAAGACTCTGGAGTCCTTAACAGTAAAACAGGTATTTAGATTTAGGTCTGTGATGAAAAGGTGCTAGAAATACACCAATGTATGCACAGTGTTACAGTACAATTTATTTGTTTCAAGGGGGGCTGTGGCGTTCCACTTCGCTATTGCTTTTATTCATTTGTGAGTGCTGGAGTAGTCTGTGGTTCTCCAAGCACAGTTAAGTCTGCCAGACAGGCTGGTTTGAGTATTTCTCCAACTGCAGAAATGTGTGCTGTGTCGGTGCTGCACTGTCCTGTCTGTTTACTGTGTTTAATGTCTGTTTAATTTATTATATTGTTTCTAGTGTACTTGTACATAGATGAAATGACCATTAAAGCCTCAGGACAAGCTTGACAAAGGCACCCTGGTACTTTGAGCTCTACATACATTCCATACACCATTACACCACCTCCACTAGCCTGGACTGTTGACAGGTTAGAACCATGGATTCATGCTGTTGGTGCCAAATTCAAACCCTACTATCTGTATGTCTGCAGAAATTGAGATTCATCAGACCTGTCTAAGATTTTCCAGTTTTCAGCTGTCCAGTTTTGGCAAGTGTGTGCCCACTGCAGCCTCAGCTTTGTTCTTGGCTGGCATAAGTGGAAACTGTTGTGGTCTTCTGCTGTTGTACACACTTTGTAATGTACCTATGTGCTGTATTCCTATACCCCCCCCCTCTCTCTCTTTCTCTCTCTCTCTCTGTCATATGCACTCTCACAAACCCCTGGGCAGCCCTGCACAGTAGGAGTCGTTAGCAAAATTAATCAAGTGCAGTAAAAGCTAGAGAACACACAACCTGAAACTAACGTGCAAAAACAAGCTACAATATTTACTTTATTGGACCTAACTTTATGTTGATGCCGGCACCCGAGAAATTCCTTGAACATCTGGTTCTGAACATTGTGATTATGATTATGATGTAATGTTCTCAGTGTGAATATGCTGTTCATATGTTCCTGGAAGTTGTACTAGATCTTCTGGAAGTTAATTGCCATGTTAGTCTTACTGGGATTTCGACTTGCCTTCGCATTTAACCACTTTCCATTTAACTATATTAAATTCCCTTGTAAAAGTACATATGTGAAAGGAGCTTCTGAGACATACATGCCAGAAGCTCTGGAATTTCGAGCTGAACAAGCACTTTTTCAATTGAATCATTTGTTTAACTTCTCAGAGCACAGTATGTGAGTTTGTGGAATAAACACTAAATAATGGATAAAATGTCATGTTTAAAAAGCATCTTATGCTCTCGGTATGTGGTTAATGTGTGATGTGGCTATAGTGCGCTGAGGCTAAGACGAATGATCTCAGATGGGCCAATGTGTAATCGCTTCATCACAATGCGAGCATGTTGACTCGCTCCGATAACGGCTTGCTCGTGTGGGGCGGGCCACTGATCTCTGCTGTCTGTAGTCTAGCAGACCCACTTATTCATGTCATAACATTTCCAGAAGAACAAAGCACTCTTCACTTGGATCCACATCGTGAAATGAATGGTTGTAGGCCATCACGAACCATGAGAAAAGATACATGGGTATCTGGGTGTCTCAGTATTCTATGAACAGAAGGAGTGTGAGTAGCACTGTTGTTTGTACACATTTGTCATAGGCCTATATAGTATACAGTCAAGAATAGCCTGATAAGATTGTTTTGTAATTAACAGTTATTAAGGTTCTTATTAATTACCTCAATTAAGTTTTGAAAGGCACAAACGTCAAGATAAAGCATAACCAGCAATTAGGCCGTCATCATTCTTGTGCTGGCAGGATTAATGTAGAGTTCTGAGAATTCCTGTTCTTGTAGTTCTACTCTTTTCTTTTAATACATCCACATGGTCTGATGTCAGGAACTGCAATAAAATCTAATTAATTCCTGTAACTGATGTGTCATTTTTCTTATTTGGTTGTGCTGCTGTGAAAGTTAAGGGCAAACGCAAAAAAACACAGTCAACACTTTGCAAATGCATGGTCCCATTGTACAAACTCACTGCGCCTTCTTACGTTCCTGTGGTGGTTAAAACACTCAGAACTCAAGGGGACAATAGAGGACACTGTTGTTCCAACAGCCACAACGTCTGAACATATGAATGGTGGAGTGAAGAAGTGTTTGGTGAATGAAGAGGTGTTTATGTGTCATATATATGTGTTTAGACAAGCAACCCATTTTTGAGACCTCTCCAGTTGTCCATATGCTATGATAGCTGACTAGGAGAAGGCGTGCTGGAGGTAGCAGACAGTTTGACCAGGCTTGTCTGTTGGTGTTGTGCCCTTTGCCTTAATATTCACAATGCAAATGTGTAGCGATGCATTGTATAGAATGCAACACACTGCATTCACGTGCTTCCTTAGTAAGGAGCGGCTTTTTATTCTTTAGCTATAGGATTTCAGAATATTGGATCTTCTCTGTTTTGATGGTACCAATGCACTTTGTCAGAGGAGGTAAGGGAGACTGGAGCCATCTCATCGAAACCTGAACTAGAATTTGCCTACTGATGAGAAAGAACATCTCACCTGTCCTGAAGTTCTCCAAGAACTATTACACTTACTAGTAGATTGGTTTTACAATTTAACAAATTATAATGAAAAATGTTTTCTGAGGCATTTCAAAATTGTGAGGGTTAAAATGTAATTTTATGTAGCTTATGCAGTGCTGGGTCTCTTTCTTTATCTCATTTTGATAAAACTGTGACATCATTTTTCTGAAATGTGCATTTTTCAGTGCCAGTGGCAACTTTTTATTCAGTAACAGAGCATGTGAGCGATAACTGTCCTCTCTGTGCATCCTTGACCTCAAAAGAGCCTCACTTCTCAGAATATGGACTAAGCACTTTGAAGAGTCAGTCGAGCACAAATGAAGAGGGCCAACTATAAGATTATCATCAAGGTCAGACTATGTATCGACAGGCCTCATTGACTGATAGAGTGCAGTTATTCTGAAGCTCGACCTACAGCGAGCCTGTGGATTCGGAACACTCCTGCTGCTACCATGTTTTTTAAGCCCCATTGAATCCCTCCATCCTGTGCATCATGTTCCATAGGGATTATTTTTGCCTAATGAATGATTCCATTAATTATTTGACTCAGTTATACATTGATTTAGTGCTATAATTACTGCTCCACTGCACTTGTGATAAGAGGTTGGTGGATATTTACTGTAATAAGCATAATTTCTAACATATGTTCTAGGTAAATCAGTAAACTCCCACATGATCACCGCCTAAGCATGTCCCTCTTGTGAGGTTTTTGTTATATCTGAATTTGGTATATTTACAAGTTGAAATTGAATTGTGGCGTACTGTGCTGATTCAGTCTAACCTCAGGCTGACCTGTTAATTTAATACTTCACAACGGTGAAAGGAAAGCTTATAATATTAATTACTAGGCCTCTTTTATGAGATGGCTTTATTAGCTTAACTGGGTCATGCATGTAAATTCCTTGTACTGTGAGAATATGTACTCACTTTAAACAGAGTTAGCTTACATTTTGTTTTTGAAGTCATTTTGCACCCTGGCAGCTGTTCTGGTTGGGAGGTGAGCTTCATAGACAGACTTGCTCAGATATTGCTACAGCAGCTGTGTCTTTGAGGTCTTGCTAGCAGGAGACCCGAGGTCGGAGCCAGCTCGGTAGAGATCAGGGTCATTACTGTAGTGTGGGGTTGGGTAAGAGAGGAAGTGACAAGTGGCTCGCAAACTATTTGCTATTTGAGGAGGAAGGGCAGCTCACAGAGCGCAGAAAACATGCACACTTTACACACGTTGTATTCTGACACGCTTCTTTGGCGTTAGCCTATCCATCAGCTCTGCACAGAAAACTGTTACAGTCAAACAGTGACTGCTGAACCCTGACCTTAGTGCAAATACATCTTCGGTTGTGTAATCCATGGAGATCTCTACTGTGAAATATTGAACGTGTCAGTGTTCTGGGTGTGCTTACGTTTGTGTTGGTTGTTTTAGTTTTCAGTTACTCACATTTGTCTTCTCGGGTTCATCCTCATTCTTCTTCTCGGGTTCATCCTCATTCTTCTTCTCGGGTGCTTTAGATTGGGTTTCTTCAGTTTGAAGTTTCTGATCTCAGACATCACTAGATAGGAAAAAATTGTCCACTATATTCTTAGCTGGTGAAAATGTACTGCAGAAGTATCCCACTTTTATTTGTAATTCAGTTTTATTTTACTTTGGCTGAAGTAGTTTCTTAGGAGTTTTTGACTACTTTTATTCAAGCTGGCTCTTGTCAAAAACGTTTCAGCATTTGTTCCACATATTCCCAAGTTTAGTGACTTTGGAAACAGAGGTCCATCAGAGGGCCAGATGTACAAGTGCAGGTAGAGTGCAAAATATGCCTTGATGGGACTGCAATACACCTATAATGCATATGAATTTAACATTGAATTTACTGACACTGCAGCTTCTCACACAAACTGCTCACTCATGAGATGCAAGGTTACATAATTTGGTAAGATACTAGACCCAAAAAAAGCTTTGATGCAAAACCTGACGCCGCAAGTTGCTCAGACTGCTGCATCTTCACCCACTTTTTCCATGATCCCCCCATGTTCTTGTGCAGCCCTCCATCAGAAGCACATGCATGAGAAGGTGAAGCACATTTTACTTTTTGCCTTGCACATGTCCCATAAACTGCACGTTCGGGTTTGAGCGATAGTTTCATACATAACACACGGGCAGAATGCATGAAATTTGCACTTCAAACTGGCGCAAGAGACTCAATATGTTGGGCTCAAACTGGTAGGATTGTGTTCTGAGGAAAATTAGCTATAAATAAAGTGCTTGCCTATTGAAATTTCCTTTTGTTGGATCTCTCTGTGCACCTTTTGAATTAACTCATGATTAATTGGTTACTTTTTCCAATACTAAGTTGTCTAATCAAAAAGATGGGGATAAAACATGTTAAATGTAACCGTGTTTAGAAAAGATTGTCCTTGAACTGTGCAAACCTCGTTGAATGTAGTAGACAGTATGAGGACAGGTGTTATTGTGTTAAGTAGATTGCTTGGCTATTAATAAATTCATTTATTTTTTTCCTGAACAGGGCCACTCCATAGAGAGGAGAGAGCAGGACCAGATTTCTTTTTAACACATGATGTACAAGGACTACCGGTCTGGCCGAGCTGCAGGTGAGTGCTGGTTCAGCGTGTTGTCCTGCAGCAGGGCTGATGTGCCTTCATGGGCTACTGACTCTTACAGCCTCACAGCAGGGAGGAGGAGTGTCTTCCTTTCACACAGGAAAAGGGGATATTCTGGCATGATTTCTGCTGCACACCTGATAAGACTGTTGCTGTGCCCATGAGGGGAAGGGCTCTCAATAATAAGAGCCTTGTCGTGTCTCATCTCTGGGCTTCTGGTTCTCCCGTTTCTTCCATTTTATCGGAGGCAGGTGCAAAATGATTCCCAGTGTCTACGACTCCTCTCTTTTCATTTCTTGATTGTGTGCTCTGAATGACAGAAAGTTTCAGCTTCAGAGATCACCACATCTCTTTTATCAAGCTTGGAAAGTTGCCACACTTTGACAAGTTTGACAAGTTTGGATGCGTTTTGCCAGCCAAGAGTAAAATGCGGGCTTTAGACTGCACAATGACACAAATAGCTCCAACAGTCACATCGATGGACTAAGGGGAAGATATGCACACTCAAAGTAAATCAACTAAAAAGATTCCATGCAGGAAGTTTTGCTCTCATGGGATTCTTCTATGAGATATGCACAATTTCTATCACATCTCTCTTTGACAATGTGAATTTGAATATCTTTGAATTATGCTGCAGTCTTTGTCTGTTTATTTTCAAGCATGGATTTAGCTTTCCCAAACAATACAGTTCATTAAGCTTTAAAACAGTGGTTAAGCATTGTTTCCAGTAATCTATCGTACCGCAGTGCATCATTGATATGCTGGGTCGAACATGATGAAGTGTGGCCCAGAGCGGGGATCACTGAGGGTACAGGAGAGAGGGGCTGAAGGATCAAATCCAGGCAGTGAGGGAGTCTGTGTGGGAATGAAAGTAGTTAATTTTCTGAATGCTCAGGGAACAAGAAGGCTCTAGGAGATGAGTGTGTCTTTTTCTATTAGACTCACAGTAGGCTGCGCAGGCTGCCTGGGTCAAGAGGAATTCTGAGGCAGGTGTCTCCCCTGTCACGCTGCTTTGCCCTGCCCACATGTGGCCAGTTTCCACTGGACTGTTCAGTGCTGCAGCTGCATGGACCTAGGCTGCCTCATTTACTCGGGAGCCTGCCTCCCATTACCCAGAACCATGACTCATTCAGACAGACTTGGCATTCAGTAGGTGGCATGACTGACTGTCAGTAGAATGCTCAGAAGACCCTTCTCTTCTCTCTGGGCTCAGACTCATACCTTTAATACTAATTCTTTTTTTTTAGGTTAGATATTGCTTTAAACTTGAATAATAGAGAGGCTAAAAGCTATGAAGTTCAGCTTCACACCTGATTAATTGGTTTTGCGTGATAAGTTGCAGAGCTGTTTTCTCCCCATGGGGTGAAGGGTGTTGAACTGTGAACAGGCTCTGCTGGAGCTGTGACTGGCATCGGAATGCTCTGTAATGAGCTCGTGGGTTGGGCGAATAAGTCATCTTAATGAATCCGGGGTGTCTGATTGATGTAATGTATAATAGAAGTGATGCATGAGGCCTGCGGAATGGCCAGCACCAGGCTGCTCTTAGCAGAGATCCATGGCGTGATTCAAGGCCTGCAATTAATATTGGCGGGGTCCTTTCATGTTCGAGACTCAATTTGAGCTGAAACTAAAGTGTCTGTTGTGGCTTTGCTGCTCTGTCTCCTATAAAGCCTGCCTATTTAAAGCTTCTGAAATTGCTGTTTAAAAAAATATCTGATTCAGAGTGACAGCATTTAATCTTCCTCTTGAAATATAAAATCGTCTGGCATATATTATATTGGTTTATACCATAGACTTATGGCCAATATTCCATATGATTCAGAGATTCATCACCAACTACCCACACTCACAAGCACAGCCAAATGCCAAAATGCATTAAACCACACGATTACCCCAAGCACTCTTGAGCATCAGTGGAGCCATTCCCCTTACCGCCTTTTTGGGTAATAGTAGTATGAATTGAAGCACGGTGACCTAGAGCCCTTGCCTGATAAGGTAGCAAATCCTAACATTGTCACAATTTTGGCTTCTGAATGAGGTTAAAATGCTTTCCAGCCCCATCAGCCACCCAAATCTATCAATATTTATTTGGCAGGTGGGCCCCGGCCCTAATCCAATTGTTAGAATATTGCTCTAGTCTGGTCTCCCACCACCCCTTCCCTCCTCCGCAGAGACTTTGTGCTTTACCCATAAAACCATGGCTGTGAAAACACACAATTCTTATTTTGAAGAATTCAACTTCCCTTGAGTATTGTGACCAGTCGAATTTGCTGCAGTTGCTGCTGAATGAGGGATGCTTATTTGTTTTGCCTGTTTTTGTTTTTGTGTGGGAACATGTCAACATTAGTATAAATAGTGCAAATTTCCTATAGTACAAGAAAACACTCCAAAGAAAAGAGCTAAAAAAAAAAATTATTAAAACCATTTCCATTATGCATCACCTTTGGCTTGAGGCGAGTGGTAGGTGTGTAAACAAGTTGTAATAAATAGAGAGAGAATAATTAACTTCTTAAAATCATGGGCTTATTACATGCTAAGGCTTATTATGCAGTGACTACAGGGGCTTCAATGCAAATTGGCTGAGCTATTCTTAGGTTATAGAACTGAAAGGAAAAAAAAAAGACTTTGGGCCAGCAAGTGGGCCCTGGCCATTTAAGGAGATGTATGTATGCCTAAAATCATGAAAAAAATCTGTGTATAATAACAAAGAATAGTAAATTGGTATGTATGTATACTTATGTATTTATTTACTATTGTTATGCTTAGGAAAGCACAAAAACCTCTACACTCATTAAGAGTGGGTCTGTTTTTGTCAGCCATTTGTCAGCCATTTTCCGAGTCGCCTCCCAATTGGGAATCACTGTTTTAAACTACGTGGGCTTTTTGGGACACTTCATAATGTATACTGAGCACCTCCTTGTGAATTTGGGAGACTTAACACCAGCTTAGACATTGGGTCTGCCAAACTGTACACATTTTTTGTAGCATTTTGACATCGAATTACACTGGTACAATTTGTTACTTTATGAGTTCAACTAATTGTAGTGCTCAATTCCCAAATATCGAGAGGGGATTCATAGTGTCAGTCATTTCAAGAGGCTGCAAATGGACAGCAATATGAGATGGTTTTCATCCCTCTTGCTCACACTTCTTACTCCGTGTGGCTGGTTCTGCAAGGGAAGCAAACATTAACTCCTTAGGTCATTCAGCCGGGTGTAGGAAGTTAGAAGTTAATGCACTTAATCTGCCAGCCTTGGGAAAATATTTAACATCAATAGTATTAGCCTAATGTTATGTAATTTGCAAGCTAACTCCCTTGTTTTGGCCTTTTTTTTTGTTTTTTAGCAGTACACTGTTATGCTATGCAAAATATTTTCCCAGAGTTGGCAGGTGTACATAAGGTTGCTCCTTTATGTCCTTGTCTTTGTCCTCTAAACCTGCTTTACTGAAGCTTCAGTGAGCCAGAATCAAACCTATGCTGTCATGTTTGAAACTGTAGCATGATCTGCTATTGCTACCTGCCCACTAGGATAACTCTACTCACCATATTTGACAGTTTATTAGATTAAGTGGAATGTAAATATGATACTGTTATATTTTTGTATGTCATCGCCTACCTGTTTTAGCTAACGGCTAATTGCACAGTCAAAACATTTCAAACATTGTCAGCTATGTTGGCACAGGCATGTCAAGTCTTCTGGCAACACATCGTAATCCTCTCATTGGCATATTTTAGGATATTGGACTGTGATAGGTTCGAGCTTATTTGTGAAGTACAGAGCTAAGCCGGTTATGGCGTCCTTAAGAATACTTATTTTTCTCTAAGTCCTGAGAAAGCCTGAGCAATGCAAACTCTGTGCTATGGTAATACATTTGACACAAACACCAACCTATATAAGCAGACTAAGCCATCCAAGAGGAGATTTTTTTGAGCGCAGGGGTCTTTAAAATAATAGAATGCATGCAGTAGATATTAGGCATCCACAGGCATATCATAATGAAGCTTTACATGTTATTACCAAGAATGCTGTTCCTCTGAGAACTCCATTAGAATAGGTAAAGCATATATATGAAGTATGTCATAGTGATTTGACATAGCATCATCTTCTGTATAACAAAGGATCTTCTTCCTCTAGGTTATCTCCTATTCTCAAGCTCTGGGGATTTCATTAAGGTATTCAGTGTAGTACTAGCTTTTGCTGCTCAAGGATAAGTTGGCAAAAAATGACTGGCAGAATGCAAGTGGTGCTTTTACTAATATAATTGGTTTTATGACCTCGTGATTGAGAGGTGAGCTTTACTTTTCTTTAATGCGGTGGAAACTCCCCCCCCCCACCTTCTGTTTCCCTTTCTTCCAAATAAATGAAAATGGTAAAAAAAAAACAGGTTGATTTATGACTTTCTTTTAAACTAGCTTAATTTTTCTTTTTTCGCAAATGTGCTGCTGCAGTACTAATGCACTGTGGTAATAATGGCCAGAACCAATTGTAGTTGGCGCTCATTTGTTGCAGCCCAAAGCTGAATTACAGCTTGATTCAGATGTGCTCATAGAATAAGCAAGCTGCTGAAAGAACATCATTGTTTAAAGAAGGGAACAGAGGAGCAGATATTGTCCCTAAGGGTGAAATAAATTAAATAAGAGCACTGAATGGTTTTCACTCATTCTCAGAGAGGGGAGAGAAATAATTTGATTTTGCCTGGAAAACATTTAACCTGCTTTTATCACGGCCGAACCCCTGCGGCGAGAGCATGAAAACAGCGTGTACCTAACCGGCCGTGAATCTCTGGGTCTTTATAATCAAAATTAGCCCGCTGTCAACATGAGTTCACGATGTCGGCTTATTCTAGTATGCATTTACATTGTTTATTGTACGTGACCCAAGTACAGCCAAGGCAGAATCTAATTTTGTCCATGCTCCAGTTTCTGCTGCCATGTTCAGTCACAAGGAACTGAGAGAGAGAGAGAGAGAGAGGGGTGGGGGACAATGAATAGCTAATATATTGATTCATTTCCTATACTGGACCAATTTACATCTAAACGAGTCATCTATTTTGTTGTCCATTTAAAGGAGACTTGTATTTCTGTCTGATCCCTAATAATAGATTACATTAATTTATGAACCTTTTTTTGTGTTCATCTTTGCTTTAAATGTGTCATTAAATCAATAATGCCCTGATATGTAATTGCCTTTCAACAGCAAATGACTCTGGTGCTTGTGAAATGGCTTTGTGTATTAAGACAGGAGTGACCATGCTCAGTTGAAACGGCAGTCGTCTCATTTATTTCCGTAATAGCTTGAAAACTCTTTGGAATATTAGTGCAGGAGGGATGCAAATGTTGGATCTAGACATGTTTTCTCTTTCAAGCTTGTTTGTTTCCATGCTGAAAATCAGCATGACAGCTTTTTGTGTGAGTAGTTATCTGAAGCCTCTTTGGATGCTGAAAATTCAAAGTTGTTTGTGAGAACGACTCAAATTGTTTTATGGCAAACACCCATCTGCCTCCAGTAACCTGTGATCATTGGTGGAAATGCACACGCATCAACAAAATTCCAAAGGAAGCATTGTGGGCTTATATACCAACTAAATATGATGTGAAGATCCCGGTCAAAGCCAACAACCCCACAGGTATTAAGACTGCTTTTTTCTTTTTATTTCTCTGCAGGTAATGAAGGAAAGCTGCAAGAGTAAATAGATAACTTCCAAAAAAAGATTCGACTCATGCGGTTCATATTTATTCATGTTCTGTGTAGGTGTAACCCTCATGGCATGTACCAGAGAAGTCTCACTCATTTGTTAAACAGAAGTATATTATCCCTTTACTTTAAAAGGAGAATTTTTAAATAATCCAGTCTTTGAGCCAGTATGATTTGATGTGAAATGGTTCATTGTAGGTGAAATTACATATTTCTTTACAATTGTGGTGATGAGAACCTGGGGTCATGATGTCTAGAATGGACATACATGTCTTCTGAGGTATATGTAATGTTTATAATGGTAAAATAGTGTCAAATCATTTGAAAAAATAAGTTCCCTTTGGCCTTATAAAACCCTTTATGTACCTCCCCTAAAAAACAGACTTTCTGCCAAAACTTTATCTCAAAATTGTTGCAAAACGAAGTCTCGGCATCAGGCAGCATGTGCATTTCCAATTAGTGAAATAGCTTTGTGTGAGGTAGCATTTAAATGCATTTATCCCTTCAGATTATCCGCTTCCTATCACCATCAATGTGAGCAATTGTGACTCTGTAATTATCTCTTGAATGCAGTATTTCACACCAAACCACTCTCAATGACTTTATGCACATCTTAACTATATACTGTAGTATAATTGTCCCTTTAAAGGTTCAAACAGCTGGTTAAACAGTCACAGTTATATTTTGGATGCTGCCTATCCACCTATCCAAGTTTAACTCTAAAAGGCTAAAATAGACTTTAGAGTATTTTCAAGATAATACACCCAGTGCTTGTCTGTCAAATAGGCGCCTGTGAGCTCATGACCGAAATGTGCATAAAGCAATTATAGTTCCTCCTCAGTTGAGCTTTGTGCTCTCATAGATGTAGAAAAACATTGTTTTATATGCAGGTGATTAACCTTTCCTGGAGACCTTTCCAGCAAACGTAAGATTAATCGAGAAACTGCAGAAATGGTTGTGTGGGCAGGAGAGAGCAAGGAATGACTGTTCTGGGGGGTCTGGATATATCAGTTCTTAATTATGCCAATCAATAACAGCAGCTCTGAAGTAGTAACTGTCAAGATATTACTCTTCTCTAATGCTGTTCTGTGTAGACTGAAATGAAACAAACATTCCTCATTTATCCCTGAGTGGATACTTCCAGCGTTATGAAATGATGCGTTAAACTGGCCAACCTTATTGGCAATGTCATGTTGATCTTATTCATAGTTAGACAGTTACAGACTCTAAGAAATACACAGTATACATGCTTCTAAATCTTCTAAGTCTTGAATCTTGAAGTTTATAATTAGAAGACAGTGGGTAATTAACACGGGTGTAAAAACATGGGTTTTAAAAAATGCAGCAGAACTGCAGTGTCAACTATTTTCAAACATGAAATTCACCTCCAAAAGATTTTGGTGTATTGTTTGTATAGTCTGTATTCCACCACTGTGTAAATAAATCTCCCAGCCATGTTTGTGTATTCAGTGTATTGTTACATAGTTTTAAATTGTTACCAAAGTGAATGAAATCATGTGGAAATTTGGGATTTCGTGATGTACTGAATCATTTCCTAAAGAATGCTACAAATTTCTGTTCCAAAAATATATAGTATATATATCCATAGTATAGTGATTTGTAAATCGATGTTGTCTCGACCTGTATTAAATGAAAGCTGTATATAGACAAGATATTTAATGTTTTACCTTATCAGTTCATTGTTTTTGTGTAATATAAATTGATGCATGTAAACACATTCTAAGAAAGTTGAGATGGAGCACTTAAAGACTGGGAACGCTGTTACATGTATAAAACATCTTAAAGTGAGGCAAGCCTTCTTGGATATAAAATGCTTTTTCAGAGCAACAAATGCTGCCTTCAAGACAATGTGTTTTCCAGGGAATTCCATGCTTATTACAAGCCATAAGTCACATCCTGCACCTGTTACAATAGTGTAGCTGAGTGATCAGAGAATGGGGGTTCTAGAGTGGCCTACCTCCAGTCCAGACCTGTCTCCATTTGAAAACGTGTGGTGCATATGAAGCGCAAAAAAATGGAAACGAAAGCCCCGTGCATGTCCACATATTAAGACTTACTGACTCCGCTGTTTTCACTGAAACTGTTATGAAGTATTGTTAAGAGGAAATGTGATGTAACACAACTTACTGCACTGCTTACTTACTGCAGGCCTCAAATTTGGAATGTGTGTGTGCATATATATATATATATATATATATATATATACGTGTGTGTGTGTTTTGAGTTTGACACCGGTCACATACAATTTACTGACCTCTGCTTTATCTGTAAATAAAAAATAAATTAAAAACACATTGTTTGTCCGCAGTGGAAGGTAACAGTTTAGAGAGTAATGACAGGGAGGGAGCAAAGTCTTGATGGTGTCTATGCAGGGAGTGTGCTAATGAGGTCAGGGATAAACACAGCAGCTGCAACATTCCACAGGTTCCTCCTGGCCACTCGCTGGGGCGTTATGTATTTGATGCTGTGTCACTCCATCGTTCGGCATTCAACTCCAATCCCCTCCTACCTCCAGGTGACGGTAAATGGATAAGGTGTTATTTGAGGTGTAGAAGACGCATGAGTTTTCTCGCCTGAGCTAGGCTTGAGCAGAGACCCAGCTGGGCCGCCCAGCTTGGCCCGTGGGTGCTTTGCCATAAACGTGGAGGCGTTAAAGATCATCTCATACCCCTGCGGGATTAATCTCCTCCCCTCAAAATCCTCCCCTCTCCTCCCGTCATGTCTCCCGCTCCCAGTCGACCTCTTCCGCTTCAGCACCCTAAACTGTTTGGATAGGCGTTTCATTTCTTATCCTTCTTTTTAAATCTGTGCTGTGTGGTTGCTGAGGGGGTCATAAATTCTACTCCAGAAGAGGCACATGGCTCAGGTGTTATTCAAAAGCCTGCCTTTGATTTCCACACCACAGTGGAGCCTCACAAACTCACTTGTTAGCACTATGAGTGTTTTTTTAAATCTATAGTTTGAAAGAAGTCTTGAATAAACCCTCTCCTCAACACTCTCCGAAAAAATTAATGTAACTGTCACTAGGGCAGTACCCCTCATGTCACTGGGGTGGTGCCCTCAAGCGTACATCTCAGTACCTTTAATCAAGGAACATAACTGTACCACAATCCATTTAAATTATACTTTGAGTTACCCCATCTCATGCCCAGGCTTTTTGTTTTATTGTTCTGTTTTAAAAGATTAGATTATGAAAAGGTATGTACCTTTTACCTGGAAAAACATTTGACAGTTGGACCTCAAAACCACTTGTACCATTGAAGGTACATTTACCTTGTTTATACCTTGATGAATGAAAAATGTACCTGCACAGAAACTTCATTTCTGACCCTGTAGGTAAAAAAAAAAACATTGTCATTGATGTCCAGTCTGGTAGATTCATTTCACTTAAATTTAGATTCATCTTTTTCCCTTCGGAATTTGCATTCACTCATGTGGTATCAGATGACGTTTCTCTTTTGACCTTGCAATACTACACTTGAGTAAAAATCAATTTTTTATTCGGAACAACCTGTGCTACTCTTCAGACAGTACAGTCACTGGCACTACGGTTTAATTAAAGGAAGCATTCCCTTTTCACAGTATCTGCACCAGCATAAACAACCATTCAAAAAGTTTGTAAGCATACATTATCGTATGCATAGCTATATAAAAATGAGAATGCACAGTAATATGAGAAGCATATCAGTATCACAGATATTTGCTTAAAAAACACCATTGGACAAACTCAGATTTAACTAACATTCAAACAAATATTTGATGACATTTATTGTACTTCAAAACAATAAAACGTTTAGGCACTGTTGAGTTAATGTGCTAAAATATCTGCATTTTATTCATTTTCCTGCATTGGAACCCTCTACAAATGCATCTTATATTTATTTGTATTGCTAATCCAGGTAGATTTCTATGTTTATGTTTATGCACAGTATTTACAAATCTAATATCAGCAATATTTAGACTAATCAATATTAGTCTAAAATTATTGTATTATTTATTTACATTTACAGCATTTATCAGATGCTCTTATCCAGAGTGACTTACAAGAAGTGCTTTGTCTGTCTAGAGAAAGTATCTTTGCTAGTTACCAATAGGTTAGAGAGAAAGACGGTCCTGAGCTCAGATACTGCTAGAAACAAAAAGTCACTAAGATACCCAGAAAAAAAGGAACAGAGTTGAGCACAGAACTCTGTGCCATGCAATGCAATACAATACAGTAAACTACAATACACAGTGCATTCAACAATAAAAGTAAACTACAATACACTAAAACATGATGTACAAGTGGAGCACAATATATTGCAAACAATACTTAAGCTCGAAGGGCTCGTGGTTCAGTTCGTTGTAACAGACCATACTTTAAAAGAATTTAAAAACTTTAAAAAATTAGGATTACAATGATTCTGTGTTTGACATCCTGTTCTGCTGTAAACACAGTTAACTGGTCTAATAAATCTCTCACTGTAATAAACATACAGTTGTTCACTGTTGTGAACATGATATGATGACATTATACTGTTACATACACTATTTCCAGAAGTATTCTCTCATCTGCCTTCACATGCCCATGAACTTGAATGGCATCCCATTCTTTATCTATAGTGTTTAATAGGATGTCGGCCCACCCTGCTATAACAACTCTTCTGGGAAGGCTTTCCACAAGAGAAGCCCTGACTCACAGTCTCCACTCTAATTCATCCCAACAGTGTTCTGTCAGGTTGAGATCAGGACTCTGTCCAGCCAGGTTCTTCCACACCAAACTTGCTCATCCTTTATGGACCTTGCTTTGTGCACTGGTGCGCAGTCATATTGGAACAGGAAGGGGCTGTCCCCAAACTGTTCCCTCAAAGTTGGGAGCATTGTCCCAAATCTCTTGGTCTGCAGAAGCATTAAGATTTCCTTTCACTGGAACTAAGGGGCGGAGCCCAACTGCTGAAAAACAACCCCACACCATAATCCCCCCTCCACCAAACTTTACACTTGGCACAATGCAGCCAGACAAGTAGCGTTCTCCTTGCAACCACCAAACCCAGACTCATCCATCAGATTCCCAGATGGAGAAGCATGATTAGTCACTCCAAAGAACACGTCGCCACTGCTCTAGAGTCCAGTGGTGATGTAAGACTTGGATGCAGCTGCGTGGAAGCCCATTCCATGAAGCTGTCTGCGCTGTTCTTGAGCTAATCTGATAGCGACATGAAGTTTGGAGGTCTGTAGTGATTGACTCTGCAGAAAGTTGCCGACCTCTGTACACTATGCGCCTCAGCATCCACTGACCCTCTTTCATTTTACATGGTCTACCAGTTTGTAGTTGAGTTACTGTCGTTCCCGATCGCTTCCACTTTGTTATAATACCACTGACAGTTGACTGTGGAATATTTAGTAGTGAGGAAATTTCATGACAGGTGGCATCCTATCACGGTACCACGCTGGAATTCACTGAGCTCCTGAGAGAGACCCATTCTTTCACTAATGTTTGTAGAAGCAGCCTGCAGGCCGAGGTGCTTGGTTTTAGGCACCTGTGGCCATGGAAGTGATTGAAACACCTGAATTCAATGATTTGGATGGATGACTGAATACTTTTGGCAATGTAGTGTATTGGGATGTAAATGATCATAATAACAAAAATGCTTGAATTGGACATAATAACAGATGAAGCTGTAGAGCAAAAATCGAATAACATAAGCATAGAAAAATATATACCATATATAAACCTACAATTGACAGTACGCAAACAGTCTGCAAGTGCAAGGAGAGATACAGATACACCCAAGTACTGCAGTACTGAGGTACATGTATACAGTATGAGCAGCAAATATAAATGTGAACATATTCTTAAAATGTAGTATCTTTATAAATATATCAATATTTATTAAAATAGGATAATCATATAATATGAGAATACATCATATATAATAAACATCATGAATTTGAAATGGGGGGATCAAATCTCGTGGCAGACACCCTATCATCACTAACTTGGTAAAAAAAAGATCTCAGTATATTATTTATCATTTCATAACCTCTTGGTGTTCACAAAAAAACTAAATACTGTTTTTATACTATTTCAGTCTACACTGGAAATATTATTGGTGAATATTATTAAACGAAAGTTGATTCCAAACTTGTGAACCACCGTGTACAGCATTACAGTGGGATGATGGGACTGCGGCCGTCTGTTACACCAGTTTCCCATCACCCTTCCAGCTCCCTGCTTGGCCCGTACTTCTAAATTATTTAGGAGGCTTTGGGGTGGGAGGGGAGGGGGGGGGTTACCAGGGAGCCATTTACAGTTTTATATGGCAATGAGCCCTTTGCTCTAACTGTGCTCTCACGGTGACACGACATCGCTGCTGTTCGCCCGGCTCCCTCTACTGGTCCATAACTTCACCATTCTCTCCAGCCTGCGTGCAGCCTGCGTGCAGCCCGCTGCGCCCTGTCCTTGTAATGAGCTGCTTACCAGGCCCTTTACACGAGTTTCGGTCGGCCTATAAAGCCCACAGGGCTTTTTCATTCCCTTCGTACACAAATCTGCGTTCTTTAGCCGCTGCGTCGTGCGCTGCTCTCCGTCTTCTAACTTGGAAGCTGGAAGCGTTTCGTTGTTTGACAGGAACGAAGGAGGTTTTTTCTGTTTGTACACATTCTCGTCTGTAGACACTGGAGTCGTTCTGCGCAGTTTTGTGGAGCCCAGCGAGATATCTGGGCATCTCTGTCTCGCCTCGCGAGCGCGCGTGCATCTCATAGTGCGCGCGTGCGTGTGTGTGTGGCGCGCGGGCTGCTGGGAACAGCTGAAAAGATCCTCCTCTCCTCAGAGTCGGTCGACTCCACTCCAGTCAGCGCTGGTGTGAGGAGCGGAGCGGAGCAGTGAACGGCGGCAGCAGCACCAGCTTAAAGCGCGGTCTGCTCTGGTCTTCACGGGGACCCTCACCGACCCAGCGGCGGGACCTCTGTCTGGACCATGTTCCTTGTGCAGTATACAGGTAACGCTACGCCGCAACTTTCTTCGTCTTCAGACTCACGCACGCGAGTAAACGCGCGAGGCTGAAGATTCTTATTCGAATGTTCCCGTTCCGCCTTAAATAGTACAGCAGTTAAGGTGGAACGGGAAAAGTCGAACAGTCATTTAAGGTGGAACGGGAAGATTTGAACAAGAAGCCGGCGACTAAGAAGCTCATTTCAGCTTCGTAGTAAACGCGACGTTGCCGGGAGCCGCCCGGTGCGGCAGCGAGCTGTGGAGAGGGAGAGAGAGAGAGAGAGATGAATGAAAACAGACATAAGGTTTAAGTTTAGTGCTAGAGCTCGGCCACTCGGGCTACCGCTGACTGGGCGAGGACATCTGCGGAAAGAGCGGCTGGCTGGTTATTGTGGTTCCGTGCGCGTACAGTAGCGTGAGTCAGGCGCGAGCGGTCCGCGAGCTTCTCAGTTACTCGCGATATTTTCACAGCATGTTTGAAAATAAGGTGCCTAATAGCTTCTGCATGAACCTTAGACAGCTGCCTAAAGACCCAGACTAGCAGCTCGCCTGCCCTCACTGAGACCACCACCCTTTGTATTTGTGTCATTGTGTTGATAAACCTATTACATTAATGTCTGTAATGACTGTATAGGGTGGGTTTTAGGTGCACTGTCTACTGAAGTGCTCTAACTGAAGTTCTTGAAATACAAGTGCAAAAGTTTGGATTTATATGCGTTATGAATCTGATGAGTCTGCAAAAAGCAAACACATTTTCATTACAGGTTGGTATTGGGTCTAGAACCTGAGGCAGCGTGGTAAGCTGTCTAATTATAAGCAGTAGAATCGGCTCATAATAGACAGACATGCCGTAGTGGGTATACAGTTGAAGATGCTGCAGCTTGTCAATAATGTAAACTGGGGCCAATCTGTTATGGTCCCACCACTTATAAACAGAGCGTTGCTGTACATTAACAGATGGAGCTCTGTGGTAAACCTTCGTGCAGCGCATGGAGTTTTGCTGTATGAAAGAAAGACTGTTTATGAGACATTTGTCAAAGCGCTAGGCACGTTTTCCGCCCTCTCTCAGTTGTTTGTCTGCGAGTCATGACGACATGGGGCCATGTGTGCCGCTTTTGTTTCTCCTCTTCCTGCTTCTTTGCTAAAGGCCAGAAGCAATAAAATCTGAACATCTGCCTGGATGAATTGATTGTGGCTGCTGGCTAACTAGGATGAGTATGATAGGAGGGGGGAGGGGGGTGACTACTCATGCTGTACAACAGCCATTATTGGCTCCATCTCAATTCAGAAGTTTGCTCGCTCCACAGTGCCCTTGCTCTCTGCAGCTCAGCCTGGCATTTTATCTGCCTAATATAAATGGCAGTTGGAGGGGACGTTCATTCAGAACTCCGGGAGAGGATGAAATGTTATAGCCTCGTAATAACCTGCCGCTGAATTTGCAAGGAGTTATAGGAGCATACCTGTGCAGACTCCCCTGGAGGGCATAAAATTAAGAGCAAGGGGCTATCAATAATGTCCAAATAAATAAGGAAATAAAACCCATGGTGATTCTGTTCTCCAAATAGGGGCTTTAAGCCAGTCAGGTCTTGCAGGGGATTCCTCCCAAATGGAATAAAGAATGAAAGAGAGAGAGAGAGAGAGAGAGAGAGAGAGAGAAAGGGACCTCCAAATTGAAATTTAGGCTATGATTCTCCTGCATGCAGTTCTCTGATGGTGGACTGGGAGGGGTCCTTTTAAATTGCACATAATGGATAGTGCCTGTGCTTTCGTGGGAGAGCGTTAAGGCAATATGAGATGGAGAGAAAAGGAGTGGAAAAAGTAAAAAAAATGCTTTTTTTTGCAGTGAGGACAAAAGTGTTTTCGGGGAAAAATGCAGGCAGAAATTGTTTTGTGATTAAGAGTGGGTAGAGATAGGATCTGGAAAGGGATCTCTGAAGGTGCTCTCTTCAGAGTGGTTGTCACATGTGACAATGTAAAGAGGATTCAGTTTAGAAGGTTCGGTTTAATGAGATATGACAGATAATGAAGTGGAAAGCGGGGAAAAACTAATAATACATTTGCAATAAATCTACTTTTAATTCATTGTAACACTAACAAATTCAGGTGTTTACTGGGAATTTAGTGCAAAAAGAGTCCCGCGTAAGGGTTTGTGTACTGCTCAGTTGTGTTTATAGTTTGTAAGCATTTCAAGCTGGATGGTGTGTATAAGCCTGTATTAGAAACCTGCAGTTGATTTGTGTGTTTAAAGTTAAAGTTAAATTTGCACAGGTGCTCTGATGCTACTTGAGTGTTTCTTTGGAAACAAACCTGTTGCTATGTTTCTAATCTCAAAAAGGCAATTGCTGCTCTGATTTAGTATTATTGGTATAAGTTTGGTTAAGCGCACCCACTGCTCTTGTTTGTCCTTGGATTACTTATTCAGAAGATCTCACTATAAGGAAATTCTCTTTTTAAAGTCTTAGTTTTTAAGGTCTAGTAATTCCATGAAGCTCGTTGGTGGCATTATATATGTTTATTTATTTTTGTATATTCTTTCAAGAGCAGAAACAAAGACCTGCATCTAAACTACAGGTAAAAAGCCGCCTTCCTTTGAGCTGCAAAGTCTGGCCTTCAAGGCCTTGAACTGTTTGCCTTAGCATTGCATTCATCCTGTGTCCATTGAAAGGTTTTAAAGAAAGCTTTTAGTGTCAGTGTCAGTGCCAGTATAATGATTTTATTGCAAAACACGGCATTTATAAGTTTAAAGTAACTTTATTTGCTGCTGAATCATTAAAAGTACATTGTGTTTGCGTATTTTAAAGAACAGTCACAATGTTAAAGCTAATTGTTGTTTTTGGGGTGTGTGTTCAGTCTGATAAGCCTTGCCCTTGTTTTCTGCATGCGTATGTGCTGTTATCCACCCACTGTTGAGCTGTACATTTGGCTGGGTTGGGTTTCTGCGTATGCTGTAAATCATATTTCCTTGCAGCTGCAGTGTTTCGGCTGTAATGAAGTTTTTCGTACTCATGTTGGTGTCCACATAGACACTCCTGCAGGTCTCGCACGTCTGTGGGTTTTCTGTTTCTTGCTAATTGAAAGCTATGGTACCGAACGCCAAGGGCCGCTGCAAGTGATAATTGATACTGCAACAGACGCTGTTCTGTCCGTGGTAATGAGGAGGCACATTGCTTTGTGCCCTGCTGGGTAAGCTTTCTCAGCACTATTTTTACTCCTTAATTTCTTCTTCTCCCCTCCCACCCCCTTCCTTCAGTCGGAAGAGACCATTTTAACTGCATAATGAGGGAGTGGTTATAAATATTTACTCTTTGTCAGTCCCAGCTTCCAGAGGAAATGGTAAATATAAATGGAAGCAATAACATAGCAAATTCAGTCTATATTAATGAAAAGGGGGGTGGTGATGGGAAGAACCTTGTGTGCTGGGGCATCCAGAAGGACCTAAGAAGGCTTAAGACCGGCTTGGCATCCAGGCCTGGCAAAATTTATGGGTGAGCGTTTTATGATGCAGCCCTACACATCCATTGCAAAATTTTTCTTATTCAGACTCAAGTCTCAATTGGAAAAACATGTGAGGACTGTTTTAATTGTTTTTATGAAACTTTTTGTTTATTCATTCAGCTCCGCCGTCTGTCAGCCTTGCCAGAGTAAAACTGCGCCGTTGTATCACTAGAGTCCCGTTCCATCTGTTGTGCCGACACCGGGGAGTTTGCTGTAACACGATCACAATTCAATATTTCCTATTGCTGTTTAATAACATTCTTTTAGTTTGTAATATTTTTTGTGTTTTTTGCTTTTATGTGGCTCATACAGTTTTTCATGACCTTGCTTCCGAATAGGATCGTTTTCCAGAAGTAATTTTGGCCTGTACGTCATACAGCTCTGGCTGTTGCCTTGTTGAAATCAGTGCAGTGAGGATACGTGATAAAACCCTCAGAGAGACCGGTCTTTTACAAGGAGAGATTTTAGCTGAAGGAAGCCTACTGGCCTCTGTGGGTGAATGATGTGTTTTGGGTTCAAGTATCCGTGACAGTGGCTCTTTGGATGGAAATGCTCCCTGAAGTGAAAGTGAAGAAGGAGACAGGAAGCCCTTACTCTCAGTTCAAAATCCTTCCAACTGGCCAGGCCTCATTATCTCAAGCTAAAGCAAGCAAACATAATGGTTGAGAAGGAGCCACATTCCTTGCTGTGCTAAATAATGACATTGACAGCTCCTGTGTTGTAAGTGGAGAGAAAGAGAGAGAAGGCGAGGTTTCAAGGTTTACCTGTCACATGTATCTAGTGAAGGTACAGACATAATAGCGGAAATCTTGAACTTTACTGCGATTCCCCAGATGACACATTGTCAATACAGACAATACATGCTGTTACCAGAGATATGGACACAACCTGCATATTTACAAAGATACATGTTATAGGGCCTATAGAGAGCAATATAAAGTGCAACATATGCATATGTAACCTATGCATAACATTATACCAAGAATATATGCATTAAATGTCGCATCTAGTAGTGTGGGCTCTTTTGTAGAAGCAGTTCTTCTAGGACAGTTAAGGTCTTTCCTGTCTAGATTTATTTATATTCGGTATACATTTCTCTGTAGTACTCAAGCAGACAAGTCACAAGAGCAGACACTGTCTATACATTAAGACACCCTAGAACTGGTTTACTTGGTAGAAGAAAATAAGCTACATAAGGACTCTCCAGAAATGGCCTCAAATGCTTGGAATACAAATGATGTGTCTAATTTAAGCTCACTGTATGGAGTCATTTGCTCCTTTGCTGGTAAGGAGTTTGTTTCTGGCTTCTCTAATTGGTGTAAACATTCGAACACTGTATTAGGCCACGTTTATGTTTATCACATTTGTAGTACTAATTAAAGAATCTGTATGAGTATGAGAACCTGATAATGCATTCAACATTTAGTGAGATCTGTGTGACTTTAGCTGTGGACTTTATTAGAAAATGGCAGTGAATAGTAGAAACCTGAGTAACACATCAATGAATTTCAGGTTGGTCACCACTTTGGTTTGCTGAATAGATATTTGACCATATTTTGATTTTACAATGTCCAAGAATTCCAAAATTATTTTGTTATAAAGTGAAGATGTATAGGGCTGCAACTAGAGGTGGACAATATGATGATATCTTATCATGGCAATAAGTTGTACTATTGTGATGCACAGTGTGCTTTTCTGAGCATACTGTGTGTGTTGTCAGTACTTGAAAAAAACTGAGCAAATAAATGGTTCATTAAAAAGAAAACACCACTACTCCTGTTTACTTGGATTTAGTGCAGTGCAAGTTGTAAAATGCTGAATAAATTTTTTGATGGTGGGTTTTAAATGTGGCATTACTAGTGATTTGTGGGATATGATATTTTTGCCATATTGGCCATTCTTAGCTGCAGCACAAATTGAGCAATATTTGATAAATTGAATGATCAAAGTTTTAGAAAAGGAAAAAGCTGACACTTTTACTGCTTCTATGAACCCATGTTCTTGCATGGGAAGGAAACATTTGTTTATTGAGACAAAACATAAGGTTAGATAGTCACTAGTAACATTTGAATGCCAGCTCTGGACACCGGACTCATTAGAGATTGTATTATGGCACAGCTTGCGCTCACAAATTGACATATAAGTCCAATAAGTCTCCTGTTGGTCCAGATTTCTAGCTAATTTGTTTAATATAGTGCATAATATAGTGAATAAATGAAAGTGATCAAGCTGTCTAGCTGTTCAGAGCTAAAGGGAAATGATTGAGATTCAGAATTTCAGTGATGTTTTTTTCAATACCTTATATTTAGTTTTATTAAAAAGCAAAACAAAGAAATATAATTTTATACAACAGTGTAAAATACTATTACTGCTACCATTACTACTACTGCTAATGCCTATTTATAATATTTGAAGTACATTAATCGTACTAATATAGCAATAATAATATTAATAATATAGTAATAGTTTTTTACTTCACCTAAATGAAACATCTAGAGCTTTTATAGAATATTGGTAATATTTGATGGTGTTTCCTGTTTGATTTCCTCCACTTCCTGTAACATCTCAAATTAAAAGCTTTGTAACTACAACTTCATGACATTTCATAAGACTTTTAAGCAGCAGCCTCTGCTACTAAATATACATAGTATAAACACTACAATATGATGTTCTAAATTTGAAATGTGAATACAGCAATACTAATATGATATATTAGTGATATAAAAATATGATATATAATATACTTTTTTTTTCAACTGTGAGTGACAAGCAACATTATGCTGAATGAGGAACTTTTGTATTTTTCAAAAAGAACGTGCCCAAGTAGTCGTCTTGTGTTCTATTGACTGACACTTCCAAGGCTTGCAATTTTGCAGGGGAAAAGTTCACTTACATTAACTTGGTGTGAAGTGAATTTTCACACTACCGGAAGCAGATTCCTTTTTTGTGTGTTTTTCCATTTGAGTGAATTGGCTTCTTCGCCAGGCAGATTTTACTCGTGTTCGGTGTGACCATAGCTTTACTGTGCGCTGTGACACACAACCCTTTGAGGTCAACTTTGCATTGAGCCATCCTATTTCCTCAAGACATAAACAGTGAAGAATCATTCATGATGAAGTGACTTTGGTGAATTTTGTACTACCCTGCGCACTTTCACACTTACTTCTGGTCCCAGGACACTGCTGAGAGGAGACATCGGCTGCTTTCTGGTTTGAGTTGGTGATGGTAATACCGTATATCAGTGCTGCAGCACAAAGGCATCACGAGACAAAGTGAACCAGAGTTTTTTTGTTGTTGCTGTGGCATTTTTCCCCCCTCCTTTCCAACTCTGCTAGGAAAAACAATTGGAAGCAGCACAGCGCCTACTATGATGGATCACCCCAGGGACACGGGACACTACATCTCCTCAGTGCACCCGCATCCGCCAGTGCCACTGAGAACACGTAAGCAAGCGGCCACTGGCCCAACAGAGATAATGGGAGAGATTATACCATTTTCCTGTTTTTCCCCATAATGTTATAAATCTGAGATGAAATTGCTTTTTTATTTTCCTTGTAAGTCCCAGTTTTGCCAAGTTTGTTGGTGTCTGCACTCTGCATTTGACCAAGACCATTCCTCTCAGCTATGCTGAGGTGAGCTTCATTCTGCCCTTCTCCAAAGGCCTCACCTTGCAACTGAAAAACTTAATGACCCTCCCCTTACATGTGTTATTTTTGGACGTTGTATTAAAAATTGAGACTAGCAGTGCAGTCACTGCTGCCTAGTACTTTTCCATTGGCATCCCTGGACTTTAAGGGGAGATCTTATAATTCTCCATTTCTGCAATTTTGTATAAACACAGCCTCACACGATTCCCCCCCTTCCCAGTAGAAATTAAAAACACTTTGGGGGAAAAGTGCACAGATTCAGCCTGTGATTTGGAAGAGGAATGAACAAGCTCAGTGTGTGATTTGAGGTCAGAGGACGTCAAAGGAAGGATTGTGCCTGCATGTTTACTGCCTTTCAGAAGCAGGGCCTAACTGGCCTGACACTACAAACAGAGTTTAAACAAGGCTGTTAAAGCTTTTACTGCTACCATGACTCTAAATGGTGTCAAACAAGCCTTCATTTTGTAAATGGTTCTTTTCTTTTCAGTTCCCTGTGTGTTGGTTTTGGTCTGTAAACGATGACACATCAAGAGAAAACCAATTTAAGTGCTCGTTTTTCCACAGACTTTATTGCTATGTCTATTTTTACTAGAGGAATGTATCCTGAGCTGATCTCACAGTAACTCACCATCCCCAAGCTCAAGACAGAGGTCAGCTAGGTAGTCATGACATGATCCCCCGTGACCTTTTCATTTTGTTTGTTTAGATTTTGACCAGCCACATTTAGTGATCTTTAACTCAGGGAAGACCAGCTACAATATGTTGGTCTGTACTATTATGAAGACCAGTGGCAGAAAACTAGCCTTTAGTTCTGTATTATGTTCAGCGGTTTTTCCTTAAAAATCCAGCTTGGTGTCATTTATTCTGCAGAGCTATATGCCTCAATAACATCTAGTTCTATAGATTTTACTGGCTAGAAGTAGTCTTTCTTCCACTCTTCGCTCTCGTATGACAGATATGCACTTCTGCGAAGATGCATATAAATATATCTGCAGCAAGCCGCAGAGAAGAGATTAATGGATAAGAGAAAAATCTCATTTAAAAAAAAAAATTCACTTTGTGCTTATCTGTATGGAGCTGTGTGATGCGGACGCTGATTGCCATTTCGGTTTCAGTGAGGTTAAGAAAAGACCCAAACAATACTTCACCAACTCCTAATTAGCATGAAATCAAACTGGAGTAGTTTGAAGATTGAGAAGTTTAAATAATTCTCAATTAAAGTATCTGTTTTTCTCATCTAGCACTCTCCTTCTGTCCATTTACTACAAAGCAATGCAAGACTTCTTTCTTTGTTATTAGTTTTCTGTCCATTCTGATTTGAATAGGACACCTCTAGTTCACATGTTCCCATTGTGCCAGTATGATTTTGCAACCTATGTGACTGTCTGTACACAATACCCGCACATGTTCAAGTATAATTGATCCTTTACAAATGAAAATTCCTAAATGGCCTTTGATATGTAGTTCTAGGAAAAAAGATTAATTGGTATAGTTCTTTGAAATTATGTGTTGGTTCTTTAAAGTTTAAAAAGGTTCATACATGTACTTCTGATTTGCCTTAAAGAACCATTGCCTGAATGGTTTAAGGAACCAGATTTGTTGTTCTTCTATGGAACTGGCCCAGAGAATGTCTTTTGTCACCTTTGCTTTTTTAAAAGTGCAAGATTGATATATAAACTGTCAGATGGGGCACATACCTTTTACGTCCAGCAAATTAGGATCAGTGGTCTGCATTTGATCTGTGCAAACATAATGTAATGTTACTCTAAATCCCTGTCAAAACAAAGCAATGACTTCAGAGACAGTTCCTCTGTCATCAAGACTTTAAAGCCAACCATTTTCAGACTTTTTTCTGATTTGTCTAATACTTGTTGTATCCTTTTATACTCAAGTGGTTCTCTAAATACAGACATGTTTGTCATGAGGTTTACTGTGTGATGAAGTGCTATTAATTCAGTTGTCAATTATACAACGAAAAACACCCTCAGCTATCAGCACCCCATAATGCGCTGCTGAAATGAAGTCACGTGTCTCATACAGCAAGAGCCACCCGTCTAGCAGATGCCTGGGCTGTGGGTCGAAATGTGTTGCGTCCCTGCGGGATGCAGTTATTCAAAGTGGTGCCTCCACGGAAGCAGGAGCAAGGTGCAAGAGCTGGGTTTTCTGAGGGAACATGCCAGGTGTGGGGATGTGCTTTGGTTGTGATTGGTTTTCCTGTGACCCTGCAGTCCAGCTTTGAGAGAGAGCCCCACACCGGCCTTAAAGCTAATCCGCCTGTCAGCGACTTGTCAGTCGGTCTCCTGCTACCCCTGTGCCTGCTTGCCAGTGTTGACAAGAGGATCCAGCTTACATCCGGGTTACATCATTGGGATCCGAAGAACTGAATGATGTGTGGACATCTCCCCCATGATAAAAAAGGAATGGGAATGCTGTTCTGATGCTAATGACAAAATGACTTCTTTAGGAGCCATGTTGAAAGACTTTATGGAGCAGGACTTTCTGGTGCATAGTTGTTGCCCCCTTCACTCAGGCCAAAGTTACTTGTGTAACTCTAAGCGCTTGAGGTGAGAGCACCTTGGGACAGATGCTAACAACAGCTGACTGAACATCATGGGACTGAACATAGCCATTACAGAGGGAAAGTAATTGGATCCACAAATCAGCTGATGGGTACAGGTTTATAGTGGCGCACAGCTTTATGACTCGATATTTCAGAGCTTGCTTGGGAGCTTGTCATGGCAGTTTTGATGCTGCGGGTTGGTGTGAGCAGTATGCTCTTAGCTCTCACTTCTCAAGGGCCTTGTCAGGAAGTAAGACATGCCCTATTTGCCCCATTCAATGTAAGGAATGTGCACCCCACAATGGTTCCAATCAGTTTTGATGGAAATGACCCACAATTGCCTTCTGTGACTGGAAATCCATTATAGTTCTCATTTCTGTCCATGTGATCTTCTATGTACGTTGTAATTCTTTTAGCATGTACCAGCCTACAGTTTTCCCTGACCGCTCATGCCAGCTCATAGTCATT
Organism: Pygocentrus nattereri; assembly: GCF_015220715.1. Lineage (NCBI taxonomy): Eukaryota > Metazoa > Chordata > Actinopteri > Characiformes > Serrasalmidae > Pygocentrus > Pygocentrus nattereri. The sequence continues at coordinate 16,222,617 of NC_051221.1, read as the reverse complement.
CCTTTGTTCAACTATTGTGTGTACTACACTTTTGTGTAGCAGTGTGCTACCTTTATTCACTTTATAAGATATTATGAAGACTCTAGGGTCAAGAAAAGGTCAGAAGAAGTGCATGTGCGTGATGTCACTGAAAACAGGAATGGGTTATATTCTGTCCTTCCTTTCCTTTCTTTCAAAACAACCCTTTTATTTCATTGTTCTTCCTCACACGGCCTCTCTCTTTTTCCCTTGATCTACACTGTTGTCAGTGACAAAGAGGGAAAGGAGAGGATTAATTGTTTTCCACAGGTAAGCAGGGCACCGCCAATGGCCTGCTTATTTGAATCCCGTCAAGCTCCCATATGCTCAGCGAAATCTGTTCCTCTTCTCCTGGAGTGTTAGCGTGTTCAGCGGAGCGGCACTGCATTAAGACGGGTCTGGGCCGGGCTCCAGGAGCGCCACAGCGCAGCCCAGCCAGCCGAGCCGCTAGCCCCTCAGCATCCTCAGCACATTCATCTTGTCTGCTGAGCTGAGTCTGAAATACCTTTCCCAATGAGATGCTCCACGCATTTGGCTCTCGGGTTTGCGCCTCCTGTGATTAAAAGTTGGAGCAGGTGACCGAATCTGACATCCATTGATTACCTTTATGAAACAGCTGTGTAGATCTCTGACCAGATGTTTTTGTCTTTTTTCTTTTTCTTTTTTTTTCCCCTGGCTAATTGTGGATTACATTGACATCTATTGTGTGCGGACTGCTGAAGGCTAAAAGATGTGTGCCCCAGTGGAAGTTTATTTTTATGTGGCACTAGATTGTTCTAACTTCAGCTCTCAACAGACATCACTGTGCCTGACTCACTGTCTTGCATTTGTTTATTCTTAATATAGTCTGATAACCCAGATCTCCTGTTGTATTGGCTGTTATTATAAAGAGGTTTCAGTTATGTGTGCCTCCTGAACTACTTCTGACTCACTGGAAATATGGCAATATGACAGTTGAAATGACTATTGATCTGCAAAAACCATCCAAAAATGAAACCCAACCCATTCTCTCAAACTCTTTTCAACTCATCCTGTGTCAATGTGTCTGTGCCCTTGGATTTCACATTGAATTGATCTTGTCAAATGACAGAAATCCTTATAACTTATAAAGACCCATGTTGCTTATTTGGGAACTTTATGTTGTAGAACATCCGTATTGTGGTAAAATCATTTAGTTTCAGTATGACGTCACCCACAGCTGTGCACTGAGAGCGTTTCAGCATGCTGCTTAGTTAATCCTTAAAAAATTCAGTCCCACAAGGTTGTTGTTTTGTTTTGCTTTTAGCAGATCGATTTATCACAGAATCATTGAATTGCAGAGAAACTGTTTCCTGACAAATGGTGGTGGCTCGTACTGACAGATGTCTGGGGCTGATGTCACCCTGGAGGCTGGTGGACCTGTCAGATTGGAGGAATGAAGGTGCTGATGAAAACATCACTCGAGGAAAAGCGTCAAGAAGCCCACATTTGGGCTCACCGAAAGAACTCTGTTCCTTATTTCCAAGCAATTTGTTTTCATTTATTTGGTTGTGATTTATGACCTGGGTGGAGCAGTTTCTGTAGAATCAAATACAACTTTAATTATTCATATATATATATATATATATATATATATATATATATATATATATATATAATTTGTTGTTCACAAATGGCTGGCGAGAAAGATTACAAGCAGTAAAACACACATCAATCCTGCACTAATGTAAAATTACCATGCAAAGTCACTACAGCTGCAACGAGTGTTTGAGCTGGTGTGTTGGCGTAGTCATTAATGTTGTGCTAAACAGATGCCCAGGCATACACAATCCTGTTATTCAGGCTAAACATTATTCATACAGGGAAGCCTTTAACTAAAGCCAGAGGCAGCTTTGCGGAGAAATGCAGGAAGTATAAACATATAAACATTCAACAATCATCAAGACCAGGCTTAATAATCTGTTTCGTTAAAGTGTCTTAGGTGTGCTATATTCCACTCAGTTCTTTTAAAGGAATGTTTTGGAGTGTTCTGGAAGTACTTAGCTTGTCTCAATAGATAAAACATTTAAGCAGTGATTCCTGGAGTGCAGCTGTGCAGTATCAGTAAGACGTGATCATCTGAAGACTAAGCAGATCAAAGCTTACAATCAGAAATACAGAGTGAAATTTGCTCTGATTAGGTCTTAGAAACATGCCTCAGTTGCACTCAGATTATTAAAAGCCCTGACCTTTTTTCACCATGTTTGTCGAACAGTTGGTCAGTAATGGACAAAGTAATTATGTACTTTAGAATGGGACTATTAGCATACATAAGCAACGTTGCCTCTGTAATGAAAAAATGTATAATTGAAGCAGTTGAAATGGCAGGGTTTCATGGTGGTTTTAGGCTTGTGCCATTTTTATAGAGCTCTTATGGTCCTGTTACTGTTGACATCTCTAGTGTGCCGTTAGTTTGCATATCACAGATAGGCATTTTTCTTTTTGCCTCCTACTTTTTTGCAGTTTCTAGCAGATGTGAAGTAGAAATGCTTGTCACATAGAATGCCTAAATCAGTTCAAGGTAATCTGACCAATAGGGAATTAATGCGTTCAACAGTAGCTGCCAGCATATGAGCTTCTCTCTTTTTTGCAGTCTGAAAGTGTCATAAACAAGCCATCCATTGTGTTTTCCCTTTATTACCTCTATGTATTGTGCAGAGACAGCGTAAGCTTTCTGAGCTTGTATTTTTTCCGCCTCATCTGAATGATAAGTGTCGATGTGGCTTTTTTGTTTCCTTTTCAGAAGATATAAACCTCTTTACTCTCTTGTAAAATTGAATACCTTTCCTCAAGTAGATAAGCTGTTCGGTGCATTACAAGGTAAGTACAAGATTCCCAAAAGTCCTTTTCTAAACTGCTTTGATTTCTCAGAGGGGCTTTTTATTTTTTTCGCTTCATTTATTTATTTCTTTATTTTGTAGGCTGCGCTCAGTGCACTCGTTCAGAGAGTTTTCCTTCCTGTCAGATTGCTTAGCATTGGCCCATTTTTTTTTTTGTCATTTTCTTGGAGATAAACTCTTATTTCCTTTCAGTGCTGTTGCCATTTGCTTAATACTGCAAGTAATGTTGAAACAAGAATTCTTTTTGATTGAATGCTGAAATGATGCAGATGACCTTCGGGCAAATGTGTTCATGTCTTTTACATTTCAATGCGTAGGCGAGAATACATTGTACTTTGTTGAGCGTGGACTGCTGAGACAGTGACAGCTCCGCATCAGTCTCTTTCTTTCCAAGCAAATGTTTGCTTTGGCCCACTTTGAGGGATTAAATTTTAATAGTGGTGAGCGGCAAAGCAGCTGAAGTTATCCCTTCTCTCCTCTCGTCAGGCTGCCCGCTGTAAAAGGGACCTTCTAAACAGACGGCGAGTAGAGCGTGTGTTTGCAAGCGGTCGGGTGTCCCTCCCCCACCGTTCACCAAAGCTGCCCACCATTCTAGCTCCTAAAAGCTGCTTTCTCCAGCAGGGCCTGCGATGGTGATGGAGATGGATGGGGGAAAGAAGAGCCAAGCTCAGTCAGTGGCGGACTGATGCTGGCAGGCACCTCACACATTAGTCTTCTCTCTTTCTGTTTACTCTTAGCTGCTGATTAAAGTAGGGAACTACAGTCAAGTCTTGCTGTGCTATTTTCTCTCGCCTGACTTTTTTTTTTTTTTTTTTTCTCCTGTCCTAATCTTCTTGTAAGACCCGATAATTAATAGTGGGGTCGACAGGGGCACCTGCAGTTGTCATGTTAATGGATCAGATTTGGCTTGTTTAACCAATGCAGGTACATACTAGGATTTCCGCCAATGAGCTTTCCAAAGAGTTTTGTCTATTGGTGTGTGACCCACAACAGAACTTTAAGCAAATCAGAAAGAATTGAATGACATTTTGAAATTTGTCTCTGCTGATGGAGGGCAACGAAGGGTGTCTTAAGTTGTTTTGTTGACGAGGCATAGAATTAAATTAGGGCTGCTTTTTAGTGTTTCTTTCATAGACAGTTGCACATCAGATATACTTAACTAAACTGGTTTTAATATAGATAATATAGATAATACTATACCTAACTGGTTTTGTTTGTGTGAGTCATAGAAATGGGCAGCCATGTACCTCTGATACGTAGGAGTGTTTGTTCCAGCATTGTATGGCTGTTTATATATATATATATATATATATATATATATATATATATATATACATATATATATATTTATATTTATATATATATATATATATATATATATATATATATATATATATATATATATATTTATTTATATATATATATATATATATATATATATATATGTGTGTGTGTGTGTGTGTGTGTGTGTGTGTGTGATGTGTACATTGTACTAATGATTTACAGACGATACACACTATACAACATACACAGCATACACAGTCAACAAGCAATATTCAGACTATATATAGACAATATGCAATGTATATCTTATTTGCAGACAATAAGACTCAATATACAAGCTGCATACAGATTATGTAGGAGCAAGCAACATACATGAGTGTGTGTGTGGTAGTGCAAACCACTGTAGTCATCATGAATGGGAATGAAATTGTTATGCACAGTCATATGACTCTGAAGCAGGAGGTTAAAAAAAACATTTTTGCTGTGTACTTTTATTCTGGTCATGTAGTGTTTCAATGTGTTTGGGTACCTAAAACGTTTGCAAAACCTTTATATTGGGATGGTCTGAACTTGTAGTTTTGCCAGTACCACCCACCCACTGTTAGTGGCATGACAGTTCAGTATACTTTACCCATGCACAAATCTAGACTGTTTGACAGTGAGTACGTAAATTGGAGTTACCTTTGATGTTAGAAGGGTGACATTTTTGGTACAGGACATGCATGTGATCTGAGTGATGTGTTGGGCATCTCCGGTCCTCTAGGGAGTATGCCGGTAAAAGGGCCCCTTGGGGCAAACTCGGAAAGGTGTTTGAAGATTTGTCATGTACAGGAGGAAAGCCAGCTTCTCATTAGTTCACAGCAGAGCAGCCAGATTGGGAAAAGGATTTACTCTTCTCTGAGCTTTCGAAAGAAATATCTGATCGGCTGAATGTTAAAGAGGCAAGAGCACACTTTGGCCCAGCTGGCAGACGGATGTAGTCCAGAGAAACAGTGTCAGACACTGATCCTGTCAAATATTTGTGTGTGTGCATTAGTGGACACTAGTATACTGCTCTGAGGCTCCGATCGTTAGGGATAAAATTGATGATGGTGCTCTGTGCTGTGCTGCAGTCAAACAACAAAGCTTTGTTTTGTGACCGACTGGCCTTCGTTAGCATCTTTCAGCCTCTCCTCCAGATTGTCTTTTCTTTTCTTACCTCTAATGAGCTTCTGCAGGATTTTAGAAACAAAAACAAGCCAAGTCCCATCACCTGGAGAATGGTCCATAGTGGACTAGAGTCAGTTTGCACCTGGTTGCACTATCTGGATCATTCCTGCTACACTGTGTTTTTTCACTGTTTTACTCTGTTTTTTTTCTACCTCAGTAACTGCTGTGTTTATGTATGTCGTCTGACTGCGTGACTCACAGATCACAGCATGTTAAATATCTCTGCACCTTATTCCACGACCTCATGTCAGAAATGAGTGCTGTGTCAGTGCTGCACTGTTCTGTCTGTTTACTGTGTCTGATGTCTGTTTAATTTATTGTATTTATTCTTTCTAGTTAAATTTTTTGTTTGCACACTCTGTCTGCACGTTCACACTTTGTACATGTTTTGCTCCTTGTTGCACCGTGATGTTCCTGGAGGAACGTAATTTCTCCCCTTTGTGTACTTGTACATAGATGGAATGACAATAAAAGCCACTTGACTTGGTTGTGTCAGGCAGGTGGCTGATGGATCTGATGGAAAACTGAAAACTAAGCTAAGCTAAAGCTAAGGCCTCCAGTGTTTGGTTTAAAGACCTAGGATTGTGTTTCGTAGCTAGTCAGTGACTATGATGCTTGTCCAGCCCGGAGCTGTTGATGGTGTGCTAGTGTGTGGGCTACACATGGAGAGCGTTAAAAATACAGGATTCAGTTAGACAAAGTTTATGTTAGCTTGTCAGGCTTTCGTGTAGACTCCTATTTTTACAGGATTTTTTGTCAGTGTTAATTATTTTAGTTTGTGCCTCACTGCCGCAACTAAAAAAAAAAAAAAGAGAGAGAGAGAGAAAGAGAGACTTGATGCCAACTGTCACTGTTCCTTCCTTTTGTCACAACAGCCTGCAGGGCCCAGGGCAGACTTTTGTCCACTGCTTTTACCTTCAGACTGAGTAATCTGCTCTGAATGAGGTCATTGCGCTTTTGGCTGCTCCTTAAACTTGAAAAGCTCTCTTTTGTATGCAGTTTGGCTGATGCATAATGAAAGAGAGTACCAAATTAGGCCTCTAATAGCATTTTCTAGAATAATCTTCAGCTTCTTCAGTCTTCAGGTTACAAGCTTATACATTATACATTACAGAAACCTATTTGAAGTTTTGTTACACTTTGAAAAAGTATATTTTGACTCTTATTGTGACTGGCTGTTCGTTAGAAGTGGGAGTAAAAAATCGATGCAGCACAGTGTTGCGATATTTTGGGTAACAAGGCAGTATTAATACATGGAGGCCCTTGATCTAATGAAAGTAATCAATTACAGTTTATGTCCTATCGCAAAACATAGCATATCAAGAAGATTGTAGAAGGATCATGACATGAGTCAAGTAATAATTTTATCATAGTAATTTTGTATTGTACGGTCTAATGATTCCCACCCCTGCTGTTCATTACCTCATTTCCAGAAGGTCGTCCGTATCACGCCACTTATGCATTCATGTTCCCACCCACCATTTTAAACACATGCACCAGAGCTGTATAATAAGTAGTTGTCTTGTCACTGGTTTTTGAATTTCCTGCAGTGGTACAGTACTGAAATAGACAATGATTATAGTAGGTGTTATTTTCTATGACATGAGGCAAAGGTTTGCTGTAGCTGTTGTCGTTCTGTGCCCTGAATAGCTTTCTAGAGTGCTGTATGTGACTTTGGTGCAATGCATGCCTGTGGATCTGCTCCCCAAGGGCTGCCACCACAGCTGGGGAAATCAATTAAAAGGAAGTCTGGCTATTCTTCCCTATCTCATGCATGCAGTTCTGTGTAACCATAAATCGCAATGTGATGGTAGCTAGTTGCCTCATAAGGCACCTGTCACAAAGGTGGATTAGAGTCATGTTTTATAATGGCTATAAAAGAAGCCCAAAAAGCACGGGTGTTACTCTTGAATCAAATCCCATTTTAACACTTCAGACAGTTTATTTCTCTTTGTGATTCACATTTGTATTGTTAGGGGGTTCACATGCTGCTTAAAAGTGTTTTATGTAAGACAAGGAGATGCAGAAGGCCTTGCTTAAAAATTCTGCATCTCATTGGTGTGCAGTGCATCAGCCTACCATTTTCAGAAATGACAATGCTCATTTAAGGCTTTGCCCTTATGGGTATGAATGAATGGCATGCTGTTAGTTGATATTGATAGGCTTTTCTTATGTTCCCAAGTCGCATATTTGCAGGTTGTTCCATGCTATATATTAAACATTGGCAATCAAATGATATAAATGCTAACCTACAGGATAAGTGCACCTTTTTGTAATTTTGAAAAAGGCAGAAGATGTATCTGTACACCTGCAACTGTTTTTGAGCTGCATCAGACACTTATAATGAAAAATTGTATGCCTCAACTTAAAAGCAGTACACTCTGTTACATTTAATGTAAATGAGGCTCACATATCCGTAAATAGCCTTTCACCCATATATTGGTGTACAGAAGTTACACAGCTATGTAGTGCTGTTAACAGTCATGTAGAAGAAACCATTAAAGCCTTCATTAAAAACAGTGCTATTTTGTCTCTATGTAAGATACTTCTGACACTATAGATGTAGGAGGCAACTGACTCTCATTCTCCCATCTTCCTGATCGTTTTCATCATTTTGTTACTGTTATTTTGCATGTTCAGTGAGAGCTTCATTTACAGGCTTTTGTTTTGTAAAATGGAAATGGGATAATAAATCATCTTTCTTGTATTATGACTAGGCCAGTATTATTGAATTAGCCTGTGTAGCTGTCACAACCTTATGGATATTGGTACTAAAATGCATTCAGTTCAAGTCTCCACAGATTTTTATGTAAGGCTTAACGTGTCTGAATAAAAAGGAAACTGCTTCTAAGAGTAGTTGTTGCTTCTCTTGTGCGAGCAGAGTACCTAATTTCCACATCCTACTCTAAACACAAAGTGTTTTACGCCAGAAGCAAGCGCATGTCCTGGCAGTAATTTTGAGACCCTTGATAACTAAAGATTCTGATCTCTGTCTCTGATGGTTCAGATATTTTGGCAGGAAATTATGTTTCTCTAGAGATAGAGAAAGTGTCTGAGGAAGGAGAAATCACAGGACGCTATCTGTAGGATGCAATCTGCTTGTATGATAAGTCTGTGGATACAAACATTGTTTATTGCAGAAGAGATGGCAGTCATGCCTGTGCAGAATGATTTCTTTATGGTCTACTGGTGAGAGCATCAACTGTGTGGGCAGATTTGTTGTAATTTAACATGGATTAACTTGCCTCTGTCGTCTAATGGGGAGAGAGAGCAGACCTCAGCCCAGCTGTTATGGGACAGAGGGCTATAAGAGGATTTGGAGAAATTTTGGGAACATTTCTTGCACTCCCTAAGGATGTGCTTACACAATAATGACTTCCCTGTTTAACTTTTGCCAGTGTCTCTGTAATCAGCCGTTATTTGCTTAAGTGGAAGAGAACTATGCTCCAGACTGGCATTACAGCTTTCATTCCATGAAATTTTTACTGCTTCAAGTTCAAAACATTTGATCCAATTTAAAAGTAATGAAGTGCTCAGACCAGCTTATAGCAGTGCGGAAGTGATTCCCAGGTTGTTGTTGTTATCCTTTTTCCTTTCTGAAACTTACCCACCTTTTAATTAGCTGTGCCGTTCTGCTGATACATTATCTGAATCAGCTGATTTTTGGATTTTTGCAATGACCTTCTCAGTTTCTACATTTGAACTCTGTTGAAAACCTGTGGTATGTACTAAAGGGGGCAATAGTCCTGAATATATCAAGAAACAAAGTATTCCACGTTGAGAAGTGGTCCATGACCCCTCAACAAAACATGGCAGAAAATTACTCTGTGATGCCAGGGAAGGCTTTACTCAATATTAGTGATGGGGCGGTAATATTTCAAAACACATTTGTCAAACAACAAAAAAAAATGTTACAAAAGTCAACTTTTTTAGGGTTTAAAACAGTGTAAAAATAAAAATATGCAGCTTACCCTTTTGTTTGAGCATGAAATGTTATTAATTTCTGTGTGGTTTAACATATTGATTTAGCTCCTTTTCATGAAGGGTACCAATAATTCTGCAGTTGACTGTATCCAATATAGCTGATTTGGCTGTAAAGAAATGTAAATTGAATCAGCCATAAAAATTGGTACCTCTACTGCTTTGATCTGTTCAGTCTGGAAAATTATCAACGCACGAATAAGGACAGCTCACTTTGCTGTTTGTTTCAAATATTTTCACTTTAATCCATGTATATTTAGAAGCGCGTGGGAGACAGTAGTACAGCCAGAGCAGTCTCCATTCATTTACTGACGCTCAAACACATAAAATATTGTTTTCACTTCAGCACACCTGCAACTCTAGGATATGCAAATGTCTTCCACTGGGTTTGCTTTTTTCTTTTGAATCTTGCTATTAGAAGAATCCAAAGCCAAACAGCTTCGGTTCGTTGCATCTTAGATGTTCTGGAGAGACAATAGCTTCTTTGTGTTCAGTGTGCCATGATGGTGCTGCTGTTGCACAGGTGTAAGTGAATATAACTAGAAGAACTGCTTGCCCCAATGGGCTTGCATTGCACACTGCTGTTCAGGTTATTTCATCCTGAGTTGATAAGGAGCGTAGTTCTTCTCAAGTTCTTCTCAAATCTTTCAGGATTGTGTATGATTTAGAAAGATCTTTTTTTTTTTTTTGCTTAATAAGAGTCAAAACACTCATGCTCAAAAGTTTGGAAATAGTTATTTCAACCAGTTTTGTTGCATGTCCATGTGAATAAAACATACACTTGGGTATCCATAGATGGGCATTTTTCCCTTATATACACAAGTAAAATAATGAATTTACTTGTTGTTTGTGGTCGCAGAAACATCATTTCATATGTTTCGTATAATTTTTAGGAAGCTGCTTAAAGAGTTGGGAATGCAGAACAGCAGTGGGAAGTGTTGCAACATAATTTAGTAGCTTAAAATATTATATATTAGATTTTTTTTTCTTTTTTAATAAACTTTGAAAATGCTACTTGTCCTTCACAGTGTGTTAAAATATCATGATTAACAGTAACAGTAACAATAGAACAATAGAAATGCCCTAAAATTACTTTGGACAAAAACATTCCATTATCTTCCTTTCAAAGTTAAGGACATTTTTGTGCTCCTGTGAAGTGACCACTTTGGAGTTTTTGATATGTACGTTAGTTGAATGTTGTAAATATTTTGTCTGATCTCTTTGAAAGGACAGGATGGAGGTTTCTTTGAATGGACAGACTGGGGAATAAACAAGTGAATATAACAATCAAATTTCCATCACAGCTACATAGCAGAGCTGTGATAGTGTTGTTAGTTTCACTGGGTGTATTATATTTTCCACAACGCAGTTGTACTGACCCGTCCTGCTATCCTCTTTATTTTCATGCTGTTATGGACTGCTGGCTCGATTTCATTTCAGAGCTTTACTAAACTGTAATCCATGACCAGGCTAATTGGTCCCGTCCTTTATAGCTTTAATGGCCCAAGTGACCTTACTGTGTCTGAAAGGGCTGTCTGTGCCTGCCACAGCACTTTGCACAGACAGAGACACATTTTCAAGTGGAACTATTAGGGAGAAATCAGATTTGTTGCATGTCATTTGATTTGATTTCTTTCCCTCTTGCCCAACCAGACCCGACGCATGGCACCGAAAGGGGCAAACAGCTGGCAACGCAGAGTCGTCCAAATGTGAATGAACAGATGGTCACATGACCTTGTATTACTGTCACATTGCATTTGTGCCACACATCTTCCTCTGAAAACCTGGGCAAGAGAGTGAAAAGGGCAATAAAATGACGATCAAGGGGAGCTTATGAACCCTTGCAGATACTCTGAAAACTTTCACTGTGGCCCTGCTTTAAAAGAAAGAGCTGAAAATGAAGCCATCCTTGGACTGACTTTTGAAGTGCTGATCACACGGCTTCCAGAGAGCGGGTTTTTGTCACCTAAGTGATCTCCCAATTATTTTGATAATTAATTTAATAACAAGAGTTTAAAAGAAGACAGTTGTTATGGCCAATTTCACGTACTAGCCAGATCTCACTCAGGCACACAATGCTACGAATTTGGGAGGGAGGCTAACAGAGGATACGTGCGAAGCCAGCTCTTTCCAGTGATGCCCCCCCCCCATTTTCTCCCTAGTTTGGTCATTGCCAATTCTACCCGCTAGCTAGGTCTCCCCCAGCCACATGATGCTACAAAGATGGCAGGGTGTAGGATAGCACATGCTTCTCCAGAGGCATGTGAAGCCAACCACCACATCTTTCTAAATGCCTCCAATGCTATGGACAGCTCAACACACCTTGGAAGAGAGCACTGTCTGCCAGTTCTGTTATGCCACAGTGAGGCCTTTAATGCTGTCTTGGACTCCCAGCCAATGCATGGCTATGGCATTGCTGGGGACTGAACTCACAATCTCCCAATGATAGGAAAATAATTGCAAATAAATGTGATTAACTTATATTTAAATTAAAACCTTATGAATCTACTACTAATAATAATAATTAATGTCAGTCACAATTAGAATTATTACAGCCTTACCTAAGATTTATGAATAAAACAAAAAATTAGAAAGAAAGAGGGGAAGAAAGAAAGAAAGGATCAAGACAACCAGCCAACAACTTACTAAGCACACTCGTATCACTATCCTTCACTGATGAATCAGACATTAGTCAGGCTGGTGGACACTTCATTTATAACACCAAATGTGTGGCATATGCAGATTTTATTCTGCTGCAGCTGGTTCCAAGTTGACTAACATATTTGACATAGTTTTTTTTTTTGGTGTCCCCAAGGCTTGGTAAAGTTTTGTTTTTTTAGTTCCTGACGATTCATTAGAGAGATGATTCAATTTGCCCTTTCCCCTTTTTTCCATGGAGTATGTCAGAGAACATATTCAGTTGTGGTAGGAAACATACCTTTTGACTGAAACTAAACCACCAGATTGATTCTTTATTTTGTGCTGATGCTACATTTCTCTGCTGGTGGTTGAGCTACACCTTGGGCATTCTGAATCATTTTTGAATACTTTTATTCCCCACTCTTAGAAAGAAGAGCAGTATTATTACCTGCTCCCCTACAGTCTATGTCTCTATTTATTTTACAGTGATAATTTGTTTGGGTTTAAAGTCTTTTCATGTCACCTCAGATGTGGTTGACTAATTTAGTTTCTGTGGTTCATTGTTACTAAGATGTTTCACTGAACATGCTTAAGTGGGTCTGGACCCCGCTGTCCGTGGTCTACTGTTTAGTGTGTGGATTCAGACATGGCTCACTGCTCTATCCCCTTCATCTCTCCACATGGTCCATGTGGAGCTCAAGATGAGACATAGAGGTTTTTTATGACCTACTTTGGACTCCTACTTTATATATTTCCTGGATATCAGAGCAGCATCCTTGGGAATTGCTACTCACCCTACTCTGTCTAGGCTTTTTGTTGGTCTGCAAAGTACTAGCCTTTTAACTACTTTCCTTCAAGCCAGTAACCAAATTAAGTACTGCACTGGCTCCGTTCTCCCACAGCTACTTAAGCATTCTGAAGTGAGACACAACATTTCATTAAGGCTGAGCTCTACATGCGGGTGTCACCCATGTGTGGGAGTGACACTGGAGAGATTGCACAGGGAGAGAATAGCCCAGTCATAGAAAAGCACCACAGTCAATAAGACACTGAATCATTTATGTACATTCATCAACAAGAGCTGCTCACTGGTAGTTTTGTGTGTGTGTGTGTGTGTGTGTGTGTGTGTGTGTGTATATATATATATATATATATATATATATATATATATATATATATATATATATATAATATATGGGTTCCAGTGGCTTACTATTCTGAAAAGTCCCTTCACTGGTAAAAAGGACTGAGTTTAACAACTAAAGTATATTTTAAGTGTTTGAATGGAGTACAATAGTAGTAACTGAGCTAAGCAACATGTAGATAAACCTGTGACGTTTATCCAAACTTATATTTAGCCTATATACACTATATTTCCCCAAAGTATTCACTCACCCATCCAAATCATTGAATTTAAGTGTTTAAATCACTTCCATGGCCACAGGTGTATAAAACCAAGCACTTAGGCCTGCAGCCTGCTTCTACAAACATTAGTGAAAGAATGGGTCGCTCTCAGGAGCTCAGTGAATTCCAGCGTGGTACCGTGATAGGATGCCACCTGTCGTGAAATTTCCTCACTACAAAATATTCCACAGTCAATTGTCAGTGGTATTGTAACAAAGTGGAAGTGATTGGGAACGACAGCAGATCAGCCACGAAGTGGTCGGCCACGTAAAATGACAGAGCGGGGTCAGAAGATGCTGAGGCACGTAGTGTGCCGAGGTTGCCAAATTTTTGCAGAGTCAGTCACTACAGACCTCCAAACTTCATGTGGCCTTCAGATTAGCTCAAGAACAGCGTAGAGAGCTTCATGAAATGGGTTTCCATGGCCGAGCAGCTGCATCCAAGCCTTACATCAGGCGCAATGCAAAGCGTCAAATGCAGTGGTGTAAAGCGCCGCCACTGGACTCAGTGGATACGTGTCCTCTGGAGTGACAAATCACGCTTCTCCATCTGGCAAGGCGATGGACGAGTCTGGGTTTGGCGGTTGCCAGGAGAACCAGGTACTTGTCTGACTGCATTGTGCCAAGTGTAAAGTTTGGTGGTGGGGGATTATGGTGGGGTTGGTTTTCAGGATTTGGGCTCGGCCCCTTAGTTCCAGTAAAAGGAACTCTTAATGCTTCAGCAGACCAAGAGATTTTGGACAATTTCATGCTTGTCTTTTTGAGTTTGATCTTTTCACAAATACAAGTGCACTTGCATTGTCAATCAGACAGTACAAACAGCTCGCCTGGATTAAGTGATGGCAAATAATTGTGAGAAATTAGGTCCAATAATGTACAAAGTACACATTATATCTAGGCTTTCAGTGTAATCTTATTAATCTTCAGATAGTGCAATATTACTACAAATTATTGGGAAACTAATTATGTTATATAGTGGTGAGAGTGCTGAAGTGTGGGTTCACATGTGGTCCTGCTGTTTAAACAGATTTTTCAGTTGGCATGATGGGGAACCCAGGTTGCGCTGTAGCACAATAAGCTGTAATACAAAAGTGACCAAGCACCCACTTTATACTTCAAAAATAAGGGGAAAAAAAATATGCGCTTGACCCATCACAGACTCCTTTTCTGTCGGGGCTGTTGTCCACGTGGATGCCTCCTTCCGAGACGCATATGGAAATTTGTTGGAGAACCATCAGAGAGGACGTTTGACTGATGTCTGCACTCTGAGGGAGTCTGTGGCATTAAAATATCAGGCTCTCATGCAGATGAAGAAGCTGCTTATTTTCTCCTCACATGGACTAATATCTGCAGCCAGAAATAGCCTCAAATAGAACTCTATTTCAAACAGTTCTTTTAACATTTTTGTCTATTTCCTGTGTATCTAATGACTTTGGGGCTTATATTTAGACTCAAGGATTTTAGCCTCTGATTCAGCCCTATATAAAAACCAGGAGACGGAAAGAAGGAAATTTCATACTCACACACTCACTCTTTCCTTCCCCTGATTTAATCTGTTTGGCAGGAATTTGGTTTATCATGTTTAAGTGCATCATTGTCTTGAAAATGAAATCCTCTTGCCTGTCATATCAATTTATCAAGCAGTATTTTTCATCCACCGTGGAGGGGATTGTGCTCCCTTTAGACAATCTTGTCCTGTCGCATCCACACAGAGGAATAAGCCCCATCACAGACTCTAGTGATTGGCATCGCTTGCGTGTAGTCAGCCAGGGTTTATTTGTAGCACATCACTGTCTCTGCTATTCTAATCATCTGTGCTGGATTAGATGGATATTTGTCCCCATTAGAAATTGTGATAAACACATTCAGCCAGCATTAGGTATTATAGGAGTCATAAAAAAGAGAAGACTAATAATAAACTCTGATGATAAATCAGACCACAGTGTCTAAGTCTAGCTCAACACGCAATCCACACCAGTGATTTTTTTTATGTGATTGTTATTATTAGAAGCATTCTATTTAAATGGGTTGAATTAAACAGACAAGATGTTAAAGCGAATGGCTTTTAGTGTAGCAGGAATAAGATCCGATGCAGACAGCCTGAACCAACTTGTTTAGTTTGTGGCATTCCAGTGGCTCCCAGTGGTTTACAGCTATTTGTATTTTGTGTTCCTCCAGACTCATGATACAGCTTGATTTTGTTTTAAAGGCTCACCACATTCTTTGTCTGCTTTTCTTTAGGGATTTTTTGGTAAGTGGAAATAAATAGGCTTTATGTTAAAATAGCATCCCACAGCAATCAAAAGTCCTTCCCTCATGCACAACTTCAGTAATCAAGATCCACAGGCATTTGTTCCAGCTCTGCATGATAACACTTAATTTCACTCACACGCTATCTACGTTAACAGAGAATCAGACTTGATTAATCAAATCAGGTGTTTTAGTGAGAACCCAACAAGGCCTGTGTCTTCAGTGAGTAATCGCACATCATAATAATGGTGTCTGTGCTGTTGTGCTTCCGTGTGTGGACCTGTGGGAGGTTTCTGTGCCTGTATTTATGCATTACATAATGATAATAAATGTTTAAATTGAGTGCTGACATTTAACACATCACATATCTGTGGGAATCTCCGCAGGACTTGCTAGAAATTGTTCTTTCATGTGACAGTTGTTTGTCTAATGGAGACAGTCTTTGCCCCTCCAACTGCATGGTGATTAAGAACATAATCTCTTTTTTAGGATTTGAGTTTGACAGAAGGATTTGTAGTGTTGAATCGGACAATTCTGCCAAAGATTCTCTTTCTATAATGTGTTTTAAGGCCTGTCTTGACATGATCCAAATATATAACATGATACAAAGGAGAGCCAAGAAGCCAAGGACATTATCTTACTGCAGAAGTCTATATCTTGCTTTTCAGTGTTCTTTTTGTATGTCTTTTTTCCTCTCTCTCTCTCGCTCTCTCTCTCGCTCTCGCTCTCTCTCTCGCTCTATCTCTCTCGCTCTCTCTCTCTCTCTCTCTATTTTGCTTTCTCTGCGCATAGACAAATACACATGTATGCCTATCTATTGAAATTGCTATAACCTTTTCAGAGATGGTTCTATCAGTGAGCCTTCTGTCAGATGGTACTGACGCAGTGTTCCTGGAGAGATCTGAAGGCTTTGACAGCATAAAGCTGATTAGACGCTAACCAAAGATTCATTAGTTTCATTTAATGGAATAGAAATGAGTGGTTGGGAGATTTGAATAAATTAACCTTCATTGGCTCCTTAGGGGCAATGGAAGAATGACAGAGAGGGTGAGGATGAATTTTCTCCTTGTCACTGATATAATGAGTTCTGATTGCATTATTGTTGCATGGAGTGTGTTGTCATTTAACCCTGAACCAGGAAGAGCTGTTGATCACACAGCATGGTGTACGACTGTTTATTCACGCTGAATTTTTTATAAATAGCTCTGGCGCTCGTACAAAGCAAATGAAATATGTTTTACAGGCATTTATGCTCTGATGAAAAAAAAAAAACAAATGGGTAAAACCTTGCTTTGCTCATTATTCATGTATAATTATTGTCCTTTCTTATGTGAACTATTTCTGCACACTTTGTGCAAGCCAAGCAAAATATAGTCTCCCTGGGTATGCCTGAATCAGTGCCACTGCTGTATCCAAAAAAAGAGCAACTTTTGGAATAGGACCGGGAAGTGAAATAAAATAAGTAAAAACAAATAAAATAATGTTAAGCTTTGTCCATCCTTATTTGTTTCTAGGAGTCCTGCAGTCTTGCTTGTCAAGAGAGACCACCCGCACTGCCTCCCTCCCACACGCATAGCAACTAATTTACATTACCTCAGTGGTAGGGAGGTCAGAGCTGAATTCCTAGCAGGCTGTATATTTTTACTGTTTGAGGTACTTAAGTTTCTTCTAATGGAAAGAAGCATGGTGATATGCTTTACCCTTTTGCCAGAAAGAGGCCCATTAACCTCTTTCCTTTATTGCCATGAAAGAAACAATATCAAAGTAAGGAATAGCAGCCAGATTCTTGATGTCTCCTGCTGCTGCGAAAAAGAAAAAAAATCTAAGTTACATGTTGAGTGACTAATGAACTGTACTATCTTTTGGAGATAGTAATTTGTTGTCTTCCTGTTATGGGATATTGGGCATGTTAGAAAAAGAAAAAGTTGTGTTGTTATAAGAAATTACTGAGAACAGTGTCCACGGTGGGAGTAGCAAGCAACTTTGAAAACTTTGAAAGCTTTCAGTGTAAATTTATCATTCATTGATCATGGCTGATATAATATTGTAATGAAGTTCTTGCATTAATTTCCTGTAGAGAAAAATTAATGGAGATTAAAATCCAGTCACATGCCCTGATCTTCTGTTTTTGTGATAGCTATCCTTCCCGTCTGCTGAGCATGTTTTGGAAGAGACACCGAATAAGTCAAAGGAGTCAGAGGTTTGAGGTTGAATATGAACTGTCTTCTCTACTCCCCATCCTTGTTTCTGACCTTGGCTCTTCAGCAGGTCCACAACACCACCTTAGCTTGTCGTGCAGCCTTGTTTTTCTCTTGCTGAAACTCCAGCCTGCATTAACAGTCTAGACCCTGGCACTCACTTAAGATGAATGCTGACAGTGTGCTGAGTATCAGCAAGCACAGTGGGCCAAAGGGAGGCCTGCAGAATTTTTTTTCTTTCTTTGGAAAATGTCACAATTTTCTAGTGGGAATATATTAACTTTTACTTGGTCCTCAGTGGCGCAGGCATCTTTTTCTCAATCTGCATACTGTTGACCTTCATTAGTGGCTGTTTTACTCTATCATTTTTGCTGTTTCTATGTAGGAATGTGTTAACAATGTGTAATTGCATCCCACTGTTGACATAGATTGCGGTGAATGACAACAGGACAGATCAGTTGTAATGTTTTAAGTCACTGTACAAGGAGCCTTTGCAAACTGGTTGTAGGAGTTGCAAGGAACGAGTTTTATCATTCCCATCAGTCCTTCCCTCCGTTAAACCCCACAACAAAGCATTCAGCACAACCAGTGCCTCAGTGAAGGATTGAGGAACCAAATGTCATTTTATTTTTTTTTGTAGAGACCCTTCCTAACATTTAGCCTATTATTATTTACTCCAAGCCAGACTTTAGGTAAGGGCTGAGACAAAACGTTGTATTTAGAGCCTTGTGTGCGTATGTCAGAGTTTCATATTTCAAGTCACTGGAGTCTCAATCTCGAGTCTCTAGCATGCAAGTCGGAGTCGAACCTCAAGTCACTTTGGTGCGAGTGCAAGTCAACTCTCAAGTCTTCAGTAGAGAATTTTAGTTTAGTCTCATTATTGACTGCAGGCATTGCATTGTTCAGAAATGTATCCTGGAAGGTTTGTCACTTCAAATAATAAGTCTTTCAATAAAGAAAAAGGCAAAACAACTTGAAACGGTTGGTCTGTAGTTTATAAAGCACATGTTGTAGCTAGGTAGAGCAGTTGCTTATCCAGCTAAAACGTTATTTGTTTAAAGAAATGTAATGTGTAACTTACTAAAAGTTCAGCTGGTATAGCTGACAACTACAGCTGTGGTAGCTAGTGAGCTTGCTAGCATACCTGCTAAAGTTTTTCTGCCATTTCTTGCATGTAGCACTTTGTTCTGTCCATCAAACTGAAGATTATTTAATCATAAAAGGCTCATTATTTGATCTGTATAGAGCGTGACGCCTCTGCAAGCTGCAGGAGAACCTCAGCCCAGTAATGAAATGTTTTCTCAGGCTGACTTTAATACATTTGTCACTCAGATTGCTGCGTTTCATCATTAAGACACACTAGTTTGACAGATGATGTGCATGTGTGTGTACTCTCTGTCTGTCTTTGTGTGAGTACTCTCTGTCTGTCTTTGTGTGTGTGTGTGTGTGTGTGTGTTCGTTCTAGGCTTGGGCAGTAGGGTGATGTAATCAGATATCGTTGATGACGAACAAGTAATCTGATGATGTGTAAAAGGAGATAATCAACATTTTGGGAAAAGAACTGAGAAAACTAGAGAGGACTACCATTTACCATTAAACAGCTTGTAAATGTTTTGTGAAACTGATGTTCACATTTAAGAAGTGTGCAGGTGGGCACCTCAATAATGAATTGTATTACAAAATATGTACACATTATGTTATATTTACCTTTGCTATTAAAACACTGAGTTATAATGAGGCCTTTAAAAGCCTGCGGTGGAGGAAATTTCCCACATATGATTAACTGAGTCAAATTTGCTGTATTTTCTGTACAGCTTAAGTGTCTCGGTGGATAGATAAATTGTGAAAATGTCACTGCACTGACAGAGAATGACTTGTTTTTAATATGTATAGCTTGTTAACATGACTTTGGAAACAAGTTACAGTGTTAAGTTTCTCTAGCAGTGGTCTTAGCATGCAAGTCACCATAAAAATGCACCAGAAGAAGCTCATGAATGCACGTTTGCAGTAAAGTTTATCATAACACCAGGGGAAGGTAGTTTTCAAGCAATATTGGGTAACTCTGTATTAGGCTATATTATTTAATATGTAGTTTATTAAAAATTGTCATTAAAACTGTTAATGGTTAATAAAAAAAACAACAACTGTACATTTAAAATAGAATGTAACGTAGGTCAAAGCTGCAGCTGACCATATGCACTTGTATGAGTGATATAGTCGATAATCACCATTGTG
Organism: Pygocentrus nattereri; assembly: GCF_015220715.1. Classification (NCBI taxonomy): domain Eukaryota; kingdom Metazoa; phylum Chordata; class Actinopteri; order Characiformes; family Serrasalmidae; genus Pygocentrus; species Pygocentrus nattereri. The sequence goes on along the minus strand of NC_051221.1, from coordinate 16,202,541 downwards.
AAAATTTCATGCCAGTTATTTTTAGATATCGCCCAGGTCCAGTGTGTTCATGTGTCTGTACATGTGTAGCCCGAGTTAAAGTGCTGAGGTGCTCTGGGCTGGTTAGTCTTGTCTGGTTTGAGGCTGATGGTGTAAGGCTTCACTCTATACTCCCTACAGATTCCTGCTGGCTTTTTCAAATCCAAGGATGACAAGTCCTGCAGCTGAGGCCCTCTCCTTGCCGCTATTACACTTTGAGAGGAAATGGTGAAACTGAAAAACAACAGGCCCCGCACAGCACCTCGGCTTGTGGATCAGCAGGCACAATAATATGGGATTCTGCTGTTTTCTTTTTTGTGCAGGGAAATTTAGAAACCCACAGATAATGAAACTCCCCATGTTCTCATAATACAGGCCCTTAAACACAGGGACATTATGATGTATGATGATGAAATTAGCCTAATGGAAGCACCAGAATTATTCATGCTGCTAAAGAGACAATGCTGCTGTTGTCTCGCCGCATTTGTTGCCTGTGGGTGTATTCTACCAGTCTTCGCCACACATGCTAAACTACTCATAAGCACATAGTGTAAACAACCCAGCACATGATTACTAGCCAAGAGGAACAGACTGACATGACTGATAATGTTGGCATAAACGTGTAACTACACTGCAAAGATCGTAGTGTTGAGATTATTACTGTTAGAGAATAATTTTACAGAGACTGCTCAATAACATACTCGTTTCACCAGGTTACCAAAATGTTTGCGCTGTAGCTGCGTTTCTTATATGACTTTGTTGTTTTTCATCACTCGGACAGAGGAGGACTGTCAGTCAGACCTTAATTGAGTGGTTAGGTTCTAGTCAGAGTAATTAAGCCTGTGTAATGAGTGTTTGGACGTCACTCTGCTGAACCTCTATAGGTTCTCCTGTGTCCCTGCTCATAGAGGTGGCTCTGTGCTACCTGCGCCTGTTAGCATTTTTCTGCATGTGTGTATGCAAGTTTGTGTTTAAAGAGCCTTAAAGTTCCCCCCAGCCGCTCTTTCATGTCTGTACCAGGGGCAGGTGGAGGAAAGCTACACTGCATGCATTGATGAGAGCAGCCTTTGAGCTTTGCCTCACACCAAACACTTGATAAAGAGCCTGCTGTGCAAGGCATGGTCCGTTAACGCCGCACTGACATCAGCAGCCCTGTTTACACTCCTGCAGCCACTTTTACAAACCTTAATTGATTCATTCAGAACTTTTTGCTTCATTTCTAGTCAGTTCATGCCTCAAACGGTTTTGCCTGCAGAAGTCAGAAATGAGGGATAAAAATAAGTCTGAATAGAGTCACGCATGTGAGTCCCCATTCAGACTCGGACTCCAGCTCCCAGAATACACTGGGAGATCAGGTGACCTCGGACATCAACATGCGCTCCTATCAGCGCTCACAATCACTGCAGTGATTGCTGAGAGTGCAAAAGCCCGGGCTTTAGGCTTAGTCTTTGCGAGGTATTGTTTCTCTGACATTACTAAGTGTTCTCTCTTGTATGTTTATTGGATTGACCATGTTTATGACCCTCTGTTCTTCTGTATTTGACTACATCTTTTTGCCTTCCGTTTTTGTACCTGTGCTGTTTTTTGGATATTGGTTTTGACCCGTTGCTTGAACTCTGATTACTCTTGGTGTTTTGCCCCTTTTTGCATTTTGTTGACCGATTTATCATTAACCCTATTTATCTTCTCTCCGCAAGCGTCTGGAATTCTGTCATTGCTCCACCTTACATAGAGAAATCAACCTTTCCATGGAAAACATGCAACTGTTACTAGTTACTGTTGTGAATTAGAGAATAAAGTTGCTTTATGGAAAATTATTCAGCTTAGATCTTTTACCATAAGTTACAGCAGCACATGCAGTCAATGCTCTGTACTTGTGCTATAAATACTCAAACACCAAGGTGAAAAGCTAAGTTAATAGACCAATAAGAATTCTCCAGATGATTGACATATTTCCTGTAAGCCAAATCACTCAGACACCTTGTTCATTTATCTGACCAGGGCTTCGGTCATACCACACAGCCAACGTGCACATTCCCAAATGTGTCACAGACCATGCCATTCAGCCACTGCTAAGAATAGAGCTTCATTGTCTCTCCTTTATCCAGTGTCGGTGCTCAAACCTCCCTTGCTGAGTGTAGCCTTGGACACCTTGTGACTGGGTTTCATCACCGCACTTAGAAGAATTAGTGGACTGGAGCTTGTGTCTCCTGCTAATTTTGGCTCGAACATGCCAACTGCTGGAGGACTGTTGAAGCGCCAAGGCGAGGTTGTCTGACCTTGTGGAATTGCAGCACACACCCCCCCCTCCATCATTATTATTTATTCCCCAGCATCTGGTGGCCGGCATGGTGCAGTGAGGTGCGGAACGGAGCAACGTGGGACGCTCTGTTCAGATGAGCGCTTCCAGAATGGGGACCTGTTACATTAGTGCGTTCTTGGTGAGGCTGAACAGCGTGACCTCTGTATCGACTCAGTGGGACACAGTGATCTGTGCTCCGCTACCTCTATTCAGCAAAGGTTTTCAGGATTACTGCTTGCTGAATCTTCCATCAATTCATGTATCATTACCGTTAACCTATGAGGTCTTTGTGTTGAGTTTCACAGGTACACTGTGTGTGATTTTCTATTGAAAAGAAACATAGAAAATATTAAAACAGATACATTTTTACATAACAGTTTTGTCTGAAGAGAGGCAGTGCTTTGTAGCTGTCCTTGAACGAGGAAATGTCCTTTTTATATATATATATATATATATATATATATATATATATATATATATATATATATATATATATATATGGTAGTCATGGTGAGGTTACTTCTGTTATTTTCCTGTGTCATAGAAAGATCAGCACTGAGCTGCGTTGGTGAGTTTAGTAACAGAATTAAAAATGATTACTCAGTGTACCTTCCAAAGACGCAAGAAGTTCCGTCGGCATCACCAGCATAGTTAAACAAAATTTCACCGTAAGCATTTTGGTTTCTCTTAGGAGGTGAGTGAGTGCTGAAAAAAAAAAAAAAAAAAGCCAGCTGAATGCGCTAGGTCACTGAAGTGTTAATGTGTAGTGGCATACAGTAGTCTTCTCTCTCTTCCCGTCAGATGGATAAATTGGGCTTAATGTTTGTGTTAAGTTGTTCTTCAGGCGCACGAAAGATTAATGGCTTGCCCCTGTTCTCCGCAACCCACCACCGAGGAGCTCTGACACACTCAGGCCCTGCTGAATGCAAGGCTTTGATAGAAACATTGTCCGTGTTTAATAAATCACCGCACGAATAGCACTGCCCCAGCTGGTGTTAATACGGCCTGCATTGTAAAGGGGAACGAGACTTGGGCTGGAACATTCTAGAACATTAAAAGCAGGTGTGGTGAAATAGAGTTGAAACATTGCAGCAGAAAAGCCATGGCAGGGAGCTCTTTGACAGCTCTCAGTCTCTGCTGAGGAGCCGCATGTGCTGCTCTGGCACTGCAAAGCATCTGGCGGAGAAGCATTGAAGGTTCCTGCCAACATCTCAGACAGCTTCTGGCCTTTTGTATTGTCAGCCTCTGTGTTCGCGCGTAAGTGGGATTTAATTTCCACCCACTGAGAGACAGGCACCTGCCACACAGGGCATGCTGCATCAGGATTGGGGCTTGTCCGGTTCAGCTTGACAAATCACAGGCAGATTAGAAGATGCTCTTTTGCGCTGAAGGCTGAATGAAACGTGCTGCGGTTTCCTTGCTTTCAGAGGGACAGCCCCCAGGTGCCTCAGATGTATTAACGGCTCCTGATTGTAGCCCACTACCTCTAACTTACCCTGAGGCCCTCACTTGCGCATGACCTGACAGTGTGAATCTCTTCCCAGTGTGCCTCTGTTGTACCTCCCTTGGTGTGTGGCTACAGTAAGCACTGTCCTCTCTGAACTTAGTCCAGAACCTCCAGGCCTGCCCTGAGGCTCCATCCATCTGGAAAGAGGAAGCCATGCAAGCCATGCCTTTAATATGCTACGCCTGGTAGGCCACTGTTCTGTCCTCTGTGACTGATCTGTAGACAACAGTGTACACGCATACGCAAATACACACGCACATCACATCATCAGTGCCTGTCGAGGAGAGTCAGCTGTGTCTGTGATCATCACTGCTGCCATTATCTGTATTTCTGCATTGATCCTGCCTAACCAGTGGTATACGTTGCATGTTTTTGTGATGTTCTATAGCTTACCACACTAGGAGGTCATGAATTCATGTCTTTTGTTTAGTGTGTGTATGTGCAGGCAGCACACCAGAAGGACTTGATGTCAGTTCTCTTTGATAAAGCCCTCCTGCTTCTAGACCCCATGCATGCTCTTTGCTAATACAGCATTTCACAGGGGGCTCAGGCCGTGCTGTAGCTATTGTCATTGCTGCTATCGATTCACATTTATTCCAGCTGTGAATATTGTAGCAGATCTTACATGTACTTGCAAGTGACTCTGATTCGTCACAGCTACCATTGCAAGTGTCGCCTACGGCTCAGTGTGCTTTGGATCAGCGAACCTCTGAATGGGGACTCCAGAGGTTAGAGCTAGAGAGCGAGGGATGAAGATGTATGGAAGAAGGAGTGGAAATGACAAGAGTGCCATTTTTATGGACTTGTCGAGGCTCTGTTCTTCTGTATATAGTATTCAGTGGTGGATAGTAACTAAGTAAATGTAATTCATTACTGTACCTAAGTAGTTTTTTTGTATATCTGTACTTTACTGAAGTTTTTCCATTTTTTTTTACTACATTTCAAAGTCAAATATCTTTTTATATGGTCAAAATAACTTTTTACTCCACTACATTTTGCCTGTCATTCATTTTGGTTTATGCGTGTATAAAAGCATAACCTGTCAAAATGAACGAAGAGCAAAGCAAGAACACCAATCAGGGCATAGCGTCACCTTGTTTTTTGAGCTTGTTTTGACCTGTTAGACATACCGACCCAGTGCAGCACACGGTTCAACATCAGTGCAGCAGCGTAAAATTTTGGGAGTCTATTCAACATAAATGATGAACTAACCTAACTTTGTGTAAATAGACTACTATATAGAAATATGTCCACATATGCAGTCGCGACTGTGTCTTTTTTCTGAATTTATACAAACACTTTCATTTTATAGTAAATTAGTTTTGGCTAGTTTATGTTTATGAACAGAGACCTACAGATCAATATAGTAAAGAAAAGTCATTTGTGAACCTGTGATTAAAGTTTTTATTAAACTTGTAACTAAGTTGCAAATAAATCTTAAAGCGAAACTTTGCTTGTTCACAAAAAGTTATTTAAGAGCCACTTGATTCTACCTGATGGAAACTGTTGGGCTTGAGTGTTTCGTGTTTATGATAATTTTATTAGATGTCAGCATTTAATGACACTCTGTTAAAAAGACTGGTTTACCAAGAGTGACACGGAGTATTTTTGCCTAAAATGAGTTCCTGAAGCAAAAGTCTTGTTACAAAATTGGTAATGATAGTATTAACATCTTATGTACATTCGTGTGTATAGTGGGCATTTTTCCTGTGTTTGCTCTTTGAATATTCTCTTTTTTAATTGAATATTATTCAAAAATTCCAACTGTAAAATGCATCAAATTCTTGTGACTGCAAAAATGTAAACACTAAGATTCAACATTTATTCCATGTGGCTAATCATAAGATATTGATGCCTGATCATTCTGAGCTAGTAAACTTTGTTTCTGGCGAATATGATTTAGCCCCTACAAGCTTACCTGCAAGTTCCACAATGTACATTTATCTTTTTAAATGCAAAACACCACATGGACATGGCTTGTAACTCACTCACTCACTCTTTCACTCACCCACTCAGGTTTGCTGGTCTGAAAATTCTCCACAAGGTGATGCATTTTGATATTAATAGAGTTTGGTGTTTTTTAGGACAACTTAGAAGTTGTCTGTGTTAAGTGAAATGTTTCCAAATGTAGCTCTTCTTAGGTATTGTCATTTCGCTCAACTTGAGATGCATTGTGAGCAGACTGTGTCTTGACTCTACAGCAGGGGCACTCAGCTCTGCTCCTGGAGGGCTGGTTTCCTGACTGCTTTTGTTGATTACCTGCTCAAACACACCTAATAACACTCATCTGTTAATTGCCAGGTTTAGAGGTTGTGTTTGAATATGGGACCTACCAAACTCTACTGGATGCTGCCCCTCCAGGGCCAGATTTACACACCCCTGCTCTGTGGTTTCTGTGTTGTGTGCTCAGTCAAATACTTAACAAAAATCGAAAGACCTACTTAGGTTTTTATCCAAACTACACGATTCTCAAAGAACAAATTAAGTGAATCAATACAGAGAGGAGTTTGCTGAATATCTAAATATTCAGATAACCTTATCCCTTCCTATTATAAAAGCCTGCCCTCTGTCTGGATAGATGAAGCTCTTCCCTCTGTTTGTTTAAGACTCCATTCACCAAGTGACAGTTGATTTTTTTTCCCCTTTGTTTTTCATATTTTATCCATATATCTTCTTAAATGATCAGATGATCTCAGTTTTCTGCTGTCGTCCATTACATTTCATTGTCATGCGCTTGTGGTGCCTGTTCTTTTTTTTTTTCTCAGCCTCCAAATCTACTTCCTGTTCTGCAGCCATCCTGCTGTTATTTGTTTTCCCTGGCTGATGCCAGAGTGATATTTTCCCTTCATCTTTTTCTCATAAGGGAAGAAGTGGTTTTGACCAGCTACTGAGTGCTGCTAAAATAACTTGGCCGACTCGACTCTAATGGAGGAGATGGATCCTGTTGGGAGGAGGCCAGAAAGACTGTGTGACTGAGGACAGCGATCTCAGGGCGATAGCCCAGAGTATTCATGCATAAAATACTGACTGGCTATGGGAAAGAGAGTTTGAGAATTTCTCATTTACCATAAGGGAGTCCTTTTGTGTTGGTTATTTAGCTTAAGGGCATAAATTGCTTTTATGCCATGAAACAACCATGAAACAGAAAAGGACAGAAATATACTAGTGGGGGGGAAAAGGAAGGGAAGATTTGCGGTAGGTGCAGTTTCCAGAAGCCGGGTTATGAATCACTTGGAGCCAATTCAGTAGTGAATAACAAGCTTAAGACAGAAATGCATGGATAAATGTATCTGCTGTAGGATGACAGTGGCAGCAGCATGTTATTGCAAAAGCAGAAGTAGTGAAGCTTTATACATGGATATCTAAGAGAAGCTGGAGTCCAAGGTTACCTTCAGATTACATGCACTGGAGAAAAGGGAGTTTGGTGTGAAAATACACTTACATGCATCGCAAAGAAGCTCAGTCTGTTCAGTTTGAGAGAATTTGGTTATATCCCAAGAGGACCGGCCGGATTCAGAGGCTGGCTTCCGGCAACATTGCCAGCTATATAAAGGCAAGCCATTAGTTAGTCACTTATTACTTCCATATCATTGCTGTCGGAACAAAACCTCATATCTCCAAAATGGTAACTTTACAGGAGAAGGAAAAAATATGGATTACTTTCAATGTAAGTTGTAATCAGAGTTTTTTCCAAGTCATTTTTGCCCGTTTATTTTAGTCCATCCTTCATGAAATTTACACAGCCAACATGCATGTTCATTTTATGTCAAAAACTGAAAATCGACAAAAATGGAGATACGAGGTTTTGTTATGACTGCAGCCATATACAAAGCTATGAGTCCGATATGTTTATGTAGTCATAATTAAGTTTTATCAAACACAACTTTTTTGTTATCTCCCAGCCACAGAGCTGGACATCTGCTTGTGACACACTTATTCAGTTTCATTTTTATTAGAACATTTTTTTTTTCATTATTTGTCCTCAGCAGTGTTGCTATTACCCTTTATTAACTGACAGTATTCTTACTCTTCATTAGCAGTGTTGGATGAATTTACTGGTGTAACTAGGATCTTATGGACCCCCAAATGAAAATTCTTGGAATTCATTAAAAAAAAACCTTGTTAATTAAGCTTGTTAATTTACTGTCTCATCCAAAATGGTGCTATAATAAAAGCTAGTGGTTGAATTATATTATTTAGTGTGCCACAAGCTCCAGCGTGGTTTCATTGCTTTACTTCTGGAAATGCTGGATAGGTACCACAGTACTACTTTTTGGAGTGGTAAGTAATGTCACAGTTATTGTAACTGCCCACCATAAAAAATGCATGTGAAGGGGTCTAACGTGAGTCTTAGGAAGGGTATTCTGTAGATGTAGCAATGGAAAAGGTGGTTTGCTGTGGTAAGGAATTAGTCCAAGGAGATGTCCAAGGTCGAGTACTGAGCCTTGAAGTACACCTTGCATGACTGGAATGGGAAAACATGGAGGGAAATGAACTGATTTCTGTTAGTGAAATGGGAGTGGATTGGGAGTGGCCGTGCTTGTTTTTAAGAGGTGTTATTATTAATTATGTCATTTTGACATTTATGTTTATTGCTTATATACATTTTTATTGGATGTATACAGAGACCCACTGCACTGAGCTTTCATTCCCAGTTTTCATTTAATAACTAACGGTTATAAATACATACTTCTTCATTTGGTAGCTGTATGAGCCATACGGTCCACTATGTCAGAGGAAACACGCAGGTTTAAATGTGATAAAATGGCCATAAACTGACTTGACCCTTTTCAGGGTTTTTTTTCCCTCTCCTCCTCTCCTTTTACACACTTTTTTATAATCGGCATGCTGTATGCTGTGTCCGCTTGTCTTCAGTATCGATGTCATGTTTGGCTTCCCAAGAGCACCATGCAGTGAATTGATCTCCGAAGCCAGCTTAATTAAACAGGCTGGTATAAATTAGGCACTTTTACAGCGGGGCCACCCGACATGTTTACAAGATTAATTGAAGCATCTTTCATACCTGAGACGTGGTTGGGGAGGACCTGCCAGGCCTGCCAGATGGAGCCGGGGCTTTATGGGGTGGCTAAAAGATAGAGCGGCAGACTGACTGATGTACAAGAAGACAGATAGACTAGACAAAAGTATAGTAAGCAAGTGAGGTATTTCTCTTGCATTGTGCATTTGATGTTTTTTAGGCAGGAGCTATCCTCAGATGGACTGTGCAAATCATGCAAGGCAGACTCTTGAGGAAAATGCAAACAAGCAATTTATTAAACGTATATGTGTGCATGGCATGACAGGAGCTTCAGTCCCTGATGTACATGCTAGACTTTGGAACGTACAAACGAGAGGGACTGAGAGAACAGTAAACTTTTTTCTCCTCTCCTTTGTGCAGCATTAGATTTCCCTGTCGGTTTGAGGGGAGGCTGTGCACTTTTTCTCTTAGACAGTTTGTCTTGTCTTCTTTATAAGCACACAATAGTTTTGGCCCATCCTCTCAGATCAGGCCTAGCAGCCCTGATTGAGGAGGGGTGAGTGCTATGTTCCTCTAAAGCCCTCTATTACATTGTGATGGAAATGCGGTTGCGCAAAGTGGGAAGCTAACGGGGGAGCTGGAAGAAGGAGGGCGTGCATGATAGATTCAGAATGAGAGATTTCATCACGCCATTGACGATAGACGTGTGGCGCTCTGAATGCTGCGAGACGTTTAAAATTCCCCCTGTAAACACATTAGGGAATCACTTGTCTTAGGTAACAAAGATAGAGAAACATTCATCAAAACAGTGCCTTCACACATGCATAAATGCATGAGTCTCATTTGGTGTCAGAGGCCGTTGGCAGCCCCAAGTTCCCTAGGCAGAATAGCAAAATCTTTTGCTCACAGGAAACAGTCTCTCAGTCACATCTATCGCCCTTCATCAACTGCCTCATCTCTCTCTCTCTCTCTCTCTCTCTCTCTCTCTCGCTTTCTCTTTCTCTGTCTCTTTCTGCCTCTCCCTCTCTCTCCCTCCCTCTCCCTTCTGTACACTTGTTGTGTTCTTACATTTCTCTTTCCTTGGAATCTAGAGAGATATCATTTTGGGAATTGTGGGCTGATGCTTATAACAATGCTGATGCATAAACATTTTTAGAATGTAGAAATTAGGGCATTGGCTCTCTGGATTAGTGTTACAGAGGAAACTACCACTTATTAGTGGAGTAAAATGAATAAAACACTCTAGCTCATCCCTTCTTTTTTTCGGTCTCTCTCTCTCTATCAGATAACAGACTGGTGTATATGTACTTCAGCAGCTCTGGCTCAGTATATATGATCTGCATCCATCTCTGTCCTCAGTGCATATCAGCAGTGGGAACAGTAATACTCATTTAAATCTCATCAGTGGCTCTGTTGAAGCATCTCAGTCTGAGGCAAGAGTGCAGTCTTAGCCAAAATTCAGTCCAGTTCACTGTGTTTTATCTCTCTTCTGCTTAAAAAAGACTTAAATGAAGATATTTATTCCTCTGCTCTATGTACAGTTACTAGTGGATCGTTATGCTGTTTATTCATAATTCTCTGTTGTCAGTGTTAACAACATCATGGACAAAAGTCCATAGACAATTCACCTTACATGTGCCGGAAGTAACAATAGTAATGCATACAACACAAACTGGAGACCACATAGAAGACTGTGGCCAGGTACTGCGCCCCCCTACTTTTAAGTTTTCAACACTGTTTGCAACTACAAAAGGACATATTTGCATTACATACATAAAATTACATTTTAGGGTATGATTAATGAGAAGTACATTGCAAATTATGCTAACTTGCTAGTTTTCAGTATTACTTTACTGGTACATTTGCAAGGACAAGCAATTTGTCTTGGTGAAGCTGGAGCTTATGTTATGAATGTAAATAATAAGCAAATAAAAGCAAGTAAATAAACAGTGTACAGCCATCTTCAGTAGACTGAAGTTCCTTGCACATCAAGCTGTCATTTGCCAGGACTTGTCCTCTGACCCAGTTTTTAGATTCATATCTTCAGTGGGTAGAAGAACTATTTAGCATTTCACACATGTTCAGTGTAGGACTTCACAGTACATTGTGTGGTAATTATTATTACTTCAGCCTTTGCAGTGCCTATATGAATTCTTGTGGATGGTTTTATTATAATCAAAGATATGCATGTAGTCCAAAAAATAGTTTTAGTAAAAATAATACACACTGATTTTTAACTATGACAGGTTATTGTGTGTTTTTAAATGTGTTTCAAGCCATATCTCAGTTGCTATGTTGTAGCCATACAGTAGTCATTGTGCTGGAATTCCAGTGTGGGAACGGGACATATAATGCATGTGACCATGCTACTGTGTAAAGCACCGCAGTTAATAGGCTCTTCATTTTGGATCTGGCAATTATTTGACAACAGTACGCCACACATGCTGTTAGAGACCAACAGAGAAACGAGAGATAACGAGTTTGAAGGATAGGCATATTGGATATTCTTTATGGCTTTAAAAGTTGTGCTTGGTCTGCAGTTTCTGAGGAAAGGGTGAATAGGTAATGCATTTTTGATATATAATGCCATTTTGACCTTTCAAGTTCACGCAAGGATCCATCCACATTAAGAAACGGTTAGATTTGGTCTTGGTTAGAATATGTGCTGTAGATGTCATACATCTGTTTTGTAGCCTACAGGTCACTAGGCTATGTTTTAGCAGGGCATCGCCTGGCCTGGGTTTCGTTTCTGGGGCTGAATAGCTCAACAGCCACAAATATTTGGAACCAGCTCCGAACTTTCACCCACTCCTCAAAAGAAAGCAGGATATAGAGAGAGATTGAGAAAGACAGAGAGCACACAGTTACGGTGGAAGGGAGTAAATGTGAATGCAGTAGTATAAATAGTAAATTAACAGAACATGTATCTTGTGCTTCCATTCAGTTGTTTTGAAGTACAATAACATTAAAAATAAGGTAGCCAGGTTACTTACTTTTTAACATCTAAATCTTTTTTTAAACTGTAGAAAAAAGCTGGGTGTTGCATGTGAAAATATATATTCCAGTATACAAAATAGTGTATAGCCCTGCAGAACTCTTAAGTGTTTATCAGCACACAAAATAACCAAGACAGAATGCAGTAGTTTAGCATGATGTTTTATTTTTAACTGTTGTTTCTCATTTTGGTTTCAGGCGAGACGAGCTTAACTGAATGGCTGCTTTATTTTTGAAAATATATAAAAGCTACAGATAAAATGTTTGTTTTAGTAGGACATTAGTGAGAAGATGTGTAGAAGAGATTGAGATTGCTGTGGGAAAGGAAATGTGCAGAGAACTCAATATTAATAACAAAAATAATATTGTTGGGGGAAACATCACTTTTTTTTCATCCATCCATTTTCTAAGCCGCTTCTCCGTCAGGGTCGCGGGGGGATGCTGGAGCCTATCCCAGCAGTCTTTGGGCGGAAGGCAGGATACACCCTGGACAGGTCGCCAGTCCATCGCAGGGCAGACAGACAGACACAGACAGACACTCACACCTAGGGGCAATTTAGCATGTCCAATTGGCCTGACTGCAGGTCTTTGGACTGTGGGAGGAAACCGGAGAACCCGGAGGAAACCCATGCAGACACAGGGAGAACATGCAAACTCCACACAGAGAGGACCCCGGTCACCCGGCCAGGGAATCGAACCCAGGCCCTCCTTGCTGTGAGGCGACAGCGCTACCCACCACGCCACCGTGCCGCCCACTTTTTTTCATTTTCTGTTAAATAGTGTTTTCCCTCTTCCATTTTTTTCTTACTAGGTTTATAACACATGCCAGTGAACATGTCTGAATCTCTGCATATTTTTTTTATGTGTCAAACTTCACATAAAATAAAAAGTAGCAACTGCATACAGATTCATTTACAAAACGTTCTGTAGGAACGATGTCCCAAAACAGCTGAGCCTTCAGCTCTTCACCTCTGGTCTTTAGCATCTTGTATCACCAAACTATTTCTACTATCTTCCATGTGTTTTGGGCTTTGGGCAGTTAATAAACGCTCATATTCAGTTAACTAATTTCTTCATTTGATTCATCCCCTTTCCCCCTGTTCTTCCTCCTAACCTCTGAACACACTTCAGGCAGAGAAATGTTGCTTTAAGCTCTGAGTACTAATGTGTCTGAGTACTAATGCAGCCCTAGTTCAGAGTGCATAAACTCCAGGATATAGATTGAGAAATCCATATGTGAAAGAGGTCTTGGAACTATTTCTCTTTGCGTCTTGGTTGTTATTGCTGTCCCTGGCCTGGGTCAGGTAACAGCGAGGGCTTGATTTGATGGACAGGAAGTGGCGAGAAGCTTGTGTTTGTTTGCTGAGATGTGAAGGGCTGTGGCCAGCTGCTGATGTTATCCACACTCTTCATCTGAGAGCTCACTCCATGAATCATTACAGCCCAGTAGCTTTCTTCTCTCATTAGCGGCCCGTTATGTGCCAAGGACTTCTCGCTTCTTCACAAGCTCTGCAGAGAGCCAGGGAAAGAGAGAGGATACCACATGAAGCAGGGTGTAATTTCATCAGCATCATTGTTTGCTATTCTGGAGTTTTTTGTTTTTGTATCAAATTCCATCTGCATCTCATGCTGGTTCCTGTTCTGGCTTTCGGCTTGTACACTGTCACAGTCTGTCCCTCTTTTGCTATTGTGCGTTTTCTCTGTCCATTTCTACCCCCCCCCCCCTCTTTTTATTTTCTGCTCTTCATAAGACAGAAAACTGCTGTATCATCATAACGTCAGAGCTGATACTGGAGGTCAGATGCAGGACACTAAAATGATAGTTTGACAAAAAAAAAATATGGTTCTTTAGTTTTGCATTGAAGCTACAGTATCCTTTATCTTGTTTATGTAGTTTCTCACACTGTACAGCACACTGTTATCTGCAAACTGGAGATAGCCCCGATCTGATAGCTGGTATCAGGCTGATATTGTCAGAAGATGCTGGGTGGGATATTGGTGGGAAAAAATCTGATCTGATATTGTCACAAATCTAGCCTGAAAATAGCACAGTACTCTTTGTATTGCCCACACACAGAGCAAAGTAGGTCACATGATGATGTGAACCACATGATAACATGAACCACATGATAATGTGACATGATATCAGTAAGGTAGACTTTGAGTATTTGAGTAGAATGGAATCTGAATAAACAGTTTTGCTCACGTTTGGAATTATTGTGTTCAAAGATAATTAGCAGTGCACTTACTTGTGTGCAACCTTTTTCATTTCATTGACTTAACTAAACCAGATAAATCTGTTACAGCCGTATACACTGTTCCATTTCTTCTTATTTTAATAATTGTTTGTCATTTATTTATTAGTCCATTGTTACAAAACAAACAACACACTTTGTTTCCAATTTGACTATAACACAGAGCAAAGATGAGCAGCAGACCAACAGAAACTGACCATACGGAGCCCAAAGGAGAGAATAACAGGACACAGAAAAGTAAAGCATGCTGCTTTCCTGATAACTTCATTAACTTGTATTACGCTATTACATTGACAGGTGGTAACTTTTAACTGTATAGACAGGCAAAGAAACGGTTAAAACTGTTTACTGTGCTAGTTAGAAGAGCTAATAAAGCACCCATGCGGTGTTGGCTAAGTTGTCCTGTGTAGCCTTTTTTCTGTTAGTTTGAAAGGATATCTAGCAATGTAGAAGTAAAGTTAATGCAGAAAAAGTCATCACAGCTAGTCGACATTGATAGGAAATGCAAATGAATTGTTCAAGCTGAAATTTCAAGGGTCAGTCAGTGAGGCAACTGGCATACTTACCTGGCAGGGGCAATACCATGATCACAAAGGTGGTTTACCCAGGGCGAGGCTCTGCCATAGCACTTGGGTGGTGCTGACCCTTGCGAATTCCCCAAATGTGGGAATCTCGACTGCTTGGGGGCAGTTGTGGGCTGGAGGTTAGGGAACCTTAGTAGGCCCTGTGACCTGAAGGTTGCCGGTTCGATCCCCAGCACCGACAGTCCACGACTGTGGTGTCCTTGAGCAAGACACCTAACCCCCAATTGCTCCCCGGGCGCCGTGGATAGGGCTGCTCACAGCCCCCTAGTGTGTGTGTATTCACTAGAGTGTATGTGGTGTTTCGCTTCAGGGATGGGTTTAATGCGGAGGTGGAATTTCCCCGGTTGTGGGATTAAAAAAAAATAATATCATACTGTATCAATATACGACACTATAAGAGAACACAATATGACAAGTGAAGGGGAACAAATTACAAACAAATTAATTTTATCCATACTTTTGTCCATTTTTATAGATAACATGTCTCATCAAATATGTTTGTATCTTATGGTGTCAGAAACAACATGTGCAAGTCTGGTTTTCAATTATTTATCAACTCAGTACAGCTATGGACGAATTTGTGATGACTTTGGCCTGCAGTTAGCATGATGCTAACTGGTGGGATATAAGCGTCCATTACTTGTACGTGTCTTGGCTGATTGACTGCACTGGGGCAAAGGGAGAGTCGAGAAGTTGATTTTTTTTAGAACTATGGCTTTAAGGCACTTTTGTTCAATGAGCTATGCATCAGGCTTTTCTTCCTCAAGCAGAGTAACAGGGGTTGAGCCTACAGGACATAAGGTGACATTCCTGGGCCCCATTCTTCCTGTTTTCTTAAGAAAAACAAAGCCAAGCAAAACAAGTTTAAGCTAACAGTGATGATGAATATTTCATGGAAACAGTCCTGTGTCTTGCAGACATATTTATGAATCATAAATAGCGCCTCACGTGTACTGTATGAGATGACAACACAACACTGATTTATTAGGCCAAACATTCACTTTAATTATTTGTTCATTGTTCCTTGGTTTGGAGGCAGTATTCGCATTGTTATTATTGAATCCATAATTCATCAGATAGGTGTTTTTTTTTTTTTTTTTTTTTTTTTAATTAATTTTTATTTTATTGCTTTTACCATTTTTTTTTTCTCAGAGGATGGAACAGAAGTATGGTTTCTGAGTATTGATTGTTGTCTGTAGTGCTCTTTTCCCGTTTTAGAGTCTGAGCCCGAAGTCAGTTTATATAAGGGAATTCTATTAAGAGACAGGGGTTAATAACTAATGGGAGCATTTGTGTGGATAATCCTGTCTTTGTCCTTTTGAGATGAGAAATATGCAGCCATTGAAATGAATCTGCAGCATTAAAGAGTGACTTAAAGACTGATTCAGGCTGAGTCCTCTCTGTCATTCTTTAGCCTCATTTAAGACCAAAACAGAAAAATACAAGCTTATAAGAACTATTATCTTCCCTTGTTGGTGTCTGCAGAGGGCACAGAGGATCATATGCTCCAACAGTGTGTTTATTCTTTGTGTCTCTCCTAGGACTGAATCCGCTGCCCTTTGACCCCTCCACTAACAACGAACCACTGCAGTTCAACAGCTCCAATGGTCCTCTGGTGTCCGAGTGTCCTCTGGAGAACGGCACAGAGAACAACAACAAGAAGAGGAAGAGGCCTAATCTTCCTCCAGGTACACACAACTTCAGCATAATCATCAGCCTCATCTATAACATCATCCCCAAACATGAGAAACTTGAGTCAACCCAGTTCTACTTTGTATATATTGTAGTGGTGCTTCTCAGTCCTGGTCCTGAAGGCTGACAGCCCTGCACATTGTAGAGTTCCACAGCTCCCAACAGACCTGATCCAACTAATGAACTATTAAACAAGCTCTTTCAGTGTTAGAGCGTGGAACATGCTATACCCTGGAAGGCAGTAGTACTTCAGGACAAGGGGTCTGATTCTCAAAAGTGTCATAACAATGAAAATATGCCTTTTTCTTAACTTTTCTTAACTATAAAAAAACATTAAAACATTATTTAATACATTAAAAAAAATTATTTCTTTCTTATCTTTTCTTTTAAGAACAGTTGTAAGAGCAAGTCTTTGCCTTATTAAAATCTCATTAATGTGGTCTTAGACTGTGAGAATAACTTCTAATTAGTTTCACAGAATAAAATTGTCAAATAAACCAAGAATGATATTTCCTGCTGGCTGTTTCCTACACCTTCACTTCTAGTTCTTGTTTGCTTGTTTGTTTATTTTTGAACGTTTGGTTTGATTTTGTTTTATCTTCATTTGTCTGTCCTCGTGCACTGATATAGTTAAACTGATAACCAGTTGATGAAATATGATGTAATTTCCGGTAGTCTGTATGAAATGTGATATTGATGCTCTATGTCACAAACTAAAGCCTACATATGAAAACACTTCAGATTTTCTTAAGGAAATAAGACTTTCTGAAGAGAGTGTTTTTTTGTGTGTTCTTATTAACTTATCTTAGTGTTTGTCTTTAGATTGTAAGTTTATTCTTAGGAAAGGTTTTGTGAATCCATTCTCAGTGTTGAGAAAACACCAGTGCAGTACATTCCCCTCCTATAGTTGTATGTGGAAAAATGTGCATAAAAAGGTAAAGTCAGGAGGTCATTGATTATGGGATCAGTAAAGTAAACAGCAGCAATGTTGTCATTAGCCAGACCTGCAGATAGTGTGACCTCTGTGAGTTTGCTTTCTGTGACTTGCGAAGTTGAGAGACAAATTATCCTCAGGCAGGGAGTTGACTTTACCTGTCTGTATTTCCCTGTGGATAGCCTTCTTTAAACCTATGCAAATATTAATGGAGGAATGCTGAACTCGTTAATTAAATTATGATAAGTCGAGGAGAGGGGAAGAGGGACTTCGCTAAGAATGAGAGATGCTACCTTTCGTTTTATGTGCGTTTGAAGATGTTAATTGGATGAGAAGAGTTGTCCGTGTTAATGAGCCCATCTTTTCCCCCAGTTGTCACCATGTGTAGGGGTTTGCACTCACTCATTCTTCCACTTCTATGGCTGATGACCTCTCCTTAGACCCAGTCTTTTCAGATGTTTGGACTTTTGGTGGTCCTGTTTGCCTCTGGAACCTCACAGATGACCAGAGCTTGAAGGGAATGTGATTAGGACTTAAATGAATGCAAATGATGGCGAGTGCCACTCCTTGTGCGTGCTCTGTTCCTCACGCTCCCGTACAGCTGACACAAATGGAAGTGAAATGGGCCATTGTACGCTAGTCACAGTGAGGAGCTGGATGTGTAGATCAAAGCCAGCCAGCATGCTTTAGATCAAAACCTCACAGCGCTAATCTAATCTGCCCATTTCGGAACGCTCATTTTCTTAGAGCATGGACTCCATCTGTATTCACTGAACTGAATTTCCACACCCTCTAGGTGCTAGCCTGTGTGATCGAGCCCCTCTCTAAGTGAGATATAGGACATAGAAAAACAATTTGTTTTTAATGCTGTGGTTGTTGTTATGGTGCCATGTGTTTCTGCGAGCTGTTTGCTTATAGGCAGTTAGCATTCATCTAAGATAAGCCCTCGATAATGTTCATTTGAATAATGAGAATTGTTTAGAGAATCTCACGTCTGCCTGCTGCCCCTACATCCTTTCCTGCTCCATTACCATTGCGAACGGTTCCCACATGCAGATCTGCTTAGCAACCGAGAATCAGCGAACAGCATTTCTCTTTAGCAACAGTGCCGATGTGCTGCCCAGCCTGTCATTAAGCCTTACTCTTATCCACCATGACTGTGCCAGATCAATCTACTCCCCAGTGAAGGGAATTAAAAAAAAAAACTAAATGACAACAATTCACAGCATCTGGAGTGTAATGCATTCAGCTGCTGTAATGTCCTCTGGCAACGTTAGGCTGGGGAAGTTCTCCCTGCGTCTCTGAGGAGGAGAGCTAATGCAGGGGGGCGTAGACTAATTACCAGCCATGCAGATTTAACCTTGTTAAAGCATTGTAATGGATAGATTCATCTCATTAGCTGTGGCGCTCTATTAGAGAGGGTCCACCCGCTTGTATACTGTTGTAGCACGGCAGTGGGCAAGGGCGCTCAGGTTTGGCAGCATGTTTATGCCATTTGCTAACCTTTCCACACTCCATCCGGCCACTGCCTTGCGTTGACAGATCCCTAATTGGTGTTCTTTTGCCATTTAGAAGGCACTGCTGCCGTTTAACGAAGCAAATAGCATTGACTGTTTTGACACAGTGTTAATAACCCCACCTTTGTAATAACATGGAAATAACGAAGCACGCCGTCGACTCAGCAGTCTACTGGCGAGCACTGGTGCAACGCTAGTGTTTAGTGACACATTTAGAGCAACATGAAAGAAATGCACAGAGGGCTGTCCGTTCCTTTGCTGCATCAACCTGCTAAAATGAAGGCTTGAAATATTCCAGCATATTAACCTTCCTTATTAGAAACCACAAACAGTGTTGGTGGGCAGTATGTTGCTGTTGTCGGAAGAAAACCTTGTATCTCCAAAATGGTAACTTTACAGGAGAAGAAAAAAAACATGCTTTAGTTTTAATGAAAGTCAATGGAACCAGAATTTTTCCAAATCATTTTAGGTTATTTATTTTAGTCCATTCATCATGAAATTTTCATATAATGTAAAGGATAACATGTATTTTCAAATCATGTCAAAAACTGAAAAACTGAAAAAAATACGAGGTTTTCTTCCGACAACAGTGAGTAACTAGTATAACAGTGAATACCGATATGAGGTTTTCTCATGGTAGCAATTTTGCTCTACTATGGACACCATGATAAGCCCAAACACAGTGCTACTCCTGAGACAAACTAAACCTGAGAATAAACAGCTTAGGGTTAGGTTTTTTTTTTGTTTGTTTTTTTTTTTTCGTGACAAAACTGCACTGCTATACACCACTTGCACCTGCTCCTATGTTGATTAGTGTAGGTTTACGCAGGAGTGCACACAAACGGAGTGTATTGTTGAACACCTGCCATGTGCATAAAGCATCATTAACACGGTCAAGCATTGCCAGTCATGCTGCATGGTACTCATGCATATTTTTCTTTTGTTTGGACAAAACAGATTTCCCCCATCACTCAGACAAATTTGAGAAATTGACAAATCTGGCTAGTGTGGAACATCTTTGTTTGGCGTACTTTATTAATATGCCACAATTTGAATAAAGACAGTGTTTTTACATGCTTTTCAGACATACAAGTCTGGAAACATTTGGGTCCATTTCAAACTTTTACAGCTCGTGCATGCTGGTCACACATGCAGCGGAGTTGTAAGAAAGTTCTACACATATACTTTCATCTAACGAATAAACAGTCAAATCACTTTGGTTCTTTAAAACACAATTTATGAAAGAGCACTGTACATTAGTTTTCCCTAGACAACAGCCTGACTTGTGATTGGGCAATTTTTCCAAGGCTGATGGACCAGGAAACTGTTAAGCATGACCAAGAAGAATGAATCAGCTGGTAAAACCCATCCAGCTGGTAAAACCCATCCAGCGGGCGTGGAGCAAACTTAATGTCGTAAACTTAACAAGCTTGGAATAGTGAACTGTCATTATTAGATATAGCAAACAGTGAATTATTATTTTAGACCAAATACCAGGTGCGAAATGGAATTGAGGATGTGCTTTTACCTCTTCAAACAATAGGAGAGGCTGCAGGAGAGAACCTCAAAAACTGCTTCTGTTTGGAAAAAGTTACTAGATTAGTGGTAGCATTTACACAATGGAAATGCTTTTTAGTCACTGCAGTTCTTGCAATAATAATAATAATAATAATAATAATATTGGCAACAGTAGCAACAATGATAGTACAAGTAATATCAATAATACTTTTTTGTACTGTTTTTGTAACGGTTGGGAGCGAGGAGGTGGACGCATATGCGGAGATAAGCAACTTTTATTATGGGCAAATCCAGGGTCATAGTCTAAGTGGTCCAGGGTCATAGAGCCAATACGGATTGATCGGGGGGGCAGACATGGCAGACAAATCAGAATCAAACAGTACGACCAGAACAGTAGAAACAACAACACAAAGACCAAAACATCCAACAAAGACCAGCAAACACAAGGGGCAAACACAGGGCTTAAATACATAGGGTAAACGAGGGACAGGCAGGAAACAGGTGGAGACAATCAGGGGGGGAGTCATGAAATGAGGGGGCTGGGCCAAAACAAACGCACATGGGGGCCAAACCAAAACAACACAAACACATGGACAGGTCTGGGAGGGGCCAATCATGACAGTTTTGTTATTGATATTACTATTAATATTATACTTAGCTAATATATTTAGTTAATATTATACTTTCTCCTTTTTTATATCATAATGTTGCATCATTGTCATCTGAATCATAGAAAAACTCTGTGATATAAGTCTGACTTCATATCCCACTCCTAACATGACCCTATCTGGACTAAGCAGTTAACAATGATGATGATTGTGATGATGATTGATGATATCTCACTCCTATACCCAGTGTCTTTCTTTCTATCTCTACTCACTTGAAGCAGTGTTTGATAACAATTTTGGACTTGACCTATCATGTATATTCTAAAACTGTCCTTATTGTTTTGAAAGACACCTCATGTGAAAGTCTAGCCTTGTAAGTACTTTCATGAACAACCTCATGATTATACAGTTCTGTACAAAACTCAGAATAATGTTCATTTATTTCATTTGCATTCACATTAAGTAAGTTATTATTTTTTCAGTATCAGTCAAACAGTAAACAAAAGAAAAAGAAAATATTTAACAGAAAAGTTTGCAAAATGCATAATGTTAAATTTTTCAGTATTTAGTGTGTCCGCCTTTATCTCAGTTTTTCATTTTGGGGCACTTGCTTTCAGTTTTTTTGTTTTGTTTTGTTTTTTTGTTTTTTTTGAAGAAACCTGTTGGATTATTTTTCCACACCTACAAAGTTCAGTCTTAGAAGTTGGTTACATTTTCTGCTTCTCACAATCCAAGTAACCCAACACGTTCAATCATGCTGATGTCTGGACTCTGGGGTGGTCAGTCCATTGTTCTGAGATCACCAGAAGCTTCGTTGTTTGATTTGCAAAAATTATTCTTTTTTGTCTGTTTCCTTTTCCCAGTAAGGACTTCTTAACAGCTACACATCCTTTCAGGCTCACAGTGGAAGGATGGACAACAAACATTGTTTTTAAGAGCTGAAGTTAGAGTGGAGCTAGATGTTTTTTTTTTTTTTTTTTTATCTGATTGTCTCTCAGATATGACAGCTTTAAGGTGACAGTTTTGGTGGTCTACCCGCTTTTGCACTATTGTTAGGCGTCTCAATTTCTTTTTAATTTTTAAATTTTTTTTAAAAAACTGTTTTCAATTTATTTTCTTTTGACTTTCCCCTTCTTTAAGGAAGGTTATATCTAATCAACTAGAAATAGCTCCTAAAAAAATAAATAACTTGTCCATAATCATTTTGACTAGAAATTAAAGACACAGAGGGTGGGTTCTGACTGCATGGTGCATGGTCCATCCATCTCAACTGTCCAGCACTAACTTTCACAACCCCAACTTGCAGCCCTGCATAACTGAAAAGTATATGTGTTATGCAAGCCAGTGATTATCTTAGCATCAAAATGAATGGCCTAATTTGAGAGAATTATGCCTTCCGGCTACTCAGCAATTCTGTTAAAGGAACTAGTGCATAACGTTGCATAATTCATCATTTGCTCCAGCCGCCACTATAACTATCTATACTCTATAGTCTACCAGCCACATATTTTAAGAGTGAGCTGCGGCTGCAGAGTTTCACTGAGCATTAGCTGTAGTGAAGTCATGCCTCCTTAAAAAGCTGAGAAACTCTCTGCTCTGCTTTGTGCATCTTAAAGAACTCAGTATCTGGCGACTGTCGCTTAAAAATGACACGGGGCCCGATTGAGCCTTCAATTGTGCGTTGTGGAGCAAGGCATGGAAGCAAAGGTTGCAGGAGCGATTTGTTGGAGGCAGATAGGCAGTTGTGGCTGCCGTATCCTCTGTGCATTAACCTTTGGTAAGTGCTGCTGGGGAAGTGCTGGCTGAAATGCTATTGATTGGCGCCAGGAGGAACGAGTACAGAAGAGCAGGCAAGAATAAGATTATCCAGTGTAAGGCTGCTTTTGCTCTTGCTGGACTTAGACAAAAGCAAAGTGGAGCTGCACTCCAGCAAGAGGAGAGAGCGTAGGAGGAGCTCACCAATGGCTGGCACGTCTGTCTGGCTCTTTGCATCTTTATGTGCGCAAGTGCTTGCTTTTGTTTGGTTTAACATACACTTAGCGCATACGCACCTGCACACAGACACATAAGTAGCCTAGAAAAGGTATCACTCTGTCTATTGTTTGCTGCTGAATGCTCTTGTATTGAAGTGGATGTGTTTGAGGGGATACACTTGTGTGCATGTGCATGTGTGTGATTACCACCTGATTGTGTTTATGAGAGATGAGCACAACACACTCGGACAAAACATGCAGTGGGCCGGATGTACCTCAATCTCCAAAAAAAGTTGCTTTACAGAAGTAAAAAACATTCTTAACTTTGAATGGATGGATAAACGTCTTTTGTTCTTTGTCATTACGGATCATTTGTGTTTGTCCATTTTTCCAGAAATTTTGCCACATATGTAAAGAGCAGCTGGTGTTTTTGTAAATTATGTGAAAAATGAAAAATAACCCAAAATATATTCATCATGAAATCTCGGTTTGAAATATCAGTCAAATCTAAACATCTGTCCAATGCTGCAGTACTGACTGACTGCTAGCTGTGCATTATTTGTTCTTTTACCTGAAAGACTTTTCCCTAGAAGCTAGAAGAAGTTAAGCTCCTGGAATCCCCCACTGTTAACAGTCTAGTAGGACCTTTTTCAGTCATTTTGCAGGTTCTTTTTGCAGTTATCAAAGCGTTTACTTGGCTGTGATGTAATGCCTCTGGCCACACAGCTGGGTGTTGTAATTTTTTTAGATGATACATTAATGGACTTATATTGGTGATGGAATTATATTTCAGTCTCCCAGTACTGGCAATGCCTGCTGTCCTCTTAATCTGTAAAATGCTCCCATACATGACATTTCGCTGCTTCATGTCTCACTGCTTCATTCCATTGCATGGTCAGCTCTTGCATAGCACCCTCTTGTGTTGAAATTGAAATCACGATCAATTGGTAAATTCGTAAATTGGTCAATTCTGATATCTTTTTCCAGTTAAGAATCTTTGTGTTTTATGAAAGGTTTTGCATGGTTTGGTATTGTTCAATTTAGCACCTTTGAGTTTCAGATCTTTTTTTTATATATATATTCAAATAATTTTCAAAATAATCAGTAGGTTTCTCAATTGCTTAAACAGCTGATAGTGATAGTCCTACTTTTATACAATGTGTCATTTAACAAAAGCCGTATGTTCAGATTTTTAACAAGAGGATTAGTACAGATTACAGTGTCAGAGATGTCCTCTTGTGGCCTGACACAACATGCTTTAAAATAGTGATAATACATTTTTGTTGTTGTTGTTGTTGTTAACCTGTGAATTTTGAGAGCGGTGCAATAAAGGTTGCTCCTTCCATGCCTGTCACCTCTAAAAGAATGGGGCCATCATCAGCGTGATCATCAGCCCACATGGGCTTTCAGCCATGCTGTTAGCCCATTAGCGTCAGCATTGCTATTTTAATAAACGCCATGCCTGCCCAGAGGCCGTATCACACTTGGTCTCAGGCTAAATAAAGAGAGATATGCGGGCATGCTTCATCATGCTGTTCTGCCCTACCTGCATATCACCAGCCGTGTGGATGTAGCCGTGAGGCCGATTGTGTCACTCCACATTGTGTCAGTGACAGCGCTAAGACCTTGTGACATGTTGGATGAGGAGTGACATGGACTGATTGCTGATATGTGGGCTAAATGTTTACGCTGATCTCTCTCAGCCTCCCTTAGACAGCTGCATTCAGTCAATCCGTGCCATTCTGGAACGTAGTCCGTGTCTCTCTCTCTCTCTCTCTCTCTCTCTCTCTCTTTCTCTTCTAACCATTGTCACAGTGGGAGGGACGATGTTGACGCCAAAACTTATTAGTGGCTTCTTTTCCTTGTTTGCTGTTGCTTCAGTCTATTGGTGTGCTGGTAATGAAAGACTGTGTGCCTGAAGGATTCCTGCAGCAGGAATAGTGGGGGGTAGTTTGGTTAGCTTTGCTTTCTTTGCTTAACATACAGCATGAAAGGGCTGAATGATTGAATCTCCATAACAAGCTGTGAAGAGGCTTTTCTGTCTTTGGGCCTCAGAGAACCTGAGCCATCAGTTAACAGAAGTCAGCTTCACGTATTCTGACTATTCATCTGCTGTGCATGTCTGCATGTGGCCACGTGTTGTTGAGAGGAACATATGTGAGTAAATGTGCGTGGTCTCCTATTGCGTGCAAACGAAAAGAATGAAAATGGCATTCTACGCAAGTGTGAATCCTCCCCTCCTTCTGTGTAATAATTGTGTAGGTGTTTTGGTGGATAGCATGCCAGCTCATTTTCATCCTGTAGTCATCTTACATGCAGCTATGTCTCTACAAATGGAGCCAAGTGAAGTATCTTAGTGGGAGGGGTAAAAAAGTCTAAACTTTTGGCCTTCCCTGCACACTTTTAGTTGAAAAGGAATATTAGACTTGTATCTACCCTTTATTATGTGTTATTTTACCAACTGTGCTTATTCTCTTTCATGAATAATATCCTGGCCAGGTGAGGGTTCTCTGTAACTCTCATCTATGAAGCGGTCTGTCCTGTTATATTCTCACTAGAGTCTATTTCTCCCCTTTTCACCCTTTTTATCCCTGTAGTCTGCAGAGTTTGTACTCCACTCTGGCTGTTGGCTATTCTTTAGAGATTATAGCAGTGCAATATAGACAATATACGATTTTGTGATTACTAGAGTGGTGCACTGTTACAGGTATACTCTGTAATAATGGTTATATTACTGGTATAATGTTTAACCATTAGTTTTCAATTAATGAAATCACTGTTGTGTTGTAAAACATTAGGTCATGTAAAGGTACAAATATGAACTTTTCCCCTGTGAAAAAAAAAATATTTAAGGTATACAGTTGGACTTCTATTTTTACCTTTAAAATAATTTTTGTACACAGTCTGTACCTAAATTAATGAAAAATGTACCTGCATAGTACCTTTTCTTCTGGCAGTGTAGTTTGTGAAGGGTTATGTTGTCACACAGGCACCTCTGATCCGTAAAGCTCATTTACATGTAGTTCACTGGCTTGCTATTATTCAAGATTCCCCTCTTAAAACATAAGAGAACACTTTTCATAATATATAGTTCAAAACACAGCTCTTGAAATTTGAAAATAGAACTCTTCAAATCACGATTTTTAAAATAAAAACTATTAATTGTTTAGTCCTCCTGCTGTGGATTCTGTATTCTGTCTTTCCTGATGATGTAGTTGTGCAAAATGCAAAAAAAAGCAAACTCTCCCACAAGTCAGTATTAGTTTGTTCCTAGAACAGCACTGTGCAGATTGTTGAACACTTTTTCTTGCTCCAGCACAGACTGCTGACCACTCTGTCCCAGGCTGGCCCACAACAAGAGGGGAACTCTTGGCTTCCACTGAGCCATAATTAGCAGATATATACAGCCATATTTACAGACTATGCCAGCACATCTCTTGAAGTCATCCTCACTCCTTTTTCCTCTTCCTCCGTCTTTTTGTCGTTCCCGTCCTCTGCTCCATATACTATTCAGTGGAGGCACTGCCTGTCCTACAGTGCAGTTATTGGCAAAAAAATCCAGGTAATTTCTATCTGTCTTTCTCTTTGTTTTCTCTCCTTGTCGCTCTTTTTCATTCATTCTATGATTAACAAACTTTTTGAAGGTCTTTGTGAAGCAGTCAGTGGATTTTGTCACTCAGCTGTACAGCTTGATATTTCAGGGTGTTTTTGCTTTGCTTTTATTAGTCTTTCTCAAGAGAGAATTGAGTAGCAAAATGTCTTTGGTTTGTCTAGGGCTGTGTCTCCTTTCATGTGCCTTGTGATTATCCACACAAGCCACATTGTGGAAAAAGTTCTTACTGTGGTAGGTTGGTTGGTTTCTTTCTAGTACTATTTTAAGGTCACACACATTCTAAGGCCAAAGCAGTTGGTCTAAGTTTAGTTTTGATACACATGCTGTATATTTGTCAGCTGTAAATGCTGTATATTTATATATATTTTTAACTTGTGATTGATGAGCCCTACAGCTACACAGAGCGAGGGACAGACAGTGTGGAAGGATGCTGACTCAGACCTGGGGTCGTCTGAGGATTAGAATTTCTCCATGGGATTTTACGTGGGAGCATTTTGTTAAAACTCTAGATAGTCTGTGGATATTATATCGCACACTGTTGTTGGAAATATTGGGATAGGCTATGTCATCATTTTTGTTACTCGTCTTGGCCCAGTCTCCTGAATATGTTGCAGTTTGGAGAGATCTTAAATGTTAGAAAGAGCCAGCTCTACTGTCTCTTAACATCTCTCTGTGATCTTCTCAGCACACCTCTCAGGAGACTAAGCTGTAGATAGATGGGCAGATTGAAGTGTCATTTACTTAACCTCAAAGGCATCAAACTTATGTTTGGAGCGTAGTCAATTTGTTGTAAGGCTGATATGAGTAGTTCAATTCTAACGTGAGGCCACTGTCTATTAATATTTTGTCTTATACTGTGATACAGGAGATCAGATTTGTCTTAACATAACATTGAGCTGCTACCTCAAAGTTGCCTACTGCAGAAGTTTAAGCATGAATGTTAAGCATTACCATGTTTGCTGTAAATTATACCCACTTTTCCTATTGCACAAAGCCTGGTTCAGCGCAGGAGCCTTTCCCATTTGACCATTTGCAAAGTAATGGTTGACATGCCTCTCAAGTAGTCACAGTTGTCTCTAGGTACTACTTTCACTGTCGACCAAAAGAAAAACTTTGACAAATGTTCATAGAACAAACCTGCTGTGAAAAAAAAATGGTGATAGTAAATTAGTCAGAATCCTTTCAACCAAAAGCGAAAAGGTTCCAAACAGTGATTTTTTTTTTTTTCCTCTACTTCGCCTTTGCTCAAACTGTTTGAACGCATCTGTGCTCATCAGCACAGAGGTACAAAGGAAAAAAACACCATTTTAATCACTGTTTCTGGTATTCTTGATCATTAAAATGATTTGTTGTGTGTTTGTTGTTGTCCTATTAATTCATTTGTTCATTCAGTCATTCATTCTGGCTAAAATCTTTTTCTCTTGGCTGAAAACTGGAAGTGCCACTTTCGAGAATTTAAAGCATGTTTTGCTAGCTGAAATTACAGTGCATCCCTTAATTAAACTATGAGGAAGACAACAGTTCAGTGTCAAAACTTTTAATGGCCTCTAAAGTAATCTGCAACTGCAGTGACCAAAAGAGTTCTCCCCCCTGGGAGGGAGGACTTGTCAGAATTGGGAAACAGTCAATTAACAACCAGATAACTTAAATTGTTTGCTTCATGCAGGTCAGCAAGTTTATATAGTTTACCATGATGTTAAATTAGCTATTCAGTTATCAGGCTAATATTTTGAATTACTTTTGAACTGACGTTTAGTTAAAGTGGGTTGCTGCTACATGCTTACCTTTTCCTGAGCACTAATTTGAATAGAAGTGTCCTTTCTTGACTTGCTGTTCTTGAGCCTTGGTTTTATGTAGTGAGATCTTCGCCCCTGTGATAAGGTCTGAGCACCAGATGAATAATGTTCTCCCACTCTCAGTGGTAGGTAGGTCTTGAATTATGCATCACAGACTGAGCACTTTGTACCAAAGTGGAGGCAACAGTAGTCCCTTGGTTTCACAGCAGAAAGACTGACCCCAGGCTCCCCCTGCCCCCGTTTAAATCAAGCCTCCTTGCTTTCTGGCAGCCGGAACTACTGTCAAGTCTTTGATAAGCTCTAATTGGAGTTGACATTTACAAAAGCAAGTCTTTTATTGATGTCGACGAAAAAGGGGGAACAGAGCAGTGAGAATCTCAGAGGATCAGAAACTGTACGACCCTGCGACCTGTGTGTCATTCTCGATGGCATCAGCAAGCCTTTTACATGAAGCAATAAGAAGCAAAAAAATCTTCTATTTTTTATGTGTGCATTGCAGACCTGTCAGAAAAAGTTTTCTTTCTTGTGTAGTTGTTTGTGGGCCAGCTACTTGTATTCGTTTGCTCATATACCGAGACTAAGCGAATGCTGTCTGTGCATCCAGCCAGAAAGAGCCTGAATTCCAAACTCCTCTTCTTCTAGATGATTAAATGATTAGGTTTGGCAGTTTACCATTTCGGAAAACGGAGCTTCTCCAGCCATGACAGCCGAGAATAGAGCGTGGTTTTGTGTTCTTTAGAAAGGAGGGCAGTGTGAGCAGTGAGACTCGACTTGGTGAAGTCTACCCGCTTTAAAAGCAGTACTCCCGCACATACCAGCAAAAACATGTCATTCAGTGTCAGAGCTCTGCTCTCTGATGTAGGGGAGATGATGATGGCATCTTAAAGTGTCTTTTTCATTCTCTTCTGTTACAGACATACTGGCATTGGAGTGTATTAGATCACTGGGTGAATAGTAAATGTCATCCATCTTCATTGGTAATATCTGCACCTCCTTCCCTGCATAGCAAGGGACTGTTCTATTAGCATCAGTCGTCATTGCACTGTGAGACTTGAGTTATCATCTTAGTGCAGCATTAGGCCACTGCATACATATTAACAGCTTCCCTTCCTGCTAGAAAACAATTGGTGTTGTTTATGAGTCATCAAATTGTTTTTATACACCCATTTGGATTCTCAATACGAACAGTACTGTGCAGAAGTGAGAGACCCTTTCATAGAATTTCCAGGCAAATGGCCAGTACTTCATTGTTCAGGAAATAAGCAGAAAAAAATTTATTTGGGTAATTTGGGTAATTTCTGACCTTTTCCATTATTATAGCATCCATTCTTTTCGAGAGACGCTTTCAGTTTTTCAGTAACATTTGTAGGGATGTAGGGTTTTTCCATGATTTTAAAGTTCAGTCTTACTCTGTGTGCACACTGCAGATGATAAGATCACTCAGTGTCATTAAGGCAGCATTCAGCTGGTCGCTGGTGAACGCTTCAAAGTGAATTCAGGCAACAAGTTCGATTGGATTGTGTTTTTACATGAGACAAAGAAATTAGATAGTAAATATTGAAATTAAAATAATATCTCCCTCAGAAAAGCAGGTTATACAGTGCATGTCTATAAAGTAAGCTCAGTTCACAAAGAGGCTATGCTATGCAAGAGGCTATGCTGCACAACTTCATTGAAGTTTCATTATGTTACCGCTGTAATCTGCTGTCCTTGCTTGTTCACGAAATGCAATGTAACAAATCTTCAGCAGGAGCCATGATCGGTACAGCATGTTCCACAGGACATAACATCTTTTACAGATTATCTGAAGCTCTTCCATCAGTAAAATGGAAAACAAAATTGATCTGAAATAGGTCTTCCTCTATCAGTGCATTAAAAGCTCCTCCTTCATCAGTGAGTACTCAATAATCTGATCATTATCAAGTTTGTGCAGTTATCCAAATATTCAAATGGTCATGTAAAAACCGTATTCTGATTTAGAAATCTGATGAAGAAGTCTGATGAAGAGGGCTGGATTTTGGCTCAGTAATCAGATTTCTCTGTGCATGTGTACTCCTACAAATGCTTTCTGCGAGAACAGATGGTGGATGTTACATTATGGCCATCATTACAAAAACGAAGACACTTCTTCTACCACACTTCTTTTTTTTTTTGAACGCAGACTGCATACAGCTCGGTAAACTCACACATCACTGCAGTCCGCTTTCCCTACATTTTCACCTAAATACAGTGGAACACATCTTCAGTGGAAACCAAGGTCAGTGCAGCATGTTCCACAGGATGTAAGAACATTTTTTCATCTTTTCTGATTGGTTATCTCTGCTCCACATCACTACTCATTTGCATTTTTGGCTTTGCACAGATCGTTCTCTTTACAGCGCTGTGTATCACTGGTTCTCATTCCAAATGAAAGACTTGCAGCTTCACACATTTGTGGCCAGCAGTGTGCATGCAGGGTTTGAGCTTGGTTTTATTTACTGCTTCTCATAGTCCAGATAGTCACAAATGCACCTTTAGACTCGTCAGTCTATAAACTCTTGCTTCACACCTCAAATGTCCAGGTATAGTGTTTTTTCTTTTCCTTTTTTAGCTTTGAGATGTCTTCTTACAGTGAAAGGATTGATGGAAGCACTTTCAAAGCTAGACTGGAGCTTGATTTTCTCCTTCAAGTGCTGTTTATCTGACGTTGACCATTTTGGTGGTCTACCAGGTCTTGCACGATTGCTAGGAGTCCCATTTTCTCGTCAACTTTTCTGAACTCCAGTTTGGGGAAACACCTGTTTTGGCCCTTTGACTTAGCCCTTCCTTCTGCAAGTGCAAAGAACTGTCTCTAGCCCACCATCATGCAGGATGATGTGCTGTCTTCACTTTTAGTCATTTTTTTTCCTTTGTAAGGTCAATACTTTTTTTCTCGAATGTGGGCCATTTTGTCTACACCACACTGCCTGTATTGGTGGTCTACCTGGCCTGCTGCCAATTACCTGCCTTCACCAGGCATGCATCTCAGCCAAGTTGAGCAAAGCTTTTTCAGTCTTTCATTGTACTGCTGCTACAAAATTCCATAAGCTTCCACACCAGTGCTTCTTCCATACTACTGCCATGCTGTGCAGTGCTGTAGCCTTTTTATGATTGTTTCTCTATCATTGAAAAAAAGCTCCTCCTCCACTAGTTGAAAAGACTGTTTTTCCATCATTGAAAAAACTCCTCCTCCATCAGTATGAAAAAGTTCCTCCTCCTCCATAACAGTGAAAAAACTCCTTCTCTAACAATTGAAAAGGTTCTTCCTCCATCATTGAGAAAAGCTCCTCCATCAGTGTGAAAAAAATCATTTTTCTCCATCAGTGTGAAAAAAATCAATTTTCTCCATCAGTGTGAAAAAAAAATCAATTTTCTCCATCAGTGTGGAAAAAAACCCTTTTTCTCCATCAGTGTGAAAAAAAAATCCTTTTTCTCCATCAGTGTGAAAAAAAATCTATTTTCTCCATCAGTGTGGAAAAAAAACCCTTTTTCTCCATCAGTGTGGAAAAAAAACCCTTTTTCTCCATCAGTGTGAAAAAAAAATCCTTTTTCTCCATCAGTGTGGAAAAAAAACCCTATTTCTCCATCAGTGTGAAAAAAATCCATTTTCTCCATCAGTGTGAAAAAAAAAATATTTTCTCCATCAGTGTGAAAAAAAACCTTTTTCTCAATCAGTGTGAAAAAGCTCCTCCTCCTTCGTTGAGAATAGCTTCTCCTCCATCAGCGAGAGGATGCTGTGTGTTTTTTTTTGTTGTTTTTTTTTTAATTATTATTATTATTATGTATTCCAGACTTACAGTCTGCTCTGGGTGTGGGATAGCCCATGCTGCGTGTGTGATGCAGTTGCTTGTCCATAATGAAGCATTCCCTGAGGCGTGTGGCGTTTTAATTAAAGGCAGTAAAAAGGCGTATTGATCTTTCGCGACAGAGAGAGACTCCAGGCAGAACCTTGAATTACTGTCATACCACCCCTCTTAATTTGATTTTTAAATTGTGTTTTGAGATTGATCTTGGTGCATGGAGGGAGGATAGTCTTCGAAGCCAGCAGGATCAGTTTGCATTGTGCCGTGTTAAGATGATGCATGCTGGTTGAGTCGGTCCCTTTAGTGTGGGATTAGCCATTCGTAGCAAGAAGTGTAGGATTAGCACAGTGGTTCGTAGTCCTGATACTGGAGTATCCTTTCCCCGCACATTTTACTTTTTTCTTTGCTCCAACAAATGTATTTCAACTCAGAAAGGGCTGCTTAAATAGCTGATTAGTTAAATCAGGTATGATGACTCCATATGCTTTAAGGTAGCAGCCTCTTTGGATTGATACCATAGAAGAACCACCGTTAGCTTCCTGAAGGACCTTGGAAATGGATGCATCATTAAATAACAATGAGAGTCTGTTTTTCTTATGGAGTGGGACTGATGACCGTTGATGAATCAAGCATGCGTAAGCATGGCCTGAGATAAGTACCTGGTGGTGCTGTATACCATTTAATGCCTTAATGGACACATCAAAGGTCTTATGAAAACCTATTAATGGTTGAATAAACACAGCAGGGAGTATTTGTATCAAGTATTGTCTTGCTGTATAAGCAGCCTTATTAAGCTAATATTTCTGTTTCAGGTGAAGATACAGGCACCAACAAGCCAAGTTAACTTTAACCACCTCTGAAGCTGTAAAGCTAGCACTTTTAGCGTGTAAGCTGATAGCTATAGAACTGGTGGTTTTTGCTTGTATTTTTACTTTCTCAAGGCACAATAGGCTACACATGATTCTGAGTAACTGTAGACATTTGTTTCAGTGTGTGTGCATGTAGAAGTCATCTTGGAGTCAGATAGATACGATTCTATGCTAACATTCTGGTATTATAATTTGTATCTAGCTAGAAGGCTAGCCATATCTGTCTTCATGGATTCATTTACGACATAGCAGTGTCAGAATTATGCAATGGATCATGAAATGTCAGAATTATGCAATGAATCATGAAAAGAATTCATGGCAATAATTATCCTCTACTGCTCATTTCTCTTTTGCCATCACAGGATGACTGTTGCATAGCAGTATCTCAAACGCCACTGCAATCATAATAAATGTCCTGTATAATTGTAATGATTGAATAAGGTAACTTGATTTATCTAAACAATTGCTTTGTTATTGTTGTTATTTTTATTATTATTATTAGTAGTAGTAGTAGTAGTAGTAAAATTTGGGCTTCTAGCAGGTAATGCAGGTAGGTGGACACAGAGGTTATATGTCCTGTATCATAGTCACTTGTGTCATAAATGCCATGTGGTCAGTGGTTCTCCAGGAAACCACTACCCTTATCTTTTTGTACATGTGAGTGTAAAGTCCTTGTAATCTGAAGGTCCTATACCGGCCGATGATTGGTGACTGGCGACCACAGGATTAACCACATTTCTCGCCTTTGGTTACCCATTAAAGCATGAGTGGCAGCTCTCTGCCAGGGCTACTTTGCCCAGCTATGATGAGGTCATTGTGCTTACGCTTTGACCACCGCTCTCAGCACCCCCCTGATCATGATAAATATGTCACACGGTGGTGCTCGTTACACTTAATTGGCAATTGTACTGCAGCTCACCTTCATCCAGATGTAGAAGTGCGCATGAGGCTGGCCATGCTGAGGCCCGCTGAGGGGTTCTCTGAGCCCTGGGGAAAGGAGCTGTTTGTGTATGGGCATGGGCAGACACCCTGTCTGACCTTCCTCACTCTGTGCTATTTCTAGTCCCTCCCTTTAATGATTCATGTCATTGGAGGTGATGTTTGTGTCCAGAGAGGATATCTACCCGTATTTTCTCAGCTGTTTTACTTCACATGCCCAAGATCCATCAGTTGGGATGTTTTATCCACTTTAAGTTTGTCTGTTTCAAGGCCGTAGTTCCCTGTAATACACGGCCATGTGCAGACACGCTGGTGTGTGTGTATATCTCTCATATCTATCTATCTACCTATATATATATATATATATATATATATATATATATATATATATATATATATATATATATATATATATATATATATATGAGAGAGAGAGATTGAGATTTATATATATTTATATAGTGGTGTGAATGTTTTTCTACCCTTCCCAGTTTCTTCTGTTGTTGCATAATTGTCACTCTTGAATGTTTCGGATCATCAAACTCCTTTGAATATTAGACAAAGATAACACAAGCAATCAAAAATGCTGTTTTTAAATGATGAGTTCGCTTATTGAAGGAAAAATGCTGCTCTGCTCTGCCTGGTGCTATGTGAAAAAGTATTTGATGCCTTAGTGACTAAATGAACCAGTTTACCACATTCTGTTGACTGTTTTGTTCAGCTTCTCTAGTCACAGCCAGGCTTGATTACTGCCAGTCCTGTTGAATCTAAACATCACTTTAACAAAACCTGTCTGGTTTGCAGGATTGACAGTCTCAAAAGATTGTTCTAAAGATTAAGAGACCCTTATTAGTCCCACAACGGGGAAATTTCACCTCCGCATTTAACCCATCTGTGAAGTGAAACACATACACACTAGTGAGCACACACACACTAGGAGGCAGTGGGCACACTTGCCTGGAGCGGTGGGCAGCCCAATCCGCAGCGCCCGGGGAGCAGTTGGGGGGTTAGGTGTCTTGCTCAAGGACACCTCAGTCATGTGCTGTCGGCTCTGGGGATCGAACCGGCGACCTTCCGGTCACGAGACTGGATCCCTAACCTCCAGCCCATGAGTGCCCCACAGATTCAAAGAGATTCAAATACAGATGTGAACAAAGTCATTGTAATCTACCAGTCTGGAAAGGGTGAAAAAGCCTTTGCTAAGACTCTGGGACTTCAGCGAACCACAGTGAGAGCCATTATTCACAAATGGAGAAAACTTGGAACAGCGGTGAATTATCCCAGAAGTGGCTGACCTACCAAAATTTCACCAAGAGTGCATCGCCGACTCATCCAGGAGGTCACAAAAGTCCAGAAGAACATTTAAAGAACTGTAGGCCTTACTGGTCTCAGATAAGGTCAGTGTACGCAATTGCATAATCAAAAAACACACAAAAATGGCATCCATGAGAGAGTTGCAAGGCACAAACCACTGCTGACTAAAAATAACACAAACGCTTATCTCGCATTTGCCCAGAAACATCTAGATGACCCCAAGTACTTTTAAGATAATGTTCTGTGGACTGATGATTCAAAGGTGGATCTTTTGAGAGACCTGGGTTCTGTTACATCTGGCATAAAAATAACACTGCATTCCACCATAAGCATATCTTACCAATAGTCAAACATGTTGGTGGTAGTGTGTTGCTCTGGGGCTGCTTTGCTTCTGCAGGACCTGGAGAACATGTCATAATTGATGGAAACATGAATTCTGTTCTTCCAGAAATCCTGAAGGAGGATGTCCACCCATCAGTTTGTGACCTAAAGCTCAGGCGCAATTGGGTTATGCAGCAGGACAATGATCTGAAGCACACAAACAAATCCACCTCTGAATGGCTCTAAAGAAACAAAATTAAGGTTTTGGAGTGACCAAGTCAAAGTTCTGGCCTGAATCCCATTGAGATGCTGTAAGATGCAAAATCTTAAACAAGCTGTTCATGCTGGAAAACCGTCCAATGTAACAGAATTTAAAACAATTCTGCGAAGAAGAGTGGGCTAAACTTCCTCCACAGCAATGCTAAAGACTCATTACAAGTTATTTGATTAAACATTTGATTATATTTTTTCACAGCACTGTACGCGCACGCACACACACACACATGTATGTGTGTGTGTGTGTGTGTGTGTGTGTATATATATATATATGATAAATATATATATATATAAAATATATATATATATATATATATATATTTTTTTTTTTTTCTTTTCTTTTCTTTACAATATGCATACGCATGCTCAAGCTTTCCTCTCTCTTTTTCTCTGCTGGAACTGTAAAGCTGTTCTTACTGTCATGCTCCTCATAATGCTTTCCTTCTTCTGTATTTCTGTCTTTCTCTGGTTGAAGCAGGAAACTCGATACTGAGTATTTGTCAGAAACAGTACAATTTGATTAGGCCTCTTAGTTTGTGTTGGACAATATCCTGCTTTGGAAAATGATTATTTTTTTATAATATTACATCATTACAGATATTACAAATACACTGTATTTTTTTGTGTATGTGTATTACTACTTCAAATGATATACTGAACCACCCCACCATTGATTTCATATTATTCCATATCTGGGGTAAATTTATCTTCATAGTGTTGGAATAAATAATTAATGACTGACCAAACAGAGTCTGAATGTTCTCTGTGTAGACAGGGCTTAGTAGTGGTTTGCCTGAGCTACCCACTGTTAGAATGAAATATGTGATTTCAATCATTTCCAAAAGAAAATGTCTTTTTTTTTCTTGGCTGCTACAACGTATTTTCATGACCGTACAACATGCTTTTTTGAAATTTACAGTACAAGGTGACGTTTTGATACTTTTGAGAGCATTTAAGCATAAATGATTCCAACGACCACTTTTATATTCAGTGTAAAATCAGCGCAGTATTGAGTCCACTAGATTTAGACATGAACGAAAACTGAAATGCACAGCAATTACAGTAGGTCATGGAATAATGCCCTTGATAACCACAGTTATGATATCGTATAGCAAATGGATAGGTGGGTATAATTATTAACTGTTATAGATCTGTAATCCTTTATTATGGAGCTTAACAACCTAGTAAATTGGGGGCTTATGTGTAATATTTAACTTCAGACTTCAGGCTCCATGCCATTTTCAGAACCTCAGAAAGTAACAACTTAGACATGCTAATTTTTGGTGATTGATCTGTCGGCATGTAATTTGCTGTGGTTTAACAGTGGGAAGTTATAATGGCAAGTGGAATGAGGCACAGCTACAAGGAGAGAATGTGCCAGAAAAGGATGTCATTTCCCCACCTGTCAGAGAAAAGAGTGCTGGCACTAGAGACCCCTCTCAGTCACCCTGCTGTCTCACAAATTTGAGGCAAGCTTTTAAAGCATGCTTTTACTTCCCTCTCTGCCTGACATCGCTGAACATTCTGCACTGTGCAGCAGTTCTCATATTACCAGGTGAACTTGCATTAGTGTAAGGTCTCTTCACTTCACCACATAGAGGAGGCTTAGCGTCAGTTCCAAATATTTGCTAATGTCAGGTTTGCTTCTCTGTCCGCTCTGCCTTGCTCTGAAATGCTCTTGGTCTCAGTAAGTGAGCACTTTTTGTGTTTAGTGTCTATACTTTAGCGCCACTGTCCAAATATATAAGACAAATGGCTGAAAAGATGCTAATTATGTGTACCTCAGCCAAAGCTTGCTCTTTTGCAAATTTTTGAACGTGTCTCTTGGAAATGTCTTGTTTTCTTTGTGATGTGTAATAGAGACTGATGCAGGTCTTTGCCATATTGTCTCATGAAAACTGAGAAACCTAAAGGCGGTGAACAGCTATTAAATGCGTGTCTGTCAGTCCATATTCTTTACTTCATAGGCACACACACTGTAACCAACAGTGGATGACTGCTTTTATAGCAATGTTTGTGTAACATAAGAATACTGGGGAAAAAAAAAAAATCCCTTCTCCTCTTCGTCCATCTCTGCCCATCTCTTACCGTTCACATGTATACAGTGTGCCATAAAAATACAATCATTTGCCCACAAATGGTCCTCTGAGTAGTGATTTATACTGGCCTTTATTTGGAGCGTTGCACAAACTGGCTTATTGAGTATATCATTCTCTGCATGTGGGCGGCAAGGGTTCGGCATGACAGCTTTTCATATTTCACAAGAGTAGACGCACCTATTTGCTATTCAGTGCAGTACATCTTCTATAAGTGGTGCCTTGACATAAATTGTCATAAAGGTGGTGATGCCACCGAATTTTGTTTAATGTTGCAGGCTTTCTGCTTGTCTCATTTTAATCTCTAGCACATTCTTGAATTTCACACTCGCTGCCTTTGTTAGCACATCAAATGGGTTACTGTGATTCCCCTTATACTCAGTAAAATAATCATTTAAAAAGGCAAAAATAAAGAACATGTAAATGGCACTGATTTTCACTGTTAATGATGTATGAGAGCATACGGGCCAACAGCACACCATTGAAGAGAATGTGTCTCTTTTAACATGCAGGCCATTGTGTTGAGCTTTATCCGCAGGCTTTGAGAAATTATGGACAGCACCTCCTTCCCATTTAAAATGTGCACTGTGATTTGACCTTCATTTAGTCCTGACAGCGGTGTTTGTGGCATAAAAGAGTGAGAGTGTGTGGGTACACACAGACATAGAGTGGTCAAGTACCACTTATATACACATTTTCATCTGTCTCGTGTCCTCTTGCCATGCATCATTCATGCCGCTAATGAGAAACACCCTGAAAGGTCGTGCTCATTGGTCATGTTTGTGGTTCTCTGCAAAAATGATAACGAATCATGAAACATAACCAAATCTGCAGATCAGTTAACTTGGGTAGAACTTGCAAAAAATTCTGTAAACTTGATATTTAGCAGAACCTGCCTGTAAATAGTATTTACTCAACACAGCAGCAGCTGTCTACAGTAGTCTGTTTCTCAAATCAATCCTTGGGGCCCACCTGGCTGTGCCACATATTGTTTCATTCCAAATGCTGCCATACTATGTTGGAACAAAAATTTGCATCTCTCTTTTGGGCCCCAGAAACACTGATCTATCTAACATGGAAGCCAATGCTGCTGTAGCTAATACCTGTTCAACACAGCAGCCAAAGTAAAAAGTTTTTAGTTCCTTCTGGCTGTTCATTTGCTGTTCTTTCCATTCTAACTCGGATTCAGCTATGTTGCACTGATACAGGAATTAGCCGTTAGAAACTAAATCCTGCCCTTCCTTTCACCCTGTTGACTACTGTGTTCTAAGCTCTGGGCGTCACTCATTTAGCTGCAAGGTGATATTTCTCAGTAGACGGCAGTCAGTCAGCCAACAGCATGCGGGGTCTCAGAAAGAAAGCAGTCGTGCGCAGGGGAGATGGGAAATCTCAGACTTGTCAGTCATGCAGTTAGCATTTTTCGTCACTTGAGCACTCTCCAGCCCCTCTCCTTTCTCTGACTGAGAAGAGAGTCATGCTTTACACTGGTCTGCACATTAGCTCATACTGGTGATCTCTCTTTTTCAGTGTATGTTCCGAAATAGTGCTTGCATTTGTCCGGTCAAACTGACTGAGAGGCCAGAGAGCTTGGGATGACAAGCAGGATTGCATTGTCACTGGGTCAAGCTTAATGATAAGTGATGTGGCAGTGGTATATCTGAGTGCTGCTTGCTGTCAGCCACTTGACCAGTCGCAATGTCAAATGCGCCATCGTTGGCTGGCACACGCTTGATAGTTCTTCCAAATGAAGTCTGTCGTTC
Source organism: Pygocentrus nattereri (assembly GCF_015220715.1). Lineage (NCBI taxonomy): Eukaryota > Metazoa > Chordata > Actinopteri > Characiformes > Serrasalmidae > Pygocentrus > Pygocentrus nattereri. The sequence continues at coordinate 16,162,856 of NC_051221.1, read as the reverse complement.
AGCAGGCCAAGCCTCAGCAGTATGGCTTTCACCACTCACGCCTCCCTATGTGCGAATATCTGCGGAGTCCGCTGGGTCAGGCCATTAGCAAACACTAATGAGTGTTTGCCATTGCCCCCTATGCCATTGGAATAAGCTTTGTGTCTGCTGGGAGGTGGCTGTTTGCTGCTGATTGACTGGTAGATAGCAAGCAGATTCAAAAGAGGACTGGCTAGAGTGAGATCTAATCTCTCCTTCTCCCGTAATCAGGCTGTAAAGCTTGTTTCATCCAACAGGCAAACTTCTAGAGTGAGACAAGCTTATCTGCTGCCTGGTTTGTTCTATTGCTCTGAGGGTCAGACAAATGCACAGGCCGAGAGGCATCCTTTTTGCTTAATAAATCATAAACTGTGCACTAGCCCTGGTTGCTAATTGCAAGAGCTCTTTTTAATACAAGGGAGATGGTGGCATCTGCCCACATGTTCCCACAATAGTCCTTGTGACCTCAGAGAACCCTTTTTAGTTTACCAATGCCTTTCGTTATTAATAAGAAAAGATTTAAATATGCTAAGTAAAATCTTGCTTTTCAGCATCTTTTTTACTCAGCCATTTCTGCACCTGGAAATGTCTTGATTTCACACAGCAAAATATCCAGAGTTTCCCTAACAATAAACAAAAAAAGCCTGGTTACTGCATTTATGCATTTCTTCAACAGCAGGCCAGTCTAACCTTGCTGATTTACTACTGGTAACAGGAGAGACAGACTGATGAGCGAGAGGTTACTGAGATGCTGACATTTACTTAATGCAGTTTACCCTCCTTCCTTGATAATTGTCTACCATTGATAATATCCTGGCAAACCCAGCACCCAGGCTGAGGTAATGCCAACTTGAGCTTGTCAGCTCAAACAGATTTGCAGCAGAGCACTGAGCTCAGTCACACTGCTTCACTGTGTCTGCCCTTCTAACACAGCCTTGCCTCACAGCTGCTGGGCTGAAGTGCTCCCATTCACACCCCTTCAAGAATCTCTGTTTTTAAGCTTCTAAAAGAAACAGTCATTTCAGTAGGCTTGAGAGTCAACCGTTTGCTTAGAACTTGATATTAATAACAGATGGAGTAGATGTGGTTCCTGAAAGAGTAAAGACCGATCAAATACCAGGATAGATTTTCTGCCTGGAAGAGTATATCTAATACCGCACAAGGGCAGTTAGGATTTCTCCTGAAATGTCCACTCACGTTTGGATCTCTCTTGAACTTTATGCATTTGCCTATGAACAGGCGTGTAGGTGATGGGTCTCCTGATCATTTGGAAATCTATCCAAGTACATGTATGAATAAATACATTCAAAGCTGATGGGTACGTGACAAGACCAGATGGTAAGGTAGCAGTTATCATGACTCAGTTTTCAGCTCTTCTGTTGTACAAACATGCTAATATTATTAATATTGTTTTGGCCCAGTTACAGCACTGATGAGTTGTATTGATGTGATCTTAGTAAGCCCTGTAATCATTTAATAATATGATTCATATTTGACATCATCAGATAATTGTCATAGGATGAAAGAGCAGCACCTGCTCCTTTTCTCTGCCCAGAACTTGGCTTCTCTCCCTCTCCAGCTGAGACCTTCCAGCCTTCTAGTCTTTCTGACAGCCCGCATGACACATACACACGAGTAACATTTTTGCAGTTAGTGTCTTTGCCATTGGTTTTTCTGTTTTATTTACTTCAGATGTTCCGAGAATGCATTTCATTTTTTTATATGCTTAGTTTCAGCTAAATTTATTTCTGAACACGAGAATCTCTCAGAATCGCATGCCAGCACCACAGCTCAATCAGTTCAAGGAGACTTCTATTTGCATGTGCAAGCGTGAGTTGCTTTTGGTAATGTTTTCATTCGTCTCTGGCAAAACAGTTGCCATAGGCTAATGGTGCAGAGAAGTCCCATTTGCTGCAAGACACCGCACTTCCATCACAACGGCCTTCATGCTCACGTTAAATGGAATCCAGCTAATGGATCCACTTTCATCCTGCATGTTCTCAGCATGTGGGATTCTCTTGGTGAACAAGAGGTAATAAAGCGTGACCACCCACTCTGCTCACCGCCCAGGAGAGCCACAGCTTCTCTAACGCAGCTTGTCTTTACAGCCTCAGTCACACTGTTCCTGTACACAGGGCACATTTTCAGGTAGTCTCTGGAGTCGCACAAAACACTGTGTTTTGGGTGGAATTGCATTTTTTCCATCTCCTTTGCACTCCTTTGACTTTGACACTGGGGTACTAGGGGACTGTTCTGAGGTCATCACTCTGAGTAGATGTGTAACATCCATGTGAGACTGATCAGCAAGAGTATTTGTAAGGCATTCAGCACCAGGGGCCTGTGGTGTGAGAGTAATAGAGCTGCCTGGAACTTCTAGCACACTCTTCCAGACATCTACATCATTGTATGTTCACAGAGGAGCACTGAAGCAGAGCCCTCGTATACTTCTCCTGGCGATCAGCATCACATCTGTAGGTTGCATGCTAGTCTGAATGCTTTGCTTTGTTTCAGAAAACATCTGCAGTGACTCATTGTGTGATGGGAAACAAAACAGGACAAAACATTGTGGACCATTGTTTCGATGCTTTGAAGCAAATTGATGTTTTTTATGTTTGTTTATTTATTTTGCTTCAAACTATTTGTCCAAAAGATGCGACTTCAGAACTAATGTATTTCTTTCCAAGGACCATTATAAACAAAATTAACAATGAATAGAATGTCTGATTAAGATTTCTTTATTTAGCCACTGTCACTGAGTTTACAAAAACTGTTATCAAATGGGTTGCACAGCCATTGCCTCCATTGATGAGAAGGTAGTGTTAGTTGGGGGTTTCAAGGAAATGTAGCCATTTATTTTGCTAGTAGAGCACATGATGGGTGTGGGCTGCTTCTGTTCTCTGCTCTGCTTTATGTGACAAAAAAGAAAAACTTCAAAAGAAACTCAAGCTTGTGTTTGTCAACCAATCCCAGAACGACAGAACCATGCATAGTTTTTTATGTCCCTCCTGTGCAAAACAAGTTGCCCTCCATAGGAAGCGCTAAGTCGAGCATGTCTTGTAGCGCTGTTACGTGGCGGCTAGCCCGTCTGATTGTGTCATTTGACTGACATGGCAACAGGAGTCGGATTTCTCTTATCTGCACTGAGGGATGGAGTGTGTTGCTTCCTGTCTCGTGTGCAGTTTTCTGATAGAGGGAGACCTCTTGAATTTCTCCCACAGACCCAAGTCAGACCCACAGTAGTGGGATTTCTTCCTTTAATATCACCTACATATGGTACACTGAGGAAGTTTGGAACAGGTGTGTCTTTTTTTTTTCCTCTCTGTTTTTTCTCTCTCTCACGTTTCTTCCACTCTTTTATAGCTGATGTCACCACTCCAGAGACTGCCAAGATATGCTTCAAACAAGCTGAAGGCTGGTTTGATTCTTCCCTTTTTGAGATCCATATAGATTTAGATATGACAACAACCCTGCTGTTCTTCACAGACACTGTAGATGCTCTCATAGCTTTGGTTGTATGTGTGCGGATCACAGAAAGTTGCATTCAGTTCAGTGAACACTCATGCACATATGATTAAAGAAGTAATGGAGTTTCTTTCATTTAAACATTTGAGCCAATCCGATCAACCTGGTCCATTTGGACGGTGATTAAAAGGCAGGCTGGATAGGGCTTTTAGAATTAGGCCAGAAATATGTGCAAATGCTTTGAGCTCCGCAAAAAAAAAATGCTTTGCCCACCACTGCATTCTAAAATATGTCATGACGCACTTACCAATGCAAATGTAAGCTGTATTCTGACTGTTGCAAGAAGGGGTGCTATAGAGACGGCCAAGCCTGGACAAGCTGTATTGTATTGTCAGAATGTTTGGTCAACTGTTACGGCAGGTCAGTTACGCACCATGTTGCCTCGGTGGCTCGGTCCTGCCGCTTTGCGCTGTACAACATCAGCCAGATACGGCCGTTTCTAACACAACAAGCCACCCAACTCTTGGTACAAGCAGTGGTCATCTCACGCCTCGACTACTGCAATGCCATACTGACGGGCCTCCCGGCCTGTGTTGTAAAACCACTGAAGATGGTTCAGAATGCTGCAGCGCGTCTGGTCTTTAACCAACCAAAACGGGCGCATGTCACCCCACTGCTCATTGAGCTCCACTGGTTACCGGTTGCTGCTCGTATCAAATTTAAAACTCTTACGATTGCCTACAAGGTGTTAACAGAGCAGGCTCCTTCCTACCTGCACTCGCTCCTAAAGGCTTACAGCACCGCCCGGCCGCTGCGATCCTCCAATGAACGTCGCTTAGCTTTGCCAAACATTCACACAAAGCAATCAAGACTGTTCTCATACTTGATTCCCCAATGGTGGAACAAGCTACCTTCCACTGTCCTCGCTATTTTTAAGAAACTCCTGAAGGCAGAGCTCTTCAGGGAGCACTTGCTCTAATCGCCTCTTGCAAATCTAACCACTACCAACCTCATCTCCTTCTTGCCCTCCTTCCCTTCTCTACCCCGCTTTTACCCCTTGGCCTCCTTTAAGGCCTGACTATGTTTGTTCTATGTACCACATTATTTGTAAGTCGCTTTGGATAAAAGCGTCTACTAAATGTAAATGTAATGTAATGTAATGTAATGTAATGAACTGCAGGTGAGCTGGTTTGCTTGACTAAACATACACATGATACATAATAGCCTCTTCATGACAACAGAAAAAGTAAAGCAGAACACTACCCTACTGCCGACATGTTTAGCTGTTGTTGCTGGTAGAATAACAGTAGATATCAGCCCCTTGAGTGTTGAACGTGCTGATCACCACAGTATACTTAAGGCCTTTAAACAACAATAAATTAAAATTTGATTTCTTGCAGCTTTGCATGTCTGACTTCTCTGCTATAGTATTTTTATAAAGGCCCTCAAGATAGTTTTTTGAAGGAAGTGCTAACAATGTGATTTAAACATGTGGTGCCAATAATGAACAAGCCCTGCTCACTGATTGACATGCTGTCAGTGGGACTTGCTGTATTAAGACAGATGAATCTAGTGATGTCTTCCACATATTGCTATGTTAATCCTTCATGCACTGAACAAGGAAATGAAACCTACTTGGCTGACACTGATGTAGTCTCTGCCCTCTAGGTCTGTGTGAATGTGGTTGCCAACAGAATTGGTTACAAATCTCCTGAATTCATTGACGTTTCTATGGGTTTATTTCACTTTTTAGAGGAATTAATTGAACCATGATAATCTATCCCTCAATAGCCTTCTCAAGGATCTGTTTAAAGCTAATATCTGCCCTAGCGGTGCAGAAAGAGCATTTATTTATTTGTACTGTGTAATTTTAGATGTTTTTTCTTGGCGCTTCTTTTGAAGTTGTGACACGAGGGAACTAACAGCAGCAGCAGTGTGAGCAGGCTATACTTCACAGCCCTGTGTTCATGCCTTTTTACACTGTGTGAATGCAGTTCGCTGGAGAATTCAGTTTTTTTTTCTTTCCATTTAGGCACTTTGTTTCAAAGAGCTCAGCCCTCTCCTCAGCAATAATTAAGGTCTGTTAATTAAGTTGTTCTGATTAATTAAACTTAATAGGGGGAAGACTGCAGAAAGTTGAGGCCCTCCAGCAGGCAAGCAAACAGCAATCCAGTCTATCAGTAAACTCTTAGCTCATCACACACCCCACTCATTTGTTCATTAATGAAGCGTTAACGTCGCCTGCCTCTTAAATGATGATTCCTCACTGGAGCTCTGGGTCTCTCGTTGCCACCCTCTTCTCACTGCATTCTTCATGCATGGTGTGGCAAATCTTCTATTAATAGGTATGAGCAATATTTCTCTTAATTATTGCTACCTATGCAAGCAGTAGAAGCACCTGAAATTCCTAATAATGTAAGAGTGTTGCTGTAAAATTGTGATTGATAGTAAAATGAAGAAACTGTTCAACAAATGACACTTGCTGTAAAAAGCAAGATCCATTAAAGGAACTGGTGGGGATAGATGTCTTGTTTTTCTGTTCTTCAGCCAGTTAGTCTCCAGCATACAGTACGTGTGCTTCTACCACGTACTACCTGTTATTGAGCATGGTAGCAGGGTGCAGGGTATGTCTGTGTTGGAAAGGATTTAAAAGCCTTGCACTCCATCAATCAGCAGCTTCCTGTCTGCTCAAAGTCGTCTCTTTATCTCTCTAAAGCTGCAGCATTAATATATGAGGGACAGGGGCCCTCTGCACAAGCTTGTCTCAGACAGCGGCTGTAATACAGACCTGTGCCCTGAGTAAGCCTTAGGGAGCAAGGAGTCTCTTTCGAGGCCAAATGATAGCAGCCTTCCTCCCCCTCGCACAAATTCAGCTCAGAGGGAAGGCCTAGAGCAGGATACAGCAGGACGCTTGTGCTGTTTAAATAGACCAGGATGGCTTGAGAGAGTCTACAGAGGGGCGGCTTTAGGATCATGAGTAAGAGGAATGCTACATCTGCTATTCCTGCTGGATGCAGGGTGTAGAAGCCCCTTGAACTGTGCCCAGAACTGTTTGAATGCTTTTTGCTAAGGGTCCACCGGTATGGAGTTTATGGTCATTACTAATAACCAATAACAAGAAAAAATATAGGTACTACCAACAGACAAAGCAATAACCAATAAGTTAACTTAATAGTTTATAATATCTCCATGAAGTATTATCTAGTACAGTGAATCTATATATAATGAATGCAGTACAAATATTGGTTTGAAATATGATTGAAATCTAAACCTCATGTCTGTTTTATTTTGTTTGTCTGTTTGTTTGTTTTTTTGCATCATCATTTTACTTTTTTGCATTTAAAACTACCTCACATTATATGAAATGATATCGGCATTAAATAAAATTTGATATATGGATTGTTGATTAATTTTACATAGTATCAGACATGATATGTGTTGTAAATGTTGCAGGTAACACAAAGGAAAAGGAAATTATTTAATTTCATTTTATTTTTTGACTCTCTCTAAAAGTTAAATTATGTTTTATTTAAGTTCTACAGCCTGTATTAGGAACAAAGAGACCTGCATAAAAAAAAAACCTCAAGGAAGAATGTAAGGGCAAAACAATACATTTGTCAACAAATAATGCTTTGCATGATGATTGATCAGCAAAATTATCGACATCTGCATAAAAGCAGATATATCTCATACCTCTCCTTGTTTCTTCCTGAGATCGCTGACACTGCCCATTTTGTGCCATAGCTTCTCCTCCTGCAGTGATTAGCTGTGGGGTGGATAACTCTTTGTTTTGTGCAAAGAAAGTTTCCTATAGAGCTGAATTGAAGTGTTTCAGCTCATCCTTAAGAGCCTGATAAGGATGAAACAACGTGTGTCTGCTCTTTGAGGCTCTCATGAAGACATTTCTCATCAGCAGAAAAGTTGTTTCCATATTAATCATGACATGAATTCAAGATCAAACACTAGGCGGTTAACTAAATTCCATGGCGTTAATTCAATAACAGGCTCGTTTCCGCAGTCCCTGCAGCTTATCTACTGTACATGGTGTTTTTAAAAGAAGGGGACGAGTTCTGCTCTGCTTGAGTGTAATTACATAATTCATGCATTGAAAGGAAAGCTCTGGAGATGTTATAGATCATCAAATAATCAAGGCACCTTATAAGGCCCTTGAGCTACGCTGACTCTACCATCACACTGATGTTGATTGGGTCCACTGATCTAAGGGGGAGTAATCATGATCTGACCCAGAACGAGCTTCAAGAGGCCCACTGCATTACCAAATCACTTCCAGATTTTAGTTTTCCTGTATAATAAATGCTACTGCCTATGCTATACAGATATACCAAGAATAACCCAGCCGAACTGACTTTTTAACTAGTTATTCTCTCAGACGCAGTCAAGGGGAGTCCATGATGAAGCTTAATTTTATAAGAAGCTTGAGACAGCGATGTCTGGCTATAAGCCACTGATGAAATTCCAAGCAGCTCATGCTGATGAGCGAACGCTGCTGATCGTTAGGCAGAGTGGATCTAATTTCATACATTCTGTCAATCTATCATGTGCCAGACTGCTGTTCCAGAATGTTCTCTCATCCAACTGTCTCTCAGCCTCCCAGTGCCTGAGAGCTGAACGTCACCTATGACGACTTTATACTTTCCACAGGGTAAATGAAGTTTGACTTATTGAATAATGTATAAAGCATTTTAATCAATGTTTAATTAGGCTCTTATGTGAGTGGGCAATGACTTTTCTTGTTTTTTTTTTTTTTGGTTCATATCTTGCATTGATGTTTTTGCTGTTTAAAGTAGGGCGGCATGATTGTTGATTAAATGGGAACCAGAATTTTTTTGGGCTTAGTACTGAGATTAGAATTCTTATCTACAATTCAACATACCAGTTTGTACATTTGAATAATATTTGTGTGTATTTACCAAATTCAGACTGAGCAAACCTATATAACAGCAGCTGGGAGATCAGGTTCGGGTGGACGAGTGTTTGGATGGCTCTGAATATTTCTTCACTACTTTATTGAGAGTAGTGAAGAATAGGCCCATATCTTGCAAAAAAAAAAGGCTAATTTAGTTAAACGTCAGTTAGTCTGTTGCACACTCTGTGTCATTGAACATAAAAAGTAGAATCAACAGCACAAATTAGGCCAACGTGAGTTGCAAATTCCTTGTGATTATTTTCATACATAGTTGAAAATGCAAAGTTGTCATCCTTTTTAATGATGAATATGCCATTCACATGAATCATGTAGATTTGTTGAAGGGTCAGGGTTTTTTGGGTAATGGGTAGTGCTGCCCTCAGGACAGTATAGCAGCAAATCACATCTGTTTTCAGTCAGTCCACTAAAATGATTATTAAATTTTTTATGGGCTAATCAGAGCTAAATAAATGTTACTGAAACTTGAAAAGCGAGCTACATTGGGTTAGTGAAGTTGGTTTTCTTGCATTCTAATTATTTCTTAAAAGCTTAAAATGCTTTTCTTTAGTTTTCATTTGAACTTAATTTGGAGTTCATTAGTTCTATGGATGGTTGTTGTTACTGTGAGAGCTTAGCAACCTTTACAAATGACATCTTAAGTGATGATCATCGGGGTCCAAGCAATTCTCACTATTATGTAACCTGTAGAATGCGAATGACTGGCAATGTTTTTAGAATGGCCTTTGTTTATTATAAAGGTGGAATCTTAAATAGAGTTATCTGCCAAATGTCTTACAAATTGATCTTTGTATGGTAAGCATCAGGTATTTGGCAAATAAGTAAATAATACCTAGAAAACAGTATAATTTTTAAATATGACTTACATTTGCAAACAATGCACCAGAGTGATTAAATCTTAAAAATGCTCTCCTAGGAATGATGACATTTGATCACACTACAGGAGTTGTTTCTGAACTTGTCACTTTCACAATCGAGATCCCAGTTTTAACACAACTTTAATACCATGTTAGCACACCCACCACTGAGGTGATGTTGAACGTTAATACAGTTTTTTGGAAGCTATGTTGTTCTTAAATTAAATTGCATGAGTCAAGTTTGTGGGCGGTGCGGTGGGTAGCGCTGTCGCCTCACAGTGAGGAGGGCCTGGGTTCGATTCCCCAGCCGGGTGACCGGGGTCCTTTCTGTGTGGAGTTTGCATGTTCTCCCTGGTTTCCTCCAGGTTCTCCAGTTTCCTCCCACAGTCCAAAGACATGCAGTTAGGCCAATTGGACATGCTACATTGCCCCTAGGTTGTGAGTGACTGTCTGTGTCTGTCTGTCTGCCCTGCGATGGACTGGCGACCTGTCCAGGGTGTATCCTGCCTTCTGCCCGATGACTGCTGGGATTGGCTCCAGCACAACCCCCCCAACCCCCGCAGAAAATGGAGTCAAGTTTGTGATTTTAACACCACATTAATCCGGTTTAATATGATGGTATCATGCCACAATGGATGCCATGCTTGTGTTACGGTGCTGCGATGAGCGTTTCAAATCTACTACAGACCTACTATGTCTTCAGATATACAGTGTACTCAAATAGAATTGTATTGAGAAATGATTCATGATCCCAATTTTAATACATTTTTTTCTGCAGTACTATACCATGGTGTAACTGGGGGCTCTGACACTTCATACATTTGGTTCACTGATAAAAAATGACCTTTTATTGTGCTTTTTAGTCACCCTTTTAGTCCCTTTTTTTAGTCGCCATTAGGCTGCAGTCATTTTCTTTTGATTGTGCAGATTCAACAGAAAACTTTTCTCTATTACTTTCCTTGAAAGTCTCTTTCTCTTGATGCTAATTACAAATATGCTTATCGTGCTGTCTTCAATTTTGGCTCAGAATGATGGCCTGCAATTTCCCAGGTCTAGCTAATACATTTCTCAGCGTCCTATTGTACAGAAATTGACGTGGGGTTAATGTGATGTAGAAATCCCTGAAACATTTCTCTCCTCCAAAAATGAATGGGTTAGTGGAGTTGGTAATGATGTGTCAGTTGTTGATGACTGCTTTCTATTAACTCACGGGGGCTTAAGGCTGGGTAGGTGCTGCTGCAGCACTGCTGTCAGACCCTGTTTGTCCTGCTGTCTCCTGCTGAAACGGCCATGATGAGCTACTCTACGCACTCAAAGCCCTGCTGCTCGTTTCCCATTTGAGAGAGAATAAGAGGCATGGGAAATGGGCCACTGCCACTGAACTGGAACCCCAAGCTAATTATTGGCTTAATCTGAACCGAGTAGCGATGGGGTGGAGGGGGTGTGGGTGAGAGAGAAGAATTTGTGTAAACACAACAGCTCGTAGTGCTGATAAAAAGCGCTTGTTGCTGTCATGTTTGAGTGTGTCCTGCTGCAGCGTGACTAAGGGTTTCTGACCCATGACTGGAGTTAATTTGAATCCACCTCTGCAAGTGATGTTGGTCACAGAGATAACGAGCAAACTGTGAGGTGTGTGAACTTTCTTGCTCTGAACACATAAAGCAAAGGGACTGTCCACAAATGAGGTCCGCTTAACAGCCTTTTTTTGTCTGTCACATTCACTGCTGTGCCCTGCACTCATCTCTACCAAAGAGGCTTGTGTTAATTAGTTGAACAAAAATGTTAGCAGAACATAGCACCAGAGCCTTTGTCTCATGGACATCAGTCATTCAGCCTCAAGGGCTATTTATGGTGTCTGCCACGGCTTAAAGAGGACTATAAATTAAGATTGCAAAGAAATGTGCAGTGATATGAAGTGTCAGCAGTCATATTTCATTTTCGTATTTCTGAGCACTAAGATAATACTGCTTGCCCTTGAGTGTGGCTGTTTCTTCTGCATATCTCTGTCCCGTCATTAACATAATCTTTTGCTTCACAGTGGAAAAATAATAGACGTTTCCTCAATGAGCCGTGCATCTGCTTCCGGCCTCCTTTCTGCGTATCTTCGCCACTCAGAGCTATCAGTCCTGTAACGGAAACACTGTGATCAAATGAAGACTTGTCTCAGGTTCAGTGTCCATATCATCACATTTGCTGGGAAAAATCGAAAGTCTCGATAGTGTAATTACTCATGTAATCACACTTCTTCTGAGCTGCATCGAGCCATGGGGAATCCATAGTTCCTTCAACAAGGATTGAAATCGCAGGAGCCACCGGGTTGCTGACGGGAAGGTGTTGGTTCCGTCAGAAAATAGCGCTTATCAGTGTACAGTCATCATATTTCAGCATCAGAGGCCGTCTCGGCGCATTGGATGCGGAGGGAGAACACCTGATATCTCTATTGTTGTCAGTCAGCCGCTGCCGATAGCACTCTTGAAAGCACTCTTTCGAGGAGTGGCAGCTTCTACCATCTGGATGCCCTGTGAAAACCATCTTTACAGCTACACATTTGGGTTGCATGCTAAAAGATGTAGCACGGGGCTGGAAAATATCACTTATTCTTCAGTGCCTGTTTCATGTTCTCTTTTCAAGGTTATACAAAAAAGGTTGATTGAAATCAGGTAGCTTGCCATTAATGAGGCTTTCAGTAGCTCCTTATCTGCTGACACCCCAGTCTAACACCTTCATAGTCAGGCTTTTAAAACCTGACATGTCTCCAGGGACAGTGGAGGGGATTCGCCTTTTCTCACATAGATGTGAAAAGGAATTCATGAGGCGGTGATCGCTAATGCACTGGAATGGTTTGTTAGACATACAAGATGCTTATCTGCTTGCTGAGCTTTTTCTTTTTAAAATAACAAGTCTACTGTGTGCCAAATTATGCAGTGCAGATGACACATGGCTTTTGTGTCCCTTTCCATCTATCATCAAATTTATTGCTTTTCCAGACTTTTCCCAAAGATCTTCTTTAATTTGAAGTTTAATGTAGATCAGATTTAAACTGTGATATTCTTAAGTGTCATACTCAGGCAGAAAGCTAAATGAGTGATTTTTAAGTCAATTTAATTGTGCCCATGTATACTGACTGCATTGAGCGATTTTTTTTGGCAGCGTTGGGTGTTTGTAAACACCTGAAATTATTTGCTTTGCTGAAAAGTAAACAATTGAAAGATGACACAGCTTGTTTACTGTAGTAAATAAGATTCTCAGATATGTCAGTAATTAAGTGGAATGTTTTTGGGAAAAAAGGCTGTTGCTGAGTTATTCTAATAATATGTAGCAGATAGGAAACCATTTGTCTCCAAGCATAGCGCTTATAATAGAGGAGAATAAATAGCCTGGTATATGTTGTCAGTCTAACTGAAGGCGTTTGTAATGATCCAGTTTTCATTGAGATGATGTTAGAGAACATCCTCCCTGCAACCCTGGCTGCCCTTTGTGATCAGGGAGGTGCATGGCCTGCTCTGTCCTAAGACCAAGTAATTGGCCCTTTAGCTGGTAAGACCTTGTAGGTCATAAAATAAATTTCTCTCAGCTTTCCATGGACTGCACAGGGACCTTTAGTGGTGAGCCACTGACAGCTTTATTGAGAAAGTTTGTGTGTGTGTGTGTGTGTGTGTGTGTGTGTGTGTGTGTGTGTGTGTGTGTGTGTGTGTGTGTGTGTAAGAGGGTAGCAGAGAGCACTGCAGTTGAGGTGAGCTGGCTGGAGGTAAACAATGTGGCACATCCATCTTTATTGACTTAAAAAAATCTTTTTTTCGAAATGACCCTCTTTGAAGGGCCACATCCTCGATGGTGGAAAACATGATTGAAAGTCCCAAAGGATTTTTTTTCAACCTAAGCCAGAGGTTCAAATGTATGCAGTACTGTGTAAAAGTCAGAAACCACCCTTGATTTATTCAATTTTCAGTTAAAATTGCTATCAAGTACAAGCTGTTCATATTTCAGTGTCAGAAAAAACAGAATATCCATCTATCCATTTTCTAAGCTGCTTCTCCGTCAGAATACAGAAAACAGAATATATTTAATAGAAAGTCACACAAAATTCCCAACCAGTTAAATTTAAATATCAAATTGCTTAATAATTAATATATGCATTCTTTGCCTTTATTACAGCTTTTGTTTTTTTTCCAAGAGTGCTTTCAGTTTTACAAAGTAATATGCAGGGATATTTTTCCACACCTCCGGAGTTCAGTTGTAAAAGTCCTGCTTCTCCTGATCCATGTTATTACACATTCAGTGATGTTGAGGTCTGGACTCTGGGGTGGTCAGTCCACTATTCAGAGAGCACAAACAGCTACTTTGTTAAATTTGCAATTGTTTTTCTTTTTTGTCTATTTTCTTTTCTCAGTAAGGGCTTGACAGCTGCACATCATTTCTGACTCTTAGTGTTGAGTAGTCTTATCATAATGAAAGGGTTCACTGTTTATTTTATACAGCAAACAAAGTTAGATATGGCATTTTCTGCAAATTTTTGTTTGTAATTTCCTTTTTGTGAGTTTACCATAAACTATGAAATGTGGCTTTCGCCCAGTAAGCAAATCAACAAAATGTGTCATTTGACAGGGGCACACAAACCTTTGCAAACGGTATCTAATGTCCTCTGACATATGTCCTGAAAAACTAACCTTATCAGACATTTTACTGGAAATTAAGGGAATGAAGGCTGGTGTTTGACAGGACTGAGCATAAACTGTATAATGAGTGAGACCATATGATATATATACTAAAACTAAAACAGCTGTTTTGAACCTTATTTTACATAACTCTGAGCTTTTCTTTTCACAGTTAGACATTTATGGCATGAGATCTGGCAAAGCATTTGTTTTAGAAGTGCCAAAAGAGCAGAAATGAGATGGCTGTGACAAGAATCTGTCAAGGCAGTCATCAGCTGATGAAAGCAGAGATCTGTTGAACGAGAACGCTGTTGTAGAAACTTTTTACAATTGAGAGAGTTTCAGAATGATGGTCTATTGTAACTTTGTTGTGCCTTATATGGGATTGGTGTGATGTGTGGACTAACTGGATGCACACTATAATGCCACTTTCAAATGCACAGTTCTACTCCTCCAGCTGTTATACAGTAACAACTTCCATTTACACAGTGTTGAATGAGTCACAGATGTAAGAGTTCCCCCCAACCTGTCACAAAAATCTGAAAAACGTCTATATAACCAAAATGTCTGTTCACACTATAATGTGTAACAGTGCATCATAAGCTCACAAACATGTTCTGGGGCACTGCATGGAGCCCAGGAAAACAAAGCTGTCACTAGCATGATGTCAATCATCTTAAATTCTTTTCCATCAGAGTGTTTTCGTGCTTGGGGGGTTGCAGGTCACGCTTGCCACTGTCGAGTTTGTATTCCCTGATTTCTCCACATTCCATTTATTCTGAATCAGACAGAGTTCAAACAGGTCTTGTAGCCCTGAGCCCAGCGTTCACTTTTTCTTCGGTTTTGATTTAGCCTGCAAAACTTCCATCTTTCTGACTCATCAGGTTTAGCTGTTTCATCAGTCTTGGCAGGAAATATGACTGGTTCAGGGATTGTTCCCTAAAGCAAATCAGTGTCAAAAAGGCTGTGTAGTGACAGATTTTCTTTTGCTACTGAGAGTGCTGTGAACTCATGATGAGACAAAAAAAACTTTGTCCTTCTTTACATTGCAGGGAAATCCTTAGTCATCGCGTTCTTAAGTTTCTTTTTCTCCTCGAGGGAAATGTCAGTCTCCTTTAGGTATTATTCAGTTAGTTCATTCAGAACCATCTTTAATATTTCATCAGACTGTTTGAATTGGACCAGTGTTTTAGTGCTTCAGAATCTGTAATGTCCATTCTAATCTTAGAGTCCACTGAGATGTGGTCCTGTGCTTGACTTAAGATTTTTGCAGAATCAGCATTTTCCCAATATATGCTTGGCCAGATTGTTGTAGGTATTGTAGCTGCTGTTTGCCGTAGTGCATCTTGACCATTGCACTGGCCACTAGCTCCTCCTGTGGATTATGACCCATCACTTGGATCCTAAGAAGCGATTTTTGCTCCGAACACTCAACATTCAGCCAGTTTAGTATTTTATTTTGGCCAAAATTTGTTGCAGTTTTGCAATGGTAATAAAGTGAGTCAGGTAATTGCACACGTGCTGTATTTGAATGCTGCTGTTGCACCTGTATCAAACTGTTGTAGCATAATCATGCATAATTCATTGTGCTAAATAGCCAGTCACCACCTATTTTTGATGCAACACATCTGACTCTTGTCATGTCACAATTCATGAATTGGTAACTGATCTTTTGTTTAAGAATTTAAATTGCCAGTTCGGAAAAGTGGTAAAATGCCATTGTTTTTTGCAGTTATATTTTGGCTAATAGAACACTGGCAATATACTAGTGTCTTTCATGTGTTTATTTAGTCCACACAGGAATTCAGGGAAAATTACCCACAAATTGGCCAGTCAGTAAAGAAAATCAGAGTCAGAATCTAATGTAAAAAGTCATGATTGGGGCATTGTAACTGCTCTGAAGGCTGTCTCTCTCACTGTTGGTTTACATTGTCTGTCCCTTTCAAAACTGTAGATTAAAGGTGACAGACCATTCACAGTGTCATCTCTACATCTTTCTATTGTAAAGAAAAAATGTTATACTTCAGTATAGTTAGGAATTATAATGCCACTGTAATGCTCTTCTTAAGCCAAATTAAGCCAGTAACTGGTAATTAGTGGCTGTGCTTTGCTAATTAGTAAGCAGTAACACGATTAAGTGAAGCATTCGGTGCACATGTATTTGTGTATTATACATCATAATCATGTGCACAGCCCTTACTTAAGTACTGGGTCTGTAATGTACTATTATATTTATATATATATATATATATATATATATATATATATATATATATATATATATATATATATATATAATAAAATATGTAGTAGTCTATAATGTATAATCTTTGTGATTCCTATCAATACCTCCAGTAATAACTCACCAGTTAGCTCTCAATTAAGGCTTCACTCTATTCTGAAGTGACAATTTCTAATTAGCATGTACTAAAAGGCGTGAGCTTCTAGTGTGCAGACTTTATGCATATGTGGGTTGTCCCATGTTAGATTGGATCTACTCAGATTGTCTTCACTATTTGAAGATGCTTAATTCAGCCTAGTGATTGCTTAATAAATTAATGGGGGCAGTCTACTGGTGAGCACTTATCAGGCTTGTAAATTGGTTGCTAGCTTTTGGCTTGATAAGGTTTACTAAGACTATGACAAAAACACAGTGCCCTGGAAAGTACTCAGTCCACCATAGTTATTACTTAATAAAACTGTAATGAGCACCTAGTAAATTAGCAGGAAAGGCTGAATAAAAGCTTTTTTCAAGGACATTATAATGTTCCCCTTCCTCAGTCACTTATGACTTCACTGTATGATCACTGACATTTTCTGGTAGAATCAAAATATATTGTGTATTTTACAGTTTGATGTGACAACAGCCTTACAGAAAAACAGCATTCAAAAAACTATTTCATCTTATTTGACAGTGTAACTTCAGTGTTTGTAAATAATATCATTAACATTATCGTTTACAATGCAGAAGCTATCAAAATCGATCATACATGAACACAGTCACTATACCTACCCATGCAATCCCCAGCAAGTCCACACAATTTACTGGTGAATCTGTCCAACATTAGGAGTAACATCTCGTTCTTTTTCTGTCTTCCACTCAACAGTTTTTCAGCTTTTTTCTTCCTCAAATTTATACTTGCCCATCCATCTGGATCTGTGTCTGTGTGTATATGTGTATATATAGTGATTAAATAGCGATTTAACATGGTAGGTAAGTATTAGCATAGCAGTAGTGTTTGTGTCTGAACGGGGACAAAAATCCTGTCTCCCATGTGTGGGACGGTGTTATTCATTGTGATGTTAAAAACATGACTGAAGCAAAATTCTGAACTGTTACTGACCTATATGTATCTACAAATCCTTAACAAGTGGAGGGAAATTGTATTCGACAGATTTGGCCTAATAATCTTGAAACACAGAGATGTTAAGTGTTATTTGATCATTCAACCATGAAAGGTATAGGAGGCAAAAAAGCTAACACTTATAGCCGACCCAATCAAAGTTATAATAGTTGCATCACACTGTATCTAAAATTCTGAGAATATCTAGCAACATATTTAAGAAATTAAGAAATATCAGTATATTTTTCCTTTGTCAGTCTTGAATCTATGCCCAATGAAATGTGTGTTGTGAATATTGAAGTTGATTAATGATAATAATAAAGATAAACAGTAAGCTTAGAGCTGACATTTGTCAGTTGAAGGAACAGAAGAGAAGACATACTGTACTGCAGATATTAAGATATTTCGGATCTCTGACTGTGGAGATGAGCACAAAAAATTAGACAAGAAATTAATCTTCTTCCTTTTTTTTCTGGCTGTTTTTTTTTCTGTTCCAGCAAATCAAACTCCAGCATATAAGTTTGATCTTTAAGGCTTCTAGTTGTAGTTATGACTCATTTAGCCTGTATCCCTCTCAGTTTCTTGTCTGATTTATGTTTCATCTTTTTTTAATGAGCAGAAAGTTACAGCAGTTATTGCAGAGAAATTCACAAAGTACCCATGATAAATAATTTTCCTGAAGGGCAGTCTTGTTTATAGAGGCTTACTCGATCTGCTGTACTTAACAGAAACATCAAACACATACAAAGCTATAATGGACCATACTGAATGCAATATTATCATATCATCATACTGCAGGCTCATTTTTATGTTTTTGCCTCTTACCTAGTATGAAGATGTCCCCGTCTGGAGCAGTTGATTTAAATCGTTACTTGTATGACAAATAGCTAAATAAATGTTTTGGGAAATTTCAGTCTGTTTCTTCTATTAATTTAAATTATTCCGTGTGCTCTGTTATTTTGTTTTATTTGCTGGCAAAGATTGTCATATACTTCTTTCTCTCTTACATTGTGTAATCTCTGTGGGTGGTGTTCATTGATTATAGGGGAAAATTCAGACCCAGACCTCTTTTCTCACAGCTTAGTGCTTATTCTTTTGGATGAGCTTACACAGTGCATGGCTATTTCCCTTCTGTTATCACATTATACTGTAATTGTTTTATAATAGCATCAGTCTGTGCTCCTTCCTGAGCCATAGAGGAATATGAATGAGACTAGTCAGATTGTAATGTTTTAATGGCTTGATTGTATTGACACGGCCTTAAAGTGAGGCACCTCTGTTGTCTGAAAAGTATGAAGTAAAGATGGTGAAAGAGGAGTCTTCCCTGGCTTGCATGATTTGCAGTGTTACTCCTTTTTACTCGAGGCTCTTCTGAAGGGATTTAAATAATGTTTGTTGTCTGTTGCATTTTCACACTTGGCAGGAGCCAATGATGCCAGCGGGCTGTTTATATTTTTGTGTGTGTCTGCTTGCTTATTTTCACATGTGAAGCTGAAAATGCTTTGATTTTGAACTGATGGACAGTGCCGCATGACTTTCCCATGTGAATTTGTTCCAGAATTCAAACTTTTTATTTAGCCTGCAGTTTGTAGTTTCAAAACATGTTTTGGTTATCTGTTCAGGAAGTATAGTGGTAATGAACTTGAGTGAAATTGATCTTCATTTGATCTGGCTTCTTCTACAGAGGGTCTGCGTAATATTGCCATGGACTCAAATTCCTTGGGATTGCCGATATCAGACCCAAACGCCTGGGCTACTGCCATGAACAACCTAGGAATGGCACCACTGGGCATAACTGGCCAGCCTCTCATGTCAGGTAAGCCTCATATAAACAGAAATATCCCCCATCATGTGAAAACCTTGACAGTGGTTTACACTCTCTGTGCTTCTACTTGCACCTAACTGTACCTACAAGTCAGAAACCACCCTTCTATTTTTTTTCTTTTTTAGTTATTAGGCAAAATGGTCTTTAAGTGCAGTTTACGCCTTTTTCCAGCATCAGGAAACAGCAAAAGACATATGTTTAGCATAACATTAACAATGCCTCTAACAATAAATAGAATTGATATTTTTTTCAGTATGTAGTGTCTCCACTCTTTGCCTTTATTACAGCTTCCATTCTTTTCATGAGACTTGCTTTCAGTTATTTAAAGAGATTTTGCAGGGATGTTTCTGCACTCCTCCTAGGTTCAGTCTTAGAAGTTGGAAAAACACTTACTCTGCTTACTGTAGAGGCAGGGTTCATAAAGCTAGTTCATCTTGCTAATGTAGGTTTATGTCACTTGTCATAAAAGACTTATGCTAGTGTCATGTAGACTGAAGAATGTTGCCTTTTAGTAAAATATTTCCAAAATTGGTTGCATGTTCTGCTCCTCATGATGCAGCTAATTCCAAACATATTCACTGATGTTGAGGTCTGGACTCTGGGATGGGCAATGCAGCATTCTGATAACACCAGCAGCTTCTTTGTTTTCTTTTGAAAATGTTCTTCTCCTCTTGTCTGTTTTACTTTCTCAGTAATTGCTATTTGACAGTACACATCCTTTCAGACCCATAGCATTGAGTTGTCTGCTCACAGTGTCTAATCTCAGAAATATCTCTTGTAAAATGTGTGAACTTCTTAATGGCCATTTTTTTTCTGGAAATTAAATACATGAAGGGTGGTCTACACACTACTGTATAAAAATCTACAATTTATGAACAAAGCCATGAACCTGCCAGGATTTAAGCTATAATGTCTTTAAAGATTCATTGTGCTTGCTTACAACATTCACCAGAGCAGCTTTGTTTTGTAAATTTGCAGTTTGCAAACAGACACAAGGTTTGCAACTTTATTGCTGAACAGAAACAGTGTTTGAGAAGACAGCCAACTTTGTGTTGTTGCCAAACAAACAGTAGACATCCAAAAGAAAATTAAAAGCATATTGAATGCATCAGAAATGTAGCTTCAATAGTCCAACCAAGATGTTTTTAAATTCCTTTGTAATGTTTGTTTACTAAATGTTCGTCTGTGCTGCTCTAAGGAACAAGTTTTCAGCTTGTGTTTGCTGCTGGCTGTGTCTGAAAAACATAATAGGACATTTTATTGCACTTTTCTTTACATTTAAGGGCACAGAGGGTGGATTCTGCTGCAGGAAGCGGTTGAAAAGCATGTTGTGTCCATTATCTGTATGAAAACTTCAAGCCCACTCTCACACTGCAGTGTGGCCAATTAGTCTCAGGGGCTTTTTTTGGCTAGCTGATTTGTTGGTAGCACAATGCGAATGGATTGCTCATGTGTGCCTTACTCAGAGGAGAGGCTTCTTCTGCCAGCTGGAGAGGCAGGCAGAACATCTACGCTGGTGTGCTGGTGTGAGTCACAGCAATGGAGCATGGGCTTAAACCTACACACCTGCCACACTTTGAGCCAGCAATCCTCCCCCTGAACCCACCTTCATATATAATCCCCACCAAAGTGCAGCGAGCGATTCAGAGACGCTATGCACCAAACGTCTTTCTGATTCTGCTGGGATTACACTGGAAGGCAAACAGCAAAGTGAGAGACTTAACAGCATTCCACAGCGGTGCAGTAATTTGGAACTGAAACATGGAATAAGTGAAATACTGTAAGGCCAGCTGATGGGCCAGGGTGCCTCTTACTTTTATTTTATTTTCAATGCCATTAAAAACATGGAGCAGGCATATATCAGCTCGCCATTAACTATGTGTGCTTGCTATCCCAATGGCCCCCCTAAGTATTACTGCAGGCATGTGTCTTTCTTCCCTGCAGGCATGTATCTTTCTTCCTCCTTATTAGAACTGCTGCCCCATGTGCTTTATAAATTGTCTGTTTCATCTTGTTTAAATTCACATCTGATCAACAGAGTCGCCGAAATATATGCATTGCCATACTCCAGCACGAGTGCATATTTCAAGTAAAGTGGTCTGTAGGGATATTCAAGCCACCCACATACTTTTTCCCCCTATTGAATTTCAGTGGTACTATTTACTGTGCCTCAGAATCTCCCCTTTGCAAGATCACTGCTCAAGAGCAAATTATATACTTTACCAAGCAGGTTATAGGCTGGCTTTTGGAAGGGTTGGAATACTAATGGGTGTTTTATGTGGGAGGGACCAGAAAGTCTTGATCTGTGAACCACTGAAACGCTGTTAATGTGCCCTGCTCTCTGGAGCTCATCCTGCCACCTTTGTAGATTGTTCCTTCCAGTCACATCCTCCATCTAGAATACTGGAGACCCTCTGCTTCCTCTGATTTTCAAACATCTGTGGAATACAGGTGAATATTAGGAGAGTTCCACTGCTTCACATTTAACCTCTTGTCTGCATTATCCTTTCATGCCACCTTTTGTTGAACATTTTACATTCTTGAAGTTTGTTGTAGGAATGGCATTTTCAAATGAAAATATTGTACTACAAATTTTTATAGCATTTTTAAAAATGTGGCATTACTGGTGCGTAAATGAAATATGATACATACTGTACAAGTCAAAACATATGCAGAAACCAGCTCAGCAAACTTTTAGTCTTTAAGTCTGAGTTCAGCTACTCAAGAGCTAACAGAGAGCTAACTGCACCCATTGCTAACAGAGATGTTCACACATTTGTATGATCACCATAGAAAGCTTTGCCAATAGAATGGGATGCTGTGTAGCAGCAACACAGGGCTTATGCCCATTGCCAATATTGGCTAGAGGGCTACAAAACAGGGGTATGGAGCAGTGGAACTGCATTCTTTGGAGTGATGGAGCACCTTTGGGCTGAGATAGTGACATTTATAATCCAGGGGCAGTTGCTTAAAAACAATAGATACAGACATTTAAAATAAAAGTTAGGACACCATTGGGGTTATACTAAAGTTAGAACAGTACTTAGCAAATTTGATCTAGTTATTACATTTCTGTAATAATCTTTTGTTACGTAGAGTTAGGATGATATTTTGATCTTAGGAACTGTTTTGATGGCTTTTGTCCTAAATTCAGTCCTAATTAAGGTTCAGATATTTCAGAGTTTTGATGTTTTATAATATGGCCCAAGAACTAATCTTCCAACATCAGATCTCTTTAATGCTTTTGGGGCTGAATTCAATCACATTCTCACAGCAGTGTTGCAATGTTTCCAGAAGAGTAGAGACTGTTGCTGCAGCAAAAAGGGGGATAGCCTTCCTAATAGTAGCTTGATTTCAGACTAAAAGTTTGCTGAACTGGTTTCTGCATATGTTTTGACTTGTACAGTATGTATCATATTTCATTTACACACAGTGTACCAGTAATGCCACATTTTAAAAAATGCTATAAAAATTTGCAGTACAATATTTTTTTTAATTCACTGTCTTATATATTCCACAGCACTTTATCTATTTAAGCAGGACCACTCGTGTACTACTGACATTGTAGAAATTCAAACTCATCTTCCAACCACAGGGAAAAACCCCAGACAGCTATGCCACATAGGAGCCTTTTTATTAAATATTCAGTATATACAGTATGTTCAGAAAAGTATGTTGTGACATGATTTACCATGATCTCAATATTGTATCGCCATATTGCCCACCCCTGGTTTGATACAAACCGTTCTGGTTCAGGCTCTCATTTACAGATCGGCTGAAGCTGCTTGAAGTTCACCTGCACTGCCGTACCGTAGCCAGTTGTGAATTGAGTGGATTGGAAGTTTGTTAGGGAGGGTTGGGTGCTGTCTGGCAGCGCTCCTCTCCTCATTAATCACACAGGGAAAACAGCTGTTGCACCCCCCCACCCCCACCCCCTTACCCAGCCTGCACTGGACCCCTACTTTCCACTACTTCCATTCCACACCGCTGTTTTGCTGTATCAGCAGGTTTTGCCGCTTCACTTTCAGCTAGACTGATCACACGTAGAACTCATATTTTTACCACAGATTTCTTCTGGCCAATCAGCCAGCCTAAAAGCTCCATCTTTAGCCTATGTTGTTATAGGTTATATATAGCTGATTAAAATCAATATAGTCATACTAAAACATGAGAAAATCATTAACCAAAAAAAGGAAATTACTAGTGGTCAAGCGTGCCTATAGTTGCACTACTGCATCATTCTAACAAAGAGTCCTGTATGTACCCTACGTATACTAGGAAGTCCTTTGTTCAGCTATTTAATGATTAGTCAGGTTTTGTAGGGTTGGGTGTTTTACTTTTTTTTTCTCATTCAGACGATTCTGTCCCCTATGCCGCTGCTTGATTGTTAATTTGCGCTCCTGGTTGTTTTGTTTGTTTTTAAAAGGAAACGGTTCTGTTTGGAAATTGTTTAATGTTACAAGGTGCTACGTCATGCCAGAGTTTTGAAAAACACTTTTTATCAGTGCAAAAACCATACCAGTGTTGCGTTTGGTCATGTTTGAAATGGAGTAAGGACGAAGTTCTTCTTGGCATACATTACGTACATGGGCTGTACACTCCACACCCATTCGTTTGACCCCTTTAAACCTGAACATGCAAAACAGAAATGGTCTCCCATCCATTTGCTTAACCATTTCAAATTCAGAAATGCTGTATTTCACAACCATCCACTAATTTATCTCCTTCAATTTCACAAGAGAAAAAACAGGCTTTCAGGAGAATCTAGCAATGTGTTTACATTTCAAGAATTGATTCTGAAGCGAAGAGAGGCAACGTCAGCTGCAGTATGAGAGGGTCTATGAGGTCGATGAAGACAGCTTATTCATACTAAACCAATTTACCAAGTCATTTTGAGTAACTTTAATAAAACAAGACAAATATTTGGTAATCTTTCAAATGAGTACTCTTTCTTGCAGCTTAAGCACTGTTAGTCATTACTGACAGTCATGACTACCTCAGCTTGGGTTTCTGTAGTGTCCACAAAAATGCTGGTTTCAAAATTACGACTTTTTCAGTCAGGATTTGATGTTGGTTAAACATTAAATCCTTCTTGAAATCCTTCACCTTAAAATGTTTTGAATGCACACAAATGTTTCTCATAGCAAAACGTGTTTTGATGCAGTTTAGGTTATTTACAGCAGCATCAAATTTTTAGCAGTTACCTGCACAAGTTGACATATTGGCTGACTTGGAGTAACAACATTCATTAATTCCACAAAAAATTGTAGATCCTTAGTGAAGCATCAGTGCTGAATGACTTGCAGTAAATGCGGGGACCGCATTTCTCCTTTTGCAATGGTTGTATGTGCCTGCTGTCCCATAGAACTGTGACCTTTGGGAAATAAGCACTCTTTCTTTAAAATAATTAGATAATAATTCAGGTGCATCGTGCGGTGTTGGGGGCGTTTGCTGTTTGCCGGACTAGTTGGGGCTCTACTTGTTAACAGAGGGCTGCCTTGTCACCTGGCGACAAGACTTTTGCTTTGGGGGGGGTGGGATGGGATTTATTCATTTTTACCTTTTTCCTATGGTCAACCATTATCAACATGACATACAAATTTCAATATGGCTCATATCCTTAATGTGATGACATTTAACGTCAGAGGTCTAGCTCACCCAATTAAATGCAAAAGAGTGCTTACATTCCTGAAAAGGGGGAAGGCAGACAGGAGACACATCTGTCTAGTGAGGAGCACAAAAAGCTTAAGAGAGATTGGGTGGGACAAGTTTATTTTTCAAGCTTTACAAGTAACAAAAGGGGAACGGCAATACTCATTCATAAAAATCTTCCTTTTATTTTTAAAAAACAAATTATTGACTGTGAGGGTAGGTATGTATTGGTTTGTGGGCTTCTTTAAGGTCAAGAATTCTCATTGCTTAATATCTATGCACCAAATGAGGACTGCCCTAAATTTATGCCAGATAAGATCACACTGTTTAGTCAATATACTTCAGACTTTGGAATAATTGCTGGGGATTTTAATTGTTGCATGGGTAGTAATCTAGATAAGTCTTCGATGTTAATATCTAGCCCTAATGCATCAAGGACCTTAAGTGTGACCTCTAGAGAGGCAGGCCTTGTTGATGTATGGAGAGAATTCAATCCCACATCAGAAGGCTATACTTTTTACTCAGCCAGGCACAAAACATATTCTAGATTGGACTTTTTTCTTCTACCTAAGAATCGTCTTTCTTCAGTCGTCTCTTTAGTGTAGGATCCATTCATATATTGGATCATTCACCGGTTTACCTTCAACTCTGTCTTGCTCAGCAGACATACCAAACTAAGTATTGGAAGTTTAACTCTTCACTTCTTACAAGCATGGAAGCCTGCTATAATATTAGACTTTGGCTGGAACAGTACAGACAGGATAATGCAACCTCCCCTGTCACCCCTGCTGTAATCTAAAGCTGTGATTAGAGGACAACTGATTTCATATACTTCTAAGAAAAAGCTGGCAATTAAAAAAGCAGAGCAACTTAAAAAGGAGCTCTTTAATTTGGAACAATCTCATAAACAGTCACCTACAGATGAAAATTTCAGGAAACTAAATTCTGTTAGAAGTTAATTCTATTCAAACAGAACATGTTAAAAAACGTATTTTTCACTGAACAGATTACTATGAATATGGTAATAAACCTAGTAGGCTTCTAGCGTCAACTTAAAAAAGAGTGTTCCGATCGCACCATAAAATGTATACACAACAAAACATTTCAATTGAAATGTGATATACAATCACTAATGTCCTAATTTCTTGATTTCTGCACACAGCTATACACATTAGAAAATCCCCTAGAACCAGATATCCGCACATTTTTAGAAAATATACATCTGCCTTCAATTTCTGAAGATGACAAGGAACGTTAGACTTCTCCATTTACTGTAGAGGAGGTGTTGCAGGCAATCACGTCGCTGTCTTTTGGAAAGGCTCCAGGATTGGACAGGTATCCTGTATAAGGCCTTTTGGCCCCAAATTTTACCCCTTATTATGCCCATGCTTGCAGACTTTTTCGACAATGGAACTCTTCTGGAGTCGATGAGAACAGCTGTGATATCTTTACTACATAAGAAGGATAAAGATGATACAGAGTGTGCCTCTTTTCGACCAATTTTGTTACTCCCAGTTGACTTAAAGATTATATCAAAACTATTTGCCCTTTGATTAGAAGATTTACTTCCCCAGCTTATTGATTCAGATCAATAAGGCCCGAAATGCTTCAGACAATATTAGGAGATTATTAAATATAATTGACTACTCAACCCTACATGCACAACCAGTGTTATTAATATCACTTGACGTGGAAAAAGCGATCGATAGGGTTGCATGGTCATACTTATTCTCCGTCCTAAGAAATTTAATTTTGGTGATAGGTATATCAGGTGGATTAAAGCTATGTATAGTAATCCCCAATCCCAAATATGTGTAAATGGCTCTCTTTCTTAAAATTTTTATTTGTCTAGTGGCTGCCGTCAAGCTTGCCCACTATCTCCGTATTTATTTAATTTGGCAGTCAAACCATTTGCAGCGGCCATACGGACTAGTAGACAGCCCAGAGCAAGTTAATTTAACAAAATCCCACACGTTTATTAAGCTCTCCAGTGTCTAGTGAACTTAAGAGTATGTCACCCTTTGCCTGGGCACAGGACGTATTTGGGTATGTGGGTGTGAATGTGTCCCCTAAACTTAAAGATTTGTCTCATATAAACTATACCCCATTATTTCAAAGAATTAAGGAAGAATTTGAACACTGGCATCTGCTTCACATCTCATTCCTTGGACGAATCAGTGTGATAAAAATGAATGTCCTGCCATGACTTTGTTATTTATCTCAGTGGCTTGTTATTTGGATAAAAATTTTTTTAGATCCATAAATGAATTGATAAGCTCTTTTAGTTGAAAGAAATCCCTACCTAGAATAGCTCTAAATACTTTAAACAAATCCAAAGCAAAAGGGGATTGGGCCTTCTGGATTTTCAGTTATACTATTGGGCTGCTCAGGCAAAGGGTTTGATTGGCTGGTTACAGAATCATAGATCTGCTCGCTGGACAGATAGTGAGGGAGAACTCTGTTTTCCTACCCCTCTGGATTCCCTGCCATTCATCACCAATATAAATGTATTACATTCAGTGCCGAGAACATTTATAATTTACAATACTTTGCAGGCTTGGCAGGATGGAAAGAGGTTCTGTGGTTCTTTTGGCAAAATATCTTTGTTAGCTCTACTATCCTCCAATCTGGACTTGCCACCCTCAATTGGTAAGTCCTTATTCACTAACTGGAATGAATATGGTTTCAGAACCTGTTTAGTGATAGTTCTCTTAAATCTTTTTCAATCTAAAATTGGAGGTTAAAATTCCGAAACAGGATTTTTATAAATACTTACAAATTACAAATTCTGCACTTAATTACTATACTGGAGAGGACTGGACATCTGTCTTTGGGGCTGTCAGGTTTGGAGGAGATTTTGAAAAGTTCTACACCATTAAAAGGAAAAATTTCCTTACTTTATAGTGGCTTGTTAGACAACCATAGTTCCTCTTTGACGTCACTGAAGAGTGTGTGGAAGAAGAAAGATTTGGGATGTGTTCTCAGTGATGAACAATGGGACATTATTTGTCAGAATGTCTTTATCTCATTGTCTAGCAATAAAATAATTGAACACAACTACAAATTCTTACACAGAATGTACCTCACCCCAGTTCATTTAAACAAAATATACCCTAACTTATCCTCCAGATGTCTTCATTGTAAAATGTGCTTAGGGTCATTTATTCATGTTTTTTGGTTTTTGTGGGGAATTAAAACATTTTTGGAAAGACATATGTGATTTAACTGTTAAGGTTCTTGAAATCCCAATACATTCTACACCTATATGGTACCTATTTGGTACCAATCTGGACAGGACACTGGATCCCATGTCTGTCAAGAGTATTGGCTTAATATCACATATAGCAAAGAAGTGCATACTGCTCAACTGGAATCAACAAAGGCCTCCAACACTCAGTCTGTTCAAAAAACTATGAATGAAACATTGCAACTGGAACAACTTACTTATTGTCTAAAAGATAAAGGAGACATTTTTCAGAAAATATGGGAACCACTTATGGACCTCTGACTATGTAGCCAGCATTGTCTGTTGTGATTGGGTAGTTACAGGATATGCATTGTGACTTTTTTTTTTATGTATTTATTTATTTTTGTATGCAGTACCCCCTTTTTTATTTGATGGGTTTTTGTTATGAAAAAACATAAATACAATAAATAAAGAATTATTTTTTTTAAATGCCTATCGTACCATCACATGCACAGGTCTTCTCGTCCCTACACACAGGCAGAAACTCAAAAGCAGCAAGACTGTCACCATAACAGTGAAGAGGTGGACTAATGGAGACAGTACAGGCTTGCTTTGAATCCACAAACTGTACTGTTTTTGAAGAGGCAACAGGGAGCCAAGATGAATATACAGACACTGTAAGATCATACATCAGTTTCTACGAGGACAGCTGCATTACAACTCAACACAGGTGAAATACAGCAACAATAAACCATGGTTTTCAGCTGAAAAGGGCTTCAGAGAGAAAAGAAGGCAGCGTTCAGCATTGGGGACAGAATTTTCTATAAAAGGGCCAAATACAAGCTGGATAAAGGGGTCAAAGCAGCAAAGAAGAAATATTCAGAGAAGCTGAAAAGCCACACTGCTGCTAAGGGCCCAACATCCATCTCAAAGGACCTTCAAGAGATGGAGGCCTCCTACTACAAGGTGAGGAAGACCCCCCTTCTCCTGAGTCACAACCAACTTTCCAATGACCTAAATGAGCTCTACTGCAGGTTTGAATGCCCAAAAGATAGTCTTCAGCCTTTTTCTCACAGTCATCCGTGCTCCTCTCCCACCCTGGCTCTCTCACCTCTGCCCCCTGGTCATTTCACCATCAAGGAGAAAGACGTTAGCAGGTTTTTCAGCAGACAGAAGGTGAGAAAAGCCCCAGGACCTTTCCAGCCTAAAGCACTGCTGTGATCAACTAGCGCCTATTTTTACCAACATCTGCATTAGACCCCCTACTCTAACCCTTTCTTTTCAGTGTGTCTCTGAGGAACCAGCTGGGAAGATCCTGAAGTTTGCAGATGACCTGACCGTGGTTGGCCTCATAGCCAACTGGGACATTTCTACCTACAGAAAGGAAGTCGAGCACCTGGTGTAGCAATCATCAAAAATGCATCTGTAGTGTCCACTGTAGAATCACTGAAGCTCCTGGGCACCACCATATCCAGAGATCTAAAGTTGGAGAGAAATATGTCCTTTCATCATCAAGAAAGTGATGTTCTTTCTGAGACAGCTGAAGAAATTCAACCTGTTGCAGAGTCTAATGATTGAGTTCTACACAGTGGTCATCATCCATAATCCATAACCATCTGGTTTGGTTCCTCCACTTCACAAGAACAAGGTAAACTCCAGCACATAATCAGGACAGCAGAGAGGATCAGTGGATGGAGTCTACCAATGCTTCGGGACATCTACAACAGCAGGGTGATGAAGCGTGCTGGCAAAATGACAGCTGACCCCTCTTATCCTAGACATTAACTTCCACTGGTCCCTCTGGTAGAACACTAAGGGCCATCAAAGCCAGCACAACCAGACATGCTAACAGCTTTTCCCCCCCAGAGCTATAGAGCTCATCAGCCACAGTGGACACTTCACACTTTTAAACTAAACTGAGCCAACAAACCTCCCTTACAGTATTACAGTATAACCTCTCCTGTAGCATTATGCTAATTTGCAATAAGTACATTTTTTTTACTAATGTCATCACTCTATATATTCTGTGTATATAATAGTTTTATAGTGTATATCTACTTGACCTGCACATGTACAGATATTTATTATTACTCTTCATTATTATATATTCTATTTATTGTATAATATTTAACGTTTCCCTTAGTTTAATACTTGTTATTAGTCTGTGTGTTGACTAGTCTGGTCTGTCATACATGTGTGCGCACTCACCAAGACAAATTCCTTGTATGGGTAACATACTTGGCGAAGTGAAGTGATTCTGATTCTGATTTTATATAGACTGTTCTGTACACCAGCAGGCCTGGATGTAACGTCAGAGACAATAGTTCATCTGCTGCTATAGTCATCCCATAGTCCTTCATCACATTATACTTCCCACTGCATGCTGTTGGCTGTATATTTTTGGTTGGTGCACTATTCTCAGCACATCACAGAGCAGTGACACTGAGGTGTTTGAATAACTATCTCTACATCATGGGCGTACAAAACTTCCTTTTGTGAAGGGCACCGGACATACCATGTTACACCCAAAAATTTAAACGCATTGCTTTTAATAGAAGAACACACTCACCAGCGCTCCATAACTCCAAGCACTGTTTCTCAGCATTTCACAGCACATCACATAACATTTTACCACAACTACATTAAATTTAAGCCATGTTAAGATCACAGAAAGCCACAGTAGGTTGTTTTTAGTAGCTTGAAATTTGAGCAGAAAGGCAGCAAGTGTTTTAGATAAACAGATAAATGCTATTGGTAAGTTACCTCAGCTAACGTTACTATTCTAGCCTTTTTCAGCTCGTATCTTTCAGCTTGAAAACTTCAACTGTTTACTGAAAACCTATGCCAAATATAAGAAGTGATGCTGACTGCTGTATTTCACTCAGTTTATATGAGTAGAGTGTAAAAATGAACCTCAGCCAAGGCTTTTATCAGCTCTTGCTGCAGAGCTCTGCTACGCAATGCAGCACATTCATTATGTGGTGGTCTTCATTCAAAATGTCTATCTATTTCATGGTTAAACTGATAATACTGTTGGGACTCATCAGATGTCCAAATAAATGTGGCACATCTAATGGATGTTGTATAATTGTCAAGGAACTTGAGTTGCTTACGTTGCGCAGCTCCACTGGGGCTACATCAGAAAAATAACGACTACTGGATTTCAGGTAACGTGGCTTGAGGTTTGAACTGCCATCAGAACCCAAGATCCTCCACAAGAGAACGTCTGATCAGTTATATCGACAAATTCCATAACCTTTGCTGTAATGGTTGTAGCTTTTGAACTGTTTTTGTCTCTCTTTTTTTCTCTTCCATTCTCACGAAGCTGATCAACCAGCTGAGTAGCAGCAGGTTTTGCTTGTGTGCTTGAGTTTTGGGAAATACTTTATCTGCGCTGCTGTAGCACAAGCAGTATCACCAGTATCACACAGTACTCTTCTGAAACTGCAATAAATGCCTTATCAAACATCACTTTAAAATATTGGCCAAATGTAGGTATCAGACACTGATTATTTTTGAAAAAACAGTTACCAGCCATTACCGATGTGATCCCAGTATCATTGTGCATCCCTAGTTTTCAAACTGGCTGGTTTATGTATATATAAATAAGCTGACCTCCAAGACAAGTTGCCATTTGTTTAAAGATGGCTCTAAATGTTGTCTTTTTGTTTTTGTTTTTTTCTTTCATTCTCTGGAATATTTTATCAATACATAGGAAGGCAGAAGGGAAGTTTAGTAGTGTTGCTTTTCTCCTTGGGACAAAGATCCTTAGAGGTGCACATACACTCTGCGTGATGCAGGCGTGTAAATAGTGTGGCAGCCGTTACTCAGGAGAACATGTAAGGGAGTGCATACTCCCCACTTTTCCGATTTCTATTTTCCACAGCACAGAGTTTTCCATCAGGAGCTCAGCAGTCTTTGCCCAAGTAAACAGCTACCTTACTCTCTGCCGATCCTTTAAGTGGAAGTGTGTGCTAGTTTTTCTTATCCCTTTTTTTAATATTCCCCCTTCAATTCTCTGAGGCAGGATTTAGTTGTGCTGCTGCAAAGGAGAGTGCAGCTCCAAGAGCTCCGAGGCTCAAGCCAAGTGGATCGGCTCTTGACTTTTCATCCAGCTGTATAAATAAGACTCAGTCCTATTAGTCCATCAAAAACGTCTCTGTTTTGGCTCTGTGGAGGAGAGGTGAGAGAGCAAGCATTGCAGACAGCCATGACATACTTCCAATGATGTGTATTTGTGTAAACGTTGAAGTTTAAAGGTCTTCGAATTAGTAATGTGTGTTGTGGTCATAATTTTCACGGGTTTGCAAGACTAAGAGCTATTATTGACTTCATAATCTTTTGTTTGCAACCAGTATTTCTTGAGCAACTGTTGCCATATTAGAATAGCATTTGCTATGCTTTATTTAAAAAATAAACAATAATGAACTTATAATTGTAGCCATATGGGTAAGAGGATGGCTGTACTTCTGTTTCACTTCCATTAAGATCATTCACTGAAAGTCTGTTCATTACTCAGTTCACTTTACGCATATTACAGTAACCTTACTGTCTGTAAGACTAGCAGTCTACCAATGCGTGTGCTTATTTCAACAGACAACATTGGCCAATTTGCTGCAGTCTTTTGGGGATAAAATGCCCTTTGCTGGTGATTATGCAGGCTATTTTTTTTTCTTTTCTGTTTTTTAAGCAAATATGTTAGACAGCCACCTTAGCATACTATGTACAAGCATAATAGAGCCTTTGCACACAACTCCCCTGAGTAATGGTATGCACCATTATGGGGCATTCACATGTCAATGGTAATGAATATATCCAGATTCTCATTGCTAGCTCTTGGCAGCCTGAATGAAGCGCCATAGCTAAGCCTTCCAGCCGATCCTCTAATGAAAGTAGATGACTGTTTTCAACATGATGATTTCATTAATTTGTTTTTGTTTAGATTTTGATTACAGTCCAATTACACATGGGGACTGGGATGGGGATTTATTGGACCTAGCAAAGCTGTGAGGAAAGGTAAAGCAAGATGAAGAGACATTACACCTCCATAGGTGGCAAGCAAACATGCACAGTACAAACGTGGCCTACGCTCAAACACTGTATTTCTCCTCCCAAGCTGATACTGGCCTTGAATAATGAAGATGAATACACTAGTCATATTATTCACAGAGCTTTGTTGTCAGCTCCTATTAAGCACTCTTTACAATGGACTGTTTAAAAGAATAATATCCCATTTCCTGACAAAGCTCAACACGATTTTCTGCATTATGCAGTATGATTGTGGTCTAACCACACTATAATGATGCGCTATGGAAGTGTTAGGGTTGGGTTTTTTTTTGTTTGTTTATTTATTTATTTTTTGTTCCCATATCCCCATCTGGCAGCATTATCAGCCTATTGTGTGCGCTAGCACTCATTTGCCTCCCCGCAATATTAGAGAAATGAGAAAATCCTAAATGATGAATTTCTCTTCTGTTCCCAGAGACCCCCTTGGCTCAGTGCTCCTGGCATTAGGGATGTACACTGGTTTCCAGGCCTGCACTTTTGCCTCCTCTGCCTCATGGCGAAGCCTCGGCTTGATTGGGATGCAAAACGGCTGGTCTTTGAGCTGACTATTTCTCGCTAAGCCTTTTGGCATGGTATGCGGGATAGGGGTGGAGGGGTGGAGCTGTGCATGCCTCATTAGAGACTTCCCAACGTGCCTCTCGGGAGCTAGCTGTGCCTTTCGCTAGCTGCTGCTGCTGCTGCTGGCAGGGAGCACATTTGCCCAGGAAATCAGGGAGAGCAGGGAAGTCTCCTCAGCCTTCAGTGCCAGGCACCAACTGCCAGCAGCTCTGCACTTAAATGCCAGGCTGATTTTTCTGACTCCCCCTGTATTGTTGATTGATGGCTGGCTAGCTTATATCGCTACTGCCTTTAGTGAACTTAGGATTCAGTGCCATCACATTTTATAAGACCATCCAAGTATTGCAGGCTTATGAATCCTACATCAAAATTTAATGATGGATAAAGTGATCCACTTGTGAAATATTTAAAGCCCACATTTGTTTAAAGTCTTCCTTTGCTACAGTTCTTGTTCCTGCCTGAGTATTCCTGTATGATGAACCCGTTTATCAGTAGAAGGAACACTGTCAGCTGGCTGCAGCCACAGCTTGCCCTTCCATCAGAGGGCCACAGTTTAGAAAAACAGCCAGAGAATCGGTGTGTTCTTAGTTGCAGACTCTTGTAGAGACTGGAACCAGAGTGCTACTCTGATTTAAGAGCTTCCTGATCCCCATGACTCTTTTGTCTCTGCAACTCTCTGTTTTAGGTCATTAAATGAACAGAAACTTGACACATGGGTGCCGACTGCACATTTGTTGTTCCTTAGCTCCAAAAGACCTACCTGGGTGTCCTCTTGAAGCACAAACAGTAAAATATCAGCACTCTTCTACAGCAGCATACTGGTAATGCCTTTGCCTTCTGCCTGTATTGGGAATTCTGCTGGGGGAAACGTGAAGAATCAAAAGTGCCCCATGCTGGTGCTTTGATCACCCACTGATTTATTTATTTATTTATTTATTTTTTAATTCATCTTGAAAGAAGGTTTTGTTTGAGATCATCTATCCCATTCATGTCATGAATAGCTATCTTTTTCTGCTCTAATTTTTAACAGCCTGCTCTTTCTTCAAGAACAAGTCTGTGATTTCTCTCACTGCTTAATGCAGTGTGTTTCATCCAAGAGCGGATTCCATAATTCATATGTGTGGCGCTTATTACCCCACTGCCAGGGTACAGAGCACAAGGAAAGAGTCTGGTACCTGCTGCTACAAGCCACATGAAAGGCCGTTGCAGTAGGTTGCTCTCCTTTTCCCCAGAACACAGCTGTCAGATGCTCCTTTGCTCTTAAACTATGGTGCGAGAGCAGTCAAGGGGCCTGTCAAAGGTTCCTCGGACTGCAAACACCATTCTGCATGCTGAACACTTTCAGGACATCCCGACTGGTGTATGTGAAAACTGATATGAAGACACTGCTAAGATTGCAGAAAAAATT
Organism: Pygocentrus nattereri; assembly: GCF_015220715.1. Classification (NCBI taxonomy): domain Eukaryota; kingdom Metazoa; phylum Chordata; class Actinopteri; order Characiformes; family Serrasalmidae; genus Pygocentrus; species Pygocentrus nattereri. The sequence continues at coordinate 16,127,878 of NC_051221.1, read as the reverse complement.
AAATTTTCCATGACAATAAAACTTCTTGAAACTTTCTCAGATCTTGAAATGTTTGCCAGAACCAGATTTTGTTGGGTTCAGTCGATTTCCTGACTTCTGTGTGAAAAATATGTGTCCGTCGCTCGTTCAGGGTTCTCATAGCCTGCCTCCCACTTTGAACAGATTTTACCCTGTATTCCCTTTTGCTTTAGTTTTACTACCTACTTTTTTCTTTCTTTGCACTCCAATTACATTAAAAAGTTTTTAATCTGGTGTTGTTGACAAAATTTAGCACCAAGGTTCATGAGGCCCATGCTCATGAGAAAATAGATGTAATAATGGAAATAGAAAATCAACTCAGTGGAGAACAGCTCAATGCAGCTAAAAGGATGTTTATATTTATTTGCCCGGAAATATTATTATATGTTCAATATGCTGTATGTCACATTTTTATATGAACAGACACAGAAGCTAAACATCTTTTAACAGGTGAAGGTTATCTCTCTATATCAGCACAGAATGCCAAAAATTGGGGAACTGAGGCTTGGCTCAAACAACATGATGTGGTTTGGGTCAGGCTCGGTTTGGGTTCAAAATTGAAAAAAATGTAATGTGGTAGAGAATGTAAAGTGTAGAGTCCACTGATGGGGTGACACTGCATTTAAGCGTTTAAATAATAAATGTCTTATTTGTATGTGTTATCTTTGTCTGTCTGTGTGCATAATTTGTCCTTCCTGCATTAACTGACTGCACAGCTCTGATTGTGAATACAAGCAGCGTGAGTGCAGGAAGCTCCAAAAAGTCTGTGAACCATCTGTCAAAACATCTACTCATACTCATATGAAGCTGATTGTTAAAGATCTCCGTGCTGCAGAAGAGAAAGCCCCGAGCTCACCTAAACAGACTGTAAAGATTGTACTGTGCCGTAGCTGTTTTTGAACAGTGGCTAGTTTCTCGATTTTTAAACAGCATCAGCTGCTCATGATTTTAGTCAACATAACTGGCTCTGTCTTGTGAAAAGGCTTGGATACTGGTATGTAGTTTAAATTGTATTTTCTGTGATTGACTACTTTTTTAATAAATATTTAATAATGTTCAGATGGTACAAGAGGCATTTACATTAGAAGTAATGAGATTACTTTTTTGCAGGGCTAAGTTAGTAGCTAAAGAAATCCTATTACATTTTGAGAAAAGTAATTATTAACTGGTAACACTGGTCAGGTCAGGCCAGACAGAAAGTTCTCTAGATGTATTCCACTTCAGACCAAAATATCAGACCTAATTAAAGCTCTAGTGTCAAGTGTTTCGATAATCTGAAATATACTTGTTAATGTGGTTTCTGGCCACTGCATGACTTTCCATTGTCTAAGACAGTTGTAACTGGCTGCTACTGCTATGCATTATAAGGTAGTAGAAAGCAGTAAATGTCTGTGATGAGATGAAATAACAAACTCTGTAAAAGAGAGATGTATGCCCTCTGATAATGACAGAATGCGTGCATAGAGAAACAAATGTTCTTGATGTAAAGACATCTTTGATATGGATGTTTGATGCAAACACTCCACTGAAATTTGCAAAGACAAATAACAATACAGCAACACTTGTGTATAAGAGTGTGCAATAACCATCTGCTACACAACTTGGTTCTTCAGTAGGCTTCTTGTTACAGCATATACAGTTGTTCCTGCATGCAGTTGTATTGTCTAAATTGCCTTTACCACTTTCTGTGGCAGACACCTTCTGAATCTTGTTTGTATTAAATTGTTGTTTTTTTGTTTTTTTTTGAGGTCTCTGACCTCCATTATTATATGTGCAGTGGTTACGTGTGACCATCTATCTGGAATCCTTCAAGCTCTGGGTCAGCCAGTATCTCAGAGTCTTATAGTTGATCTGGGCTCTGATAGGCTCGCTCTCTGCTGCTTTCCCACTTGCTAGAAGCACTGATGAGTGAAGAGCTGAAAATCATGCAGCACCTCTCTGCACTGTGCACACATTGACTGTGCCACTGCTGCCGCATATCACCCCGTGTGTGATCCGTCACCTGCTGTTATGAACCGTACTCCCTCATCATGGTTGGTTTTATCCTCTTTTTTTTTTTTAACCGGGGAAGGTGTATTTTGAACACACATGGCTATTGAAGCTTGGAATCGCTGTTCAAAAGTGTGGAAATGTTTTATTTTGGTTTGGGTTTTTTTTTTCCCCATTTCCAAATAACTTTTATGAGAGATTATACTTTGTGCTTTTTCAACATAATAGATATTGTTTCATAGATCATTTGGAATAACTGAGTTAGACTGTTTGTGTACCCCCATTATGCCCATATTTATTAGTCAGTAAGCTTGAATGGTAATGTAACTTTAGCCAAAGGTCATCGTCTGCAGAATTTATCACATTATGCAATAGTATTGTGAACAAAATTCAGTTATGGAATACCACATGTGAACGCTACTTGCCTTAACCTATAGCTTGCCTAATCTTAGATGGTATTATATTTACCGTGCATACTAACTGTGCTAGCTGCTAATGTTACATAATACAACCCCAATTCCAGTGCAGTTGGAAAACATATTTACACGTTGTGTAAAACATAAATAAAAACAGAATACAATGAATTGCAAATCATTTTCAACCTATATTCAATTGAATACACTACAAAGACATTTAAGATATTTAATGTTCAAACGGATAAACTTTATTGTTTTTTGCAAATATTCACTCATTTTGAATTTGATGCCTGCAACACGTTCCAAAGAAGTTGGGACAGGGGCATGTTTACCACTGTGTTACATCACCTTTCCTTTTAACACTCAATAAGCGTTTGGGAACTGAGGACAATTATTGAAGCTTTGTAGGTGGAATTCTTTCCCATTCTTGCTTGATGTACAACTTCAGTTGCTCAACAGTCCGGGGTCTCCGTTGTCGTATTTTGTGCTTCATAATGCTCCACACATTTTCAATGGGAGACAGGTCTGGACTGCAGGCAGGCCAGTCTAGTACCCGCACTCTTTTACTATGAAGCCACGCTGTTGTAATACGTACAGAATGTGGCTTGGCATTGTCTTGCTGAAATAAGCAGGACGTCCCTGAAAAAGACATTGCTTGGATGGCAGCATATGTTGCTCCAAAACCTGGATGTACCTTTCAGCATTAATGGTGCCTTCACAGATGTGTAAGTTACCCATGCCATGGGCACTAACACACCCCCACACCGTCAGAGATGCTGGCTTTTGAACTTTGCGCTGATAACAATCCGGACTGTGATGGTCCGACGGAAAAGAAACGTGGGTACGTTCCAGGTTGGGGTGCAAAAATCAGTGTTTATTAAATCCCAGTGAAGGAACCAAACCAAACAAAAAAAAAAGCAATTTATCCAATGCCAAAAAGAAAATATTTACAAATATACAGCTTAATATGAATAGTCCGTTATTCAATCACAATTTCAGAGGTTTTTAGGCTTCAACCACGTTTCATTACCTCTTCCACAAGACTAGCTCATTCTACTCCCTCTAGGGCTTTTATAGAACTAAACAGGAAGTGATGTGACATCACTTCCGGTTTTTGCGCAGGAAAAGTTCACTATAAAAACTCAACAAACAAGGGGTCCTGTTTTCCTCCCTGGCTGAAAACATGGTACCTTCCTCTGGAGTCTATTCATAGGTAAGTACTTGTTGCCTTCCCCAAGTGTTTCAAAAATGTTACAGTTTATATTATATTCTGCCTTGCCGCTTACTTGCAGAGATTTCTCCAGATTCTCTGTATCTTTTGATGATATTATGGACTGTAGATGAGGAAATCCCTAAATTCCTTGCAGTTGCACATTGAGAAACATTGTTCTTAATCTGTTGGACTATTTGCTCACACAGTTGGTCACATCCTTGCTTGTGAACGACTGAGCCTTTCAGGGATGCTCCCTTTATACCCAATCATGACACTCACCTGTTTCCAATTAACCTGTTCACCTGTGGAATGTTCCAAACAGGTGTTTTTTGAGCATTCCTCAACTTTCCCAGTCTTTTTTGCCCCTGTTCCAACTTCTTTGGAATGTGTCGCAGGCATCAAATTCAAAATGAGTGAATATTTGCAAAAAACAATAAAATTGATCCGTTTGAACATCAAATATCTTGTCTTTGTAGTGTATTCAATTGAATATAGGTTGAAAAGGATTTGCAAATCATCGTATTCTGTTTTTATTTATGTTTTACACAACGTCCCAACTTCATTGGAATTGGGGTTGTAATTTATAATGTTAAATATTCTGCACAGATTGTATTAAACACTGTTAACATCTGTTGATCCTACACATTTGTTTGGCTGGTAACCAAAGTATTACCAAATTGGTGTGTTGACACCTTTTTTGGACAAGGGACTATAAAACAAAACATTACCAAATTAATAAGTATTCTCAAATAATTTCATAATAATAACTTACATAATTTACATCAAAAATGACTTGTATTTCAAAAGTGACAAGTAGGGCAACTTGACAAAATTTAGCATAAATAGATATAAATAGAAATATAATTTTCTTTAATGGCTTATTATGGTTTTCAAATACATGTAATATTGACGTGATATTGACATGTAATATTATTCATGAAATATTGCAATTAAACTTATTTATTATATTTGTCTGCACTAAATATTATAATATAGTATAGATATAAATATAATAAATAATAATAAAATTACAAATTATTCTAACTTGCAGGCATCTCTTAGAGCACGGAGGGGTTAAGATGATGAAGGGCTGCACCCCTGGAGCCACTTTGGGTTCAGTGTTGGTACACAGAGGTCTTGTACTTTGGTCCATTTCCCATAGAAACCACATAGAATCAAACCAGCAAACCTCAGGAAGCTAGGCAGTTGCCACTGATCTACCTACGCCAGCTGTTACTACAAGGTGGAATCGCTTGTTTTTTTCGATCTGGAAATGGGGATTATTCGCTGCTCACATGTACCCTGCTGTGTTGAGCAGGCTTAGATGAAATCTCCCCTTTCAAGTCGGCCTTCTGTTTCAGTGACTCGCTCTGTGTTTCTGAATAATGCTGGGTGATTAAGTGCTGCTGATTTAGCATCGCTGGCTCGGAGCTCACAGCAGGGGCAGCAGAGCCAGGTCATTGGCCATTGGCATTCAGCACAGACTGTAGCAGCTTAACCAACATTGTGCCCTGTCCCCTCACCTGCTATCAGTCCTCCTCTCATTCAGAGAATTCTACAGAGAGAAGTCATCACCCGGAAGTCTGGGTTGCAACTTATCATCCGCCCCCATTAGTGGGTATGGAACGTGAACGCCCACATTAATGCAATCGGAAAGCCAGGCGGAGAGACTTTCTGCTGCCCAGCCTCTGTTTGATCGTGCTGCACCTCCTGTCCCAAAACCTGCTTATGGTGCTGTTGGACGGGACGGCTGCCACCTGCATATCGCTGTCTGTTCAGCTCTGTCTGGTGTCTTTTTTTCCTCCATGTCTGGTGTTCTTTGTCCCTGCAAGACTGTTTGTCTGTTTTGGCTCTGCCATGCCTCTGTAAGAAAGCAGTCATGCCATAATGTGATGTGGTTAGTGTTTGGTCTTGCCCATCTAGGTTCTCGTTATTGTCCTCTAATGGAGTTTCCTGACAATGGATTAAAGTGTGTAATGTAATACAGTGGGCCTGCTGAGGCTCATTTGAAGCTGCCTGTCTGTTCAGGAACTGTTGGATCATCTGAGAGCACCCTGTCCTATAGATGTGTCTTGTAGGATGCGTGCAATTTAATTTAATAGAATTTAAACATGTCAAGTCACTTTATACACTTTCCTTGTAATATGTAGCACTTTTTAATCTTTCACTTGTTGTTTCCTGAGTGCCGGTGAAGGCTCAGTTATAGACTGGTTATGACTGGTTATGATTGACTCCTCCTGCTGACTAGGCACTTTATTGACCAATGAAGGCTTGTGAGATAATGTGCAATATGGGAAGGCAAGCAAAAGCTGCCTTCCTGATTATTATTATTATTGTTATTGTTGTTGTTGTTGCTAAAATATTTTTTGTTTCTTTATTTTGTTTTACTTTTCCTTTTGCTTTTAATCCCTGTGCTGTTTATTTTTTTCTGTTTTATTTTACTGTAGTATCATAGCATCATACTATATCAGTTTTTTTTTGTTTGTTTTTGAGTACTCTGATGGAACCACAGTGTCAGTCACTTAAGCCAAAGTTCATGTTTTATGAAGAAATATGTTATGAGCATGGAAGGCAAGCAGCATGGCCATATTTGTTTAGCCACCACAAGTACAATAAAAACGAAAAAGAAAAGAAAAAAAATGCTGCCTTGAGCTGCTATAGAAATGCCTTGAAGCCAGACAGAGTATCAGAACTGATATAGGACATGGACCACACATTAAAAGAAAACACAGATTAGGAGCCATGTATGCTTTCCTTTCGTGCATTTTAAAGCCATGGATAATGCATTTTCTGACATTTAAATTGTCTGACTTGATAATCATCTTGATGGATGCAAATCTGCCTGTGATTCCTGATACTATTGTCAGTCAGCTTAGGCTTAGACCAATAGAATATGGGCTGTGTAAGTTTTAACAGCTTAGAAATCTACAAACAGTGGTACATTAGGTGTTCAGTCTGTCTCTCTCTGCTCATTTTCTGATCTTAGAAAGAGAGATTCTGCTGAGCCTCTTTGAAATCAAGTTCTCACAAAGGCAAATACAGTCACTCACACACAGGCAACTTTTCACTCTTCTCATTTAGCTCAAAGTTGAGTCAGAATGAACTGGCTGGTCCAGACAAAAGACATATTTCTAGTGAAGAAAGACACCAGTGCTGAACACACTTTCAACTTCCCTCTCTCCACAGGTGCGTGACAGAGTGGACAGAGGGGGCAGTGTCATTTCCATATCAAAAAGCCTCCTGCTGGAAGTACAGCTGTAATCTAGTCCAGAACCTATATAAGAACATCATAGTGCTGTTTGTGTGCTCTCTGCAAAAGATACAGAGCCTTTAACTAAGAATATACAAAAAATTTGGTCACATCGTGCTGTTTATATTTTTCATAATGTTTTGTTTTACCTTAATCATATTATACATTCCAAAGCAGGTTTAATCTGAATGCTTTTTAAATATATGGTTTTGTTTTATTTATTTTTTTTAAATGGTCATTTACCTGCCATGTTTTGTCTAGCAATAAAATGTCTGTTTTCTTTGTCTCCTTCCCATAGATTTTGACCCCAGTCTTGGTCTGATGACGGGCATTGCTCCAATGAATCCCATGTTGCCCGGCCTGGGCATTGTACCCCCACCCATCTCCCAGGATTTGCCCATCGTGAAGGAGATCATTCACTGCAAGAGCTGCACCCTGTTTCCCCCCAACCCTAGTAAGTCTATTTAGAGAATGACAGCTCTGTTCTTCACCCTGTTTCAGAGCCCTCTGCATCTCAGCATTTAGCTAGAGTTAGCATTATGCATTTATTTTTCAGCCCTCATGCATTTTAAACAACACTATTGACTTGAGCATCAATGCTGACCTGAATCTGAGGCCAAATGAGAAGTCAGACATTAAGGTCTTGATCAGAATTGCTCTGCCCTTCAAGAGAAAACTCTGCAGTCTGAGTATCGACTTGACATTAGGATTCTGACAGGTGATATACCTTGCTGAGAGGTGGATGCCACTAGATCTGATGGTTGAGAAAGCCACCTGCCACTCAGATGGCTGAATTGATTGACTACTGGGATGTTTTAGTTTTATATAGAGGCAAAGATTCTCTCTCTCTCTCTCTCTCTCTCTCTCTCTCTCTCTCTCTCCCCCCCCCACCCCTAACTTTTCCTTTACCACCTCCTCTTTTAAATCTTAGTCTAGTCTCACTCTCTGTGTTAAGGTGCATCATATCTCTCACCCTCTCACACCTTCCCTCTTGCTTGTCTTTTTTCTCTTTTTCTGTCTCTGTATTTCCAATTCTTAATCTATCTGTATGTCTGTCCTTTTTTGTCTGTTATGTAAATCAATTTGTCTTATTCATTTCTTTCACTCTCCTTCTCTGTCTCTGTTTCTGTGTCCCTGCACTCTTAAAAAAACGGTCCTTCAGTTATTGTTTAGTAAAGGCAGTGGTTATATATAGAACCATGACAACTCAAAGAACTATTTTTTGATGATTTTTAAAGTAACCATTTTTCCGCAAATGTTCTACATACTTGCTTCATATTTGTTGAATTGTGAATTAATTGTGGCAAATGCAAAATTTTGGATGCCTTGCTAAATCATTGCTTGATAACAAGCTTTGACAGATATCACAGTTTGCTAATTTATTTTTTTTATTTTTTTTTATAGCCAGCTAGGAGCCTTTTTTCTTGTGGTAGGGATTGTCACCTACTCTACCTTGCTGAATTTTGTAGTTCAGCAGTATTCTTGGACTGTCATGCACAGCATGTTTAAGACATACCCACAGATTTTCTTTGATGTTCAAGTCAGGGGCCTTTCCAAAAGCTTCAGCTTGCATTTCTTGAAATAGTTCCTTGTGAATTTCAAGGTATGTTTTGGATCATCCTATTGTAGCAGCCAGCCACTTTTCAATTTCAGTCTCTTGAATGAATGTGTTACATTTGCTAACAGAATTTGCTGATCAATTCTGTCTTCTACCTGTGCAATATTTTGTGTGCCTCTAGCATAATAGATCCATCCCCATGCCTCACAGTTATCAAGGTGTTCTTATCAAATGCTGCTCATTTTTCCTCCAAATGCACCTTTACCTGTTGTAGCCAAAGAGCTCCTCTTTTACTTCATCACTCCACAACAGTTGTTTCCAAAGTGCCTCTAGCCTATCTGGATACACTTCAGATGTTGACTTTTGTGGTGAGGTTGCAGTTAAGGTTTCTCTTCTGATGACTCTTCCATGCAGATAATGATTGTGCAAGCAACATTGAACAGTAGAATGATGCACCATCACTTGTGTGTCAGCTAAACCTTCCTGTAGGATCTTTGCTATCATTTTGCTTTGCCTTTCTGTCCAGCATATAGGCAGTTCTGGCTGAGAGTTTTCTTGGTCTTCCAGAACTTACCTTGATTTTCCCAGTTCCCGCCACCTCTGCCATTTCTTTATGAAATTTTGGACAGTGGAAATTGTGAACTGGAAGCACTTTCTTTTTATAGTGTTTCTCTGCTTTATAGGCATCAGTTGGCTTCACTTTCAGCCATCTGTTTAAAGAAGTACATGTTGTTGAATGTTAGTTTTGAAGTGTCATGGAGATCATTATGCTCTGGAATTGTCATCAGTTGACAGTTCGTAATGACAGTTCTTGACCTGCCTAGCTAGTACTTATGAGTTAGTTAACGGAGACTTTACAACCAGGTGTCCAAGCTTTTGCTCAAGCCATCAGCTATTTTAGTATTTCGTTACTTAAATATAAACTGATGCTCTATGCATGTTTGTGGGAAAAAAATAAATTTTTTAGGATAATGTGCTCTGGAGTTGTTGTGTTTTGTTTTTTTTTACACTTTAACACCAATCTTTTGTATACAACTCTAAATGATTCTTTGCATGATTAAATGGGTCTTCTGTATGATGGGGGAAACTTGTTTATGGTTATTTAAAGAACATTTTTATATAGCACCAGGGTTCTGCTATTGTTATAAGACATGAAACATTTTTGCTTAGCGTGTCTCTTTCTCTCTACAGTCTGTCTTCGGTCATTTGTCTTTCACCCCCACTGTAGTGCCATTCTTCAACTAATTCTTACTAATACCTCTCCTTCCTCTTCTTCTTTTTTTCTTCTTATCACCCCCCCCCCCCATGGGCTGTGCTAATCTACATGCACAGATAGACATGGACGAGAGAAATGAAAAGGGCTGAAGGTTGCCTAGGGATTGTAGAGGTCAAGCAGGGGCTGTAATTGAAAGGTCAACTTGTGTAGAGACTAAGGCCCCATGGCATGTAAAATATGGCATAGTGGAAGGAGAGGGTCAGAGAATGAGCTAATTACCTGAGCCAGTCTGTGTCCTTCAGCCCTCTTGTACAGAGCAAAGGAGCAGACCAAAAGGACCTGCCATTCACACTGGGTGCTGAACATATGAGGATACACAGCTGGAATCACCTACTACCTGTTCTAAATTTGTCTATTTTTCACACTGTAGCCCAACAACAGTCTAAAAACAATATATAGCAGGTCAGTGTCATGATGAACTTGATGAAGTGCTGACATTTACAAGATCAATGAAGACTGCGCCTTGTACATCACTATGACCATGCCAGGATCAGTGTGAGACAGATTGTGACATGGACTATCCACTTTAGTTATTCCTCACCTAACAATACATTTTCAGAGTAGTATTCTACTACAATGTTAAGAGAAATGCTAGGATATTTTGATGCAAGGTACCTAATAGACTGAGCTTGTAACTCACTCCCATATTTGATTGTTCATGTACACTGCTCAAAAAAATAAAGGGAACACTCAAATAACACATCCTAGATCTGAATGAATGAAATATTCGCATTGAATACTTTGTTCTGTACAAAGTTGAATGTGCTGACAACAAAATCACACAAAAATCATCAATGGAAATGTATTAACCAATGGAGGCCTGGATTTGGAGTCACATACAAAATTAAAGTGGAAAAACACACTACAGGCTGATCCAACTTTGATGTGATGTCCTTAAAAGGCCCTCCAAAGAAATGCCAAAGAAATGCCACCCCACACCATTTCTGACCCACTGCCAAACTGGTCATGCTGAAGGATGTTACAGGCAGCAGATCGGTCTCCACGGCGTCTCCAGACTCTGTCACGTCTGTCACATGTGCTCAGTGTGAACCTGCTTTCATCTGTGAAGAGCACAGCGCGCCAGTGGCGAATTTGCCAATCCTGGTGTTCTCTGGCAAATGCCAAGCGTCCTGCATGGTGTTGGGCTGTGAGGACAACCCCCATCTGTGGACGTCGGGCCCTCATACCATCCTCATGGAGTCGGTTTCTAACCGTTTGTGCAGACACATGCACATTTGTGGCCTGCTGGAGGTCATTTTGCAGGGCTCTGGCAGTGCTCCTCCTGTTCCTCCTTGCACAAAGGCAGAGGTAGCGGTCCTGCTGCTGGGTTGTTGCTCTCCTACGGCCTCCTCCATGTCTCCTGGTGTACTGGCCTGTTTCCTGGTAGTGCCTCTAGCCTCTGGACACTACGCTGACAGACACAGCAAACCTTGTTGACACAGCTCACATTGATGTGCCATCCTGGATGAGCTGCACTATCTGAGCCACTTGTATGGGTTGTAGAGTCTGTCTCATGCTACCACGAGTGTGAAAGCACCACCAACATTCAAAAGTGACCAAAACATCAGCCAGAAAGCAGAAAGGTACTGAGAAGTGGTCTGTGGTCCCCACCTACAGAACCACTCCTTTATTGAGTGTATCTTGCTAATCGCCAATGATTTCCACCTGTTGTCTATTTCATTTGCACAACAGCAGTGAAATTGATTGTGAATCAGTGTTGCTTCCTAAGTGGACAGTTTGATTTCACAGAAGTTTGATTTACTTGGAGTTATATTGTGTTGTTTAAGTGTTCCCTTTATTTTTTTGAGCAGTGTACATTTCCCAGACTCTAGATTCACCAGAAAGGGTGCTATTAGCATTTCAATAGCTTCTGGTGCGTTGCATAAATGACACCATGTGTCCTTATTTTGGTGAAGTTGAAGAATTCTTTGTCGAGTCAGTAAGACTGAATTCTCCCAAAGGTATATAGATAAAAATGTTTTACAGTTCCACATCATGACCATGGTTGGGTCAGTGTTGCACAGATTGTGACGTAGACCCTCCATAACATGGAAACATTACTTTAGTTAATACCCACCTAATGATGCATGACCTGCTCTCTCAATCATGTACACACTCACATATGTGTGTTTAGCAGACAGAAAGTTCTCCACTAGGGGGGCTATTAGCACTTAGTAGCATTTGGTGCTTTGTGTCAATGACACCATGGGTTCTTGTTATAATGAAGGTGTGCTTTTAATTTTCTGTCAAGACAGTAAAACTGAATCCTCCCAGGGGTGTATAGAGCTGTTGTTTTACAAAGTATTATCTCTTAATAAAGAAAAACATTTTGGAAGAGTGCTTCACTGCCAGTTAATGGATGAATCTCATGTATGTCTTGTTGTAAGAATTTTTTAAGGTGAATACCTCAAACCACAGCCAAAGCCATTTTCAGTGGTTTATGTACAGAAGAGAGGCTCTTTGAAGAAGCGCAGTTCTTAAACTCTCTCTAGCTTTCTTTGCATAAGCACAGGGAGAGAATCTTTGTAGCGTCAGCTTGAAACGTCTTTGTTGCAGAGCTGTGTCACACTCACTGCATCTTTCAGCTGCGTTGGTCTGACTGATGAGGGAGTGAAAGGGCCTTTTCACCATGCGGAGCTGCATCTTTTGTGGCGAACCTCGAGAGGAGAGAGAGCTGAAGAAACGGCTGTTCATTTTCTAGGTCAGGTGGGGAGTGGCTGCAGATAGTGGTGCTTTCAGCTTTTATACACTAACTGCAGGCTATGAAGGAGGCAGAAGCATCATGAAAGCAGACATTGATGCTGCCCACTGTCACTCTGAAAATATTTTTGAATCTTGGCTAATGATACCTGGCTATAAGGCTGTAGTTGAAATGAACCATCTGGTTAACATTGCCACGTTTACATTTTGATTGACGAATGCTATCCATCTTAAAGGAAACAATAATAATGAATAATAAAAGAGTAAATAAGATTAAAGCATTGTCACACAATTGCTGACAAAAACTGTGTTCTCTAGCTAGTTTTGCAGTACATAGCTTTGTATTCCTTGCCTTCTTGGCCTTCCAGAAGATGATTTCTCTATGTTGACCTTGACCCCAACCGGTCAGGGACATGTGCTGTTCAGTGCACTTTGACCGGCCACAGTCCCAGCAGTAGTGAGCCTGTTTCTGCTGTGTCCTGCTTTAAACCCAGGCTGTAGTGTAGTTTAAAGGAAAGCAGTCATTGAGGGCAGCACTTTCGTCTTCAGCTGCTAGGAGCGCTTAGAAAAGCCTTCAGTCTTGCTCCCAGGGGGCTTCGAGTAGTATTTTCTTGAACGAAAGGCTCTCAGCATCTTTTTTCTGCCCCATGTACCACTTGTTCCATCCCTCACTCTGTCACACCCTTATTCACCTCTGCTTTTGTCTCTTACCAAAAAATATGACACTGGTGAGAGCATTATTTTCATTAAGCCTAGAAAGTGATTCTGCTTAATTATTGGCAGTTTCACTTAGGAATTTTAGATTTCAATTCAGGAGTTTTACTCTGTTATGGTCTGGAATAAACCTAGTTTGCTTTGATGTGACTGTGATTTTGATTATTATTTATGTATATATCAAAAGTAAAAGTACTAAAAGATTAATTATGACGCTAATGTCCTATTACCATTGTTGTAGCAAGACTCACTTCATGACCTAATTTTAGGGGAAAATCCTCCAGTTTCTCTCTTGGTAAACCAGTCTTTTAATAGAATGTCATTCTGAGATCTGACACTGATCTCTATTAAAATTATGTGATTGTAAGACACAAAACACTGAAGGCAAACAGTTTCCATCAGGTAGAACTGAGTCCCTCTGAAACAACTTTTTACAAACAAGCAAAGTTTCAGTTTAAGATTTATTTGTAACTTAGTTACAAATTGAATAAAAATTTGCTTTAAACTCAGGTTCACAAATAAGTTTTCCTTTACTGTATTGATCTGTAGGTGTCTGTTCATAAACTAACCGAAACTAATTTACTATAAAATCAAAGTGTTTGTATGAATTCAGAAATAAAGAAACCTGCCAGTCACGACTGCATATGTGGACATATTTCTATATTGTGCTCTATTTACACAAAGTTAGGTTAGTTCATCATTTAGGGACGTACGTGCTCCCAAATTTTTACACTGCTGCACTGACATTGAACCTTGTGCTTATACTGGGTTGGTATGACCAACAGGTCAAAACAAGCTCAGAACAAAGTGACCGCTGGGCCCTGATTGGTGCTCTGGCTTTGCACTTCTTTTGTTTTGACATGTTACGTTTTTATACACACAGAAACCAAAAGGAATGGCAGATTTCTCAAAATGTAGTGGAGTGAAAGTAAAAAGTCACACAAAATGGAAATACTTAAGTGAAGTACAGATACACAAAAAAAACTAATTAAGTACAGTAATGCATTACATTTACCTAGTTACTGTCAACCACTGGATATTCAAGATGCGGCTTCATTGGGTTTAAAAGTTGTGAAAATATGAATTGTTCTATATGCAGAAAACCATGGAAATACCATTGATGGGTCTGTTGCATGTAAGCTGAGGTTAGGTTCATTGCACATGTGATATCAATTTGTTCTGCTTAAAATAAATGTTCTTTACATTGTTTTCTAGAGAAAACAGAAGCTGATGTGATGAGGATGAGTATGCAGTTTTGTCATTGAAAATGTTTTCATGAACAAAATGAATCACATAATTGCCATGTTGTAAATCCTCTATATGTATCAGCGTTTGCCCAGCCGTAAATTGTTGTGTGAAACCTAAACAGACCACATGACCACCCACCCTTCAAGAAATGAACACTGGTGTAGATGAATGCTACCTCTGTTACCTTAGTTTATGTTATTAGCCGACTCACATCAATGTATATAACATCATACATTTTAGCTTGTGGTAGTGAGTTTGTGAAGAATTAGCTTTAATGCTATATATAATGCCAAATGCTATAATTTCAAATAAATAAAAAAAAAAGATTCTGAAGATTCTGTTTTATTCCATTAAATAGAGTGTAAAATGAGCTTGAGCTTAATACTTATTGCCACTTTTGTGTGCTATGGAGAAAGAAAGTTCAGACCGTCGATATTTTTTGGTTGCATTCAAAACATTTTAAATGAGCATTGATTTTACCAAAGGAAATTTTTTTATAACCTTTAAGAACTGAAAATGACAAAGATGGATGGGTATTTAACGATCATACAAGCGCTGTAACAATTAATACAACATAAACAGCAAAATATTTTGCTGAGCTGAATAACTAAAAGTTTTAATTATATTGAACCTATGGCTTGGTGCTGGTTTTGGTAAAGCTGCACTTTTGTCTTTTATTGTGATTTAGTCATTTGGAACATTGAAAAGGTGTCAAATATAACTGAAAATAGGGTGACATGGCTAGTTTTGTATGTGCTACAACTCCAATTAATTCTGAGCAACTGGACGTTATAGAAAACTTTTCTTCCATATAGCTACTGTTGGGACCTTTCTGTCCAGTGTGTGGTAGCCTTTAGACAGATGCAGTTTCCATCGTTTGACTGACCAGTTTAGAACAAAATCATAAGACCCACCATCTACACTGCCCTCTGGTGCTGAAGTGTAGAGTTCAGATATGCATAGTTCATAAATGCGAGAATGTGTAGCATTCAATGGGTTGTGCTATTGCCTCACAGCAAGAGGTAAAGAACCTGGGTTCGATTCCCGGCTGGGCGACCTGGAATCCGTTCTGTGCGGAGTTTAAATGTTCTTCCAGTGTCTGTGTGGGTTTCCTCCGGGTACTCCAGTTTCCTCCCACTGTCCAAAGACCTGCAGTCAGGTGCTCAAGGACACCTCAGTCATGTGCTGTCGGCTCTGGGGATTGAACCGGCAACCTTCCGGTCACAAGGCTGGTTCCCTAACCTCCAGCCCATGACTGCCCCATGTCTGTCTGTCTGTCTGCCCTGTGATGGACTCGCAATCTGTCCAGGGTGTTTTCTGCCTTCCGCCCATTAACTGCTGGGATGGGCTCCAGCTCCCCTGTGACCCAGAAGGATAAGTGACTTGGAAACTGTGTATGTATATGTGTGTGTATGTATATGTATATGTATATGTGTGTGTGCGTGCGTGTGTGTGTGAGTGTGAGAGAGACTCATCCCTAGTGTAGACCAGCACAGATAATGGTTTACCGGTATGTATTACTAGCTTTCAATTCACTTTAGCTCTCACACAAACAGAAACAGACAGAATAGCAAGCATCCATACTGTATCTTTATTGAATGCATTGTTATTATCAGGAGAGTCTTTGCAAAACCTGACAGCAGCTGTGATTAAAGGGTTCTTCATCTTTTACATCTGCCCAGCATGTTTTCTGCATCTTATCTTTAGTAGGAACATTAAGTACCAATGCAACTAGAAATCAGCATTAACATTGTAGCTACTGAAGTCAAAATCACTAAGCAACACCTCATAATGCAACAACAGAAAGAAGTCGCTGCTAATTCACGCTAAGAAAAGCATCACTTAATCTCTAAGCAACACCTTTTAACAATTCACATTGACTAAAAAGCAGCAATTAAAAAAAAAAAAGAAATTTCTTTATTGAGAAGTATGACATTTCTCTCTCCACTCAATGCATCTTTAGAAAAATAGGAAAGTCAGTTACATCAACATGTCAGCATGTCTTTGGAGAATGTATTCTGAATTCATAGAGTGGATAGTGTTATAATGTGTAGTGGGAAGCAGCAAGTCAATTTTGCACATATGCATAATGGCACACTCCTTTTTTTCAGGCACCATAGCCATCCCTGCAGCTGTGGATGCTTAAAATCCTTAGTGTCTCCCACCCTACTGCTCCCTGCAGCCTTTGTCAAGCTCTGCTCCATTTCCACCTACCCCCTGGCATCCCTCTGATGTTAATCAGTGGCTGAGTGCCCCTGTGGGCCCCTGTCCTGTCTGAAATCTAGCTTGTGAAGGAGCGCGTGGCAGGACACAGCCAGCATGGCTAATATCACGCATTTCCTGCAGGACTGGGCACCTGCGGCTGTGCTTCTCTCTTGTGAGGAATCCAGTGAATCAGTGTCCGTCTCTCTGTCCTGTCATCACTGGGGCAGGCTGCATATGCTGCCTTTTACAGGCTTGTGACCCACAGCCTGCCCTGCCTCTGTGCCTCAGAATGACCTTTGTGTCCAACACAGGCCTTTCTCTCTATCTCTCTCTCCTTCTTCCTTTCTCTCTCTCTCTATCTCTTGCTTGCAGCTAAGGGTTTGTGTCACTCTGTATTTGTGTCTAGAAGCCAATGTGTGCTAAAACTGCTGCCATTTGGCCTGTTTCCACACTACCTCCAGACAGTATAATGCATATGGCAAACATCAGTATGAGCTATATGAGCATAGGCCTGGTTGATGAAACAAAAATTATATATATATATATATATATATATATATATATATATATATATATATATAATTTTTTTTAACAGAAAAGGCATTTTCAGTAAAAAATATTGTAGCTATTATAGTGAATAAATATTGAAGGCAGACCGCTACCAACTTGAGGCATTTCATTGCCTGACGCTGGTACGATCCTCACTAGTAGCCACACATGTTGAAAATTCTCAACTCCAAGGCAGACAGGTGTGTGTTCGCAGTGGTTTCTCACAGTCGAGTTCCCTTATCACACCATTTCTGCTTAACTAGCTTTCGTTACTTATTAATATCAAAAAGGTACAGAAGAGACTTGGTAGGATGTTTAGTCATACAACCCGGCCTTAAGCTTGCACTGTTACCATGCCGCCCTTTAACTTTACAACCACAGCATGTAGCTCAGACTACGTGATGGAAGGCACAATATCACAATATCCCAGTCTCAGGGAACAGGTAGGAGTATGAGGTAATCGAACCACACCAGAAAGGGTGATAAAATGGTAGAAATGGGGGGGTAGTGGCGTTTCATACTGTGCTGCCTCCTAGGGAAAGCCTGTTATATGTGTTTGTGATCACGGCAGGCTTCAGAGGCCTCACTGGAGATAAGGTTCTGCTTCCTGCACTAAAGAAGGGCAATACACAGCAGGTATCTGCCATGGCACTGAGTGATCACCAGCTTTCCAGCAGACAGCACCACTTACCTACTGTTTCCCTACTAATATGGTTCTCATGCATGAGAGAGAAGGCCAAACTTTCATATACGTGTGGCCTACGTGGAGCATGTCAGACATCCACCAGATGTTTTTTAATTAATGTCCATGTAAGTAAGAAAATTGGCAAAAAAAATATTACACAAATCACAAAAAAAAATAATTCCTAGACTGTCTGTCATGTTTTACCACTGAAGTCTAGAGCACACTAAGCCAATGCTCTCCAACAAACACTGACAATATGACAAAAAGTATCATAGTTGCCAGGCTCTACAATGTTCAACCTCACTTCACACTGTTCTTGAACATTCTCCACCATTTACACTGTTCTAGAGTGTTCTTCTCTATTCACACTGTTGTAGAATGTTCTTCATTCTGAACTGTTCTAGAGCGTTCTGTCAGTTTACATCATTCTATGTTCTCCCTCCATTCACACAGCTCTGAAATGTTCTCCCTCCTTTCACATGGTTCTAGTATGTTCTCCCTCCATTCACACAGCTCTGAAATGTTCTCCCTCCTTTCACATGGTTCTAGTGTGTTCTCCCTCCATTCACACTGTTCCAGAATGTTTTCCCCTATTCACACTGTTCTTGAATGTTCTAACTCCTTTCACATTGTTCTAAAATGTTCTCGATCCATTCACACTGTTCTAGAATTTTCTCCCTCTGTTCACACTTAGTGTTCTCTCACATTTACACATTCTTAGAATGTTCATGCTAGATTATATGTGCTTGTCAGTGGATATTCGAATAGCATGAAGTCAGCTGCCAACACTAGAATGTTAGTATTTGTTGATGAATGTTGGATGTGCTTTGTCCTTTGCTGATTAAAATTATATTTTAAAATATTATTACATTTGCCGAGCTGGGAGCTGCAAGACATCATGTAGGTGTAAATGGCACAAATCTTTCTTTTCTCATGCTGATATTGAAATCTTGAGACCTAGACCTGATATTTCTTCTTTAAAACCTACTAAGATTTAAGATGATAATTCAGGTTAGGTTTATTATTTTACTCCTGATATTTGATCCAACATTTTCTGCTGATATTACCCCTGGTATGAGATTGGTACCAGTTCTAGCTGTAGTGTGCATCACCTTAGATATGTTCAATTAAAAACATCTGTACAGGGATGGACTGGAGTGTGGTAGGCATTTAGAAGTCACAGCTGGGCTGCTGTAACACAAGTTAGCTATGGACTGTCCTTTTCTAGTCTTCTTTCACTGTAGATCTGTGGAAGGAGCATTTGATTTGAGCCAGTGCTGGAGCATTTACTTTGTGCTGGAGTAAATAAAAGCAAGAAGTCACATCTGTATGTGTGCGTGTGTGTCTTTTAGAGAGAACACGTCTGTTTCCTCACCCTGTCAGATATGCTGCTCTCAAGTCACACTGCTGTTTCTCACTCTTCTCTTTTCACTGCATGCTGGCTGTCATCTCTGCCAAGCGAGCTGTCATGTCCCTGCTTCAGAATAGGGTTGGTTGTTTATTTGTTTGTGAGTGTGGAGGAAGTCTGAGGTATTTCTGTGTATGGGGGGTCTGGAGCATGTGGATATGTATTACTGTGTGTGTTTTTCATACATTCTTGCATTTTTGGGGACTTCGATCTTGCAAAATCTGTATGTTTTTTATATATATATATATATATATATATATATATATATATATATATATATATATATATATATATATATATATATATATATATAAATGTCAGTTATTTGCCCCACAAATGCAAAAATGTATGAAAAACACACACACTAATATATGTATATGTATGTGTGTGTGTGTGTGTGTGTGTGTGTGTGTGTGTGTGTGTGTGTGTGTGTTTATATGTTTGTGTTTGTCTAAGCTTATGATGATACTCTATGGTGACCTTTGGCTCCAGAGCATCCTGTTCTATTGGCAATGTTTTTCAATGAAGAGTACACACACACTCACACACACACACACACACACACACACTCATACATATATTTACATAGAAAATATGGCAAGGTGTTAAAATTGCGTTTGTACAACCCCAATTCCAGTGAAGTTGGGACATTGTGTAAAACATAAATAAAAACAGAACACAATGATTTGCAAATGCTTTTCAACCTATATTCAATTGAATTCACTACAAAGACAAGATATTTAATGTTCAAACGAATAAACTTTGTTTTCTGCAAATATTCACTCATTTTGAATTTGATGCCTGCAACACGTTTCAAAGAAGTTGGTACAGGGGAGTGTTTACCACTGTGTTACATCACCTTTCCTTTTAACAACACTCAGTAAGCGTTTGGGAACTGAGGACACTAATTTTTGAAGCTTTGTAGGTGGAATTCTTTCCCATTCTTGCTTGATGTACAACTTCAGTTGCTCAGGAGTCCGGGGTCTCCGTTGTCGTATTTTGCGATTCATAATGCGCCACACATTTTCAATGGGAGACAGGTCTGGACTGCAGGCAGGCCAGTCTAGTACCCACACTCTTTTACTACGAAGCCACGCTGTTGTAAGACGTGCAGAATGTGACTCGTCAGACCACAGGACACTTTTCCACTTTGCGTCAGTCCATCTCAGATGAGCTCGGGCCCAGAGAAGCCGGCGGCGTTTCTGGGTGTTGTTGATATATGACTTTCACTTTGCATGGCAGAGTTTTAACTTGCACTTGTAGATGGAGCGACGAACTGTGTTCACTGACAATGGTTTTCTGAAGTGTTTCTGAGCCCATGTGGGAATATCCGTTACAGAATGATGTCGGTTTTTAATCCAGTGCTGCCTGAGAGATCGAAGGTCACGGGCATTCAATGTTGGTTTTCTGCCTTGCTGCTTACTTGCAGAGATTTCTCCAGATTCTCTGAATCTTTTGATGATATTATGGACTGTAGATGATGAAATCCCTAAATTCCTTGCAGTTGCACGTTGAGAAACGTTGTTCTTAAACTGTTGGACTATTTGCTCACGCAGTTGTTCACAAAGTGGTGAACCTCGCCCCATCCTTGCTTGTGAACGACTGAGCCTTTCAGGAATGCTCCCTTTATACCCAATCATGACACTCACCTGTTTCCAATTAACCTGTTCACCTGTGGAATGTTCCAAACAACTTTCCCAGTCTTTTGTTGCCCCTGTCCCAGCTTCTTTGGAACGTGTTGCAGGCATCAAATTCAAAATGAGTGAATATTTGAAAAAAAACAAAGTTTATCTGTTTGAACATTAAATATCTTGTCTTTGTAGTGTATTCAGTTGAATATAGGTTGAAAAGGATTTGCATATCATTGTATTCTATTTTTGTTTGTTTTACACAACATCCCAACTTCATTGGAATTGGGGTTTTACATATATACAATAGGGTGCAAAAGTCACCCTTCATTTCTTTAATTTCCAGTCAAAATGGCAAGTGAGTACAAGTTATAAATGAATAATAAAGAAAAAATCAGAAAACACCCTTTCATTAGCAACTTTTCCATTCAAACAAATCCTAACAATTAAATGTAACACCTTCCAGTCTTTTCAGGAATCTTGCTTTTAGTTTTTTTTAATGAAATCTGCAAGGATGTTTTTTCACATGTCGAAAGTTCGGTCTAAGTAGGTGGTTACATTTCCTTCTTTGCCTAAACCAAATAATCCCCATTACGAACATGTACAGTCACTGCCTCGCTGCACATCTCACGTGTCTAGTTTTGGTGTTCTGGTGCAAATATTTTCCTATTTGTCTATCTCTTCTTCTCAGTAAGGGCTTCTAATCAGTTACATACCCTTTTAGACCCGTAGTGTTGAGTTGTCTTCTCACAGTGGAAGGATGGACCGAAACTTTTTTTTTCAGGTGTGAAGCAGGAGTGGAGCCAGATATTCTCCTATTTTTCAAAGAAAAAAGTGCTGTATATCTCATGGTGACAATTTAGGTGGTCTCCTAGATCTTGCACAGTTGTTGGGAGCCCCGTTTTCTCTGTATGTTTTAATATTTTTTTTCAGCTTGAGTTTTGGAAACCTCCTTTCACTTTTCACTTATTTTTCTTTGGATTTCTCCTTTGTTATGCAAGTGGATTATCTTATGGCTAATCTCTTTCGAAATATCAAATGAGTCATGTACTTTAGCTGTTTTGACTGTGAGTTAAATAAATGAAGGGTAGCCTGTTTGATGCAATACAGTAGACTATTCCACAATATTGGATTATACAAATAAGACTTACATTTAACCTCCACAAACTCACACTGTGTACATACAAAAACTTATACATGTGTGCTTGCTCTGTGTTCTGCATCTGACACACTTGGGGCTGTGTCTTCATTCGGACTGATTATATCACACCCATTCATGAGCACCTCTGTGTTTTTGGGTGACAACGCAGAGTCACAGAATAATACATTTTGATTGCCCAGCTATGTTAGAGAGATTCTAACTATTGCAGGCATTCTCATTACTCTGCTCCTTCACCACCTGAACAGCTCCACTGTATGTGTGGTGTGCAGTGCCATGCCGCCATGTGATTTTCACACTGCTTTGTATTGAACCAGACCACCTGCTGGGTCATGAAAGTCTCACGGAAATGAAAGAATTTGATCTCACGCTTTGTCTTATCAGACTGTGCTTGCATACAAGAGCCAATGCTGATACTGCTCATAAAAAGCACAGTTACATGTGTAGCAAACTGTATCAGTAGCCTCAATAAAGAGGTTGTTTAAAAGCCTTATAGTAGTGTTAAAGGCTTTTTAGATGCAAAGCTCCTCATGGACCTCGCTTAAACTCTGTTAGCTAGCTCACGTTCATACACCCTTGCCACCTTTCAGTAAAATGTTATTGTTCAGAAAATACAAGTTATTGAAAGACTTTAATGGTTTTTTAAATGAATATTATAATCCTCATTGGTGAAATATTTTTTTCTTCACTCCTACTACTATTCTCTGTTTAGACCCTAGTTTGTGAGTCTTTGTCTCTCACAAGTTGCACTGCGGCTACCATGTGCAGTGCTCATGTTTTCTTCAGTGCTAAATGACTGTCCAACAAAGCAAGTATTTCACAGGTTTAGCAAATATAACCCCTACTTATTCTTGCTGTATATTCAAAAATGAAAGGCAGTGGGTCCTGTTTTCCTGAAGCAATGCAGTGTCCTGTGCCTTTCCTGCTGCATCTTCATGCCTACACATCCATCCATGTGTGTCCACAAAAGTTTAGATTAAGTAGAATAGAAAAGGGAGGGTGTGGTTATTAAAATCCTGACCAAATTAACATACGCACTCATTTCAACATTGAACGAAGTAGAGAAAGCTACTATGAATACTACACAAGAAAGGGGACTGAGCCGCATGTTGGAAGGTGCCAGACATGAGCAAATATTTGCCTCATTCTCATCGCAATAATGTATTCCATTACTCTGTTAAACTACAGCAAATTGGGTGGAGAAATCGAGTCAAAATTGAGTATGTGCGATGCAGTAAAAGACAGTAGAGGTAGCCAAATCTGTCTTAAGGTGTTTTATGCAACTCTGAAACACTATAAATCATGAGGTTTGCATGCTGTGAAGATTACACTTCAGTTATCCCCTCCTTATGTACATATAAGCTAGTTAGGGCTCATTTCATATAAGCAGATACATAATTGTCTGTAAACATATGCATCTACTAACATAGTCATTGTGTTTGCACTTTTAGGTGGAATAGCCAAATTATGCAATCATTGCGCTGGGTTTAGACTTTGTGCTGAGCTTATATGTTCTCCACAGGGTTAAAATTGTACAGGGGAAATTCCACTAATGTTCCACTAATGATTGAGTGGTTTGATGTGAACTGGTTCATAGTGGAGAAACAGACAGAGTTGGATCTCTTTACATTGTTATTGATAAGAACCAGGGCTTGACAGTGCAAACATAACCATTTTATTTACTATCCAAAATGACCAGTGAATCTGCTTGTGTCTTAATGTTGATAATGGTAATCAGAATCATCAGAATCCTTTATTGATCCCAGAGGGAAATTGCATTTGTTACAGTTGCAGCCATTTATGTAAAAGAATAAACACTTTAATAATTTAATACAAAGATAAATTTGCAATATGTAGACGAGATTTAAGTTCTTATGAATATAGTAAAGTGGTGGTGACTGTGATAATAAATATTAAACATCTAGTATAAGGCAGTTAAAATTATTGTCCCTCTGAGTTATTACACACAATTATTATTATTACACATATGAACAGTACAGCTTGGTATTGAGTTTTGCACAGATGAGATCACACACTGAGGGAGGAGTTATCGAGTTTGATGGCCACAAGTAAGAATAACCTCCTGTGGCGCTCTGTGGTCATTTCGGTAGAATGAGTCTTGCACTGAATGAGCTCCTGTGTCTCATCACCGTGTCGTAGAGTGGGTGGGAGCCATTGTCCATAATGGCCCGCAGCTTAGACAGCGTCTTCCTCTCCGACACGGCCCAGAAAATAGAGACTTTGGTCTTTCCTGTAGAGGACGTCAGTGGTCTTAGTCCAGAAAATAGAGACTTTGGTCTTTCCTGTAGAGGACGTTAGTGTTCTTAGCCCAGGAAATAGAGACTTTGGTCCTTCCTGTAGAGGACGTCAGTGTTCTTAGTCCAGAAAATAGAGACTTTGGTCCTTCCTGTAGAGGACGTCAGTGTTCTTAGCCCAGTCCAGTTTATTGTCAATATACACCCAGATATAAAATAGTGGTAAATCTATCAATTTGCTTTACAATGCCCTGCCATGAATGGATCTTAAAAATATTTTAGGCCAAACTCTTGTCTCAAAACTATCATAAAACAACATCTTGTATTTGCAGCTACGTCATGTAATATGCATTTAATATGTTTTTGGATGTAGGCAATGAACATTTCTGACTTCATGAGATTCTCTAGAACAGCGCATTTCACATCAAACCAGTGTGAATGACATTGTTTACATAGTAACAATTGAACTGTGTTTTGAAATGTCCATAAAAGTGCACCCCAGTGCCCGCCTAATGCGCCATCATTTACATAAATTCAGTTTTGGTGCACTAACCCCTCCGTCCTTGCTTACTTTGCATTACGCAAATTGCTGAAACACACTTTATACAGTCATGAAGATTGCAATATCCTGTAGCTACAATCAATCCCAATATATTGCAGTGACAGTCTTTGCGTACCCATGAAAATAGGGCCCTTTGTCTTCATCAGAGCACAAACCACTATATGTATATTTATTACTAGATTATGTGGCCTGTAGAACCACACTTCTACAACAGACATTTGTCTCTGTTTATTTTGAGTGTGTTTGATGCCATTGAGAATTGTATGGCCCACATAAGTGTTACTATTGAGCCAGCAGAGTAGACTGTCTTGTTAACAAATAATTTCTTGCCTGCATGAAGCTGAAATATCACACCCTTTTGCGTTAAATCCACAATCGGAATTTGACCTTTCCTTTTATCATGCTGTGGGTCTGTATAGTCTAGTTCCTGGGCTTCATCATATTAATAGGTGAAGAGTTGGCATTTTGTCAAATGCCTGGCGAAGCTGCCCTTTGATAAAGCTATGGCTGTGTTTACCACCTAGTTACATGTTAGGAGATAAAAGGCAGCAACTGACCTTAGGCAATGTATCAGGCAGGCAGGGGCTTCATCATTAAGAGAGATGCAGCAATAAACAGGAATTAGCCTAATCTGGTTGATGATGTATGCTGTGTGTTAGCCTAGCACGTTGCCAGCAATAGGATGGACACCAGAAACTAATCTATTTACAGTGACTGGCCTTCAGTCAAGCATGTTGGCCTTATGCTCTCTCAGAGTCCAATGTGGACCCCGAGTCAGACACGCACTCTAAACCCAGCAGGGCATGCTGCATAACTGGAGCTCAACACAGTGTTTCTCAGCTCCAGTGCTGGGGACATGTGCAGTATACAGTGTAGTGTTGCTTCCCTGCTCTAAACACCTAATTCAAGTCATTAACTTTTATTGTAAAGCTTTTAATGTATGTACACCCCACCATGTAAAAAAAAAAGAAATCCCATATATGAATAGTACTTAAGCTTTCTTTAATGTGACAGCTTTATTTAATATGATGTGTATGGATTAAAAAGTCATTCTTCAGGTCCTGTGACACAACACTCAACAGCAGGAACGTACACAGGACTACATAAAGTGTGGATACATACAAGTGATACAAGTGATAAACTGTGCAGAATATACAAACTGTTATATATACAAATATACAACTGATATATATAAACATACAACTGATATAAGTGATAAATGTGCATAATATAAGAAGTGCAGAACATACAATAAGTACACCAGACAATAAATGTGTATAACCATAAATACACAAGACAGTGGATTACAGTGAAGAATAAACATACATGACAGATGTCCATGGCACTAACTATACAGCAAAAATGAGGTCTTTTAGCAGCATTCAAAGATTAAGAAAAAATGCAAAGTGCAGATGTGCAGTGATGGTTAAGGAGTGGATGATTAGTCTGATCATAGTTACATTCTGTAATTACACAAATAAGTCACAAACAAAAGCCATACTGTCGCGGTACTGAGTTACCCTGTTTCACCATATACTTGGATAAGAAGACTCCTAGGAGACTCCTGTATGGCACATATGATTGTTTCACAGTTAATTATAAAGCTCTCCAAGAGTTAAATCAGGTGGTAAAGGAGAGACGGCTCTTAACACTTCAGTGTGAAGGTCCCTCAGGACCAAATTTGGCAACTGCTGCCTTATTGTAGCACACTACAGTCAGCTCATTAATCTAGATGCAGCACCTAGCTCTGTTTCTAGATAGCATAATATATCTGCTTTAAAGAGCATGGCAGCAGGCCGGTTTGACATGTGCAGCCTTGTGTATTTCCACAAACATACATACACACAACCATGAGACACGGTACACTCCTTTGATTATTCTCCTCCAGTCTGTTGGTCTCCACTAATTCTGTTTCTCTGAATTGAAATTCAGGGTTTTGGCTTTGTTAGCGCAGTGAACCTTGAGGGGTTAGTAAACGTACCAAATTAGGATGAACTGGATTGTGGAGCAGTCATTTAATGTTTTTTTGTTTGTTTTTTTTTCCTCTTCCTCTGTTTCTTGATACTTGTTTTGTTTTCATTTGTTTTGATCTGAAAGCAAAGACTAATCAATCTAGTAAAGGTTTTCAAGACTTGGGTTAATTAACTTAGCCTTTCTGCATGTTTTCATATCACTTGCATTTGCTTTGCTTTTTTAAATGAATAGCTTTTTTTAATTATCTCATTCTTGTTTGAAACATGCAACAGTCATTTCCAATGGATACAGATAGGGCTGCTTTTTTTAATAACTGGACAAAGAGGAGACCTGAACTAGAAGTAGTAAATAAATCCCATTCCTTCTGCTCATGTTTCACAGACCTGCCTCCTCCAGCCACACGGGAGAGACCCCCTGGCTGTAAGACGGTGTTTGTGGGGGGTTTGCCTGAGAATGCCACTGAGCAACTCATCATGGAGGTGTTCGAGCAGTGTGGCGGTATCAGCGCCATCCGCATGAGCAAGAAGAACTTCTGCCACATCCGCTTTGCTGAGGAACACACTGTCGACAAGGCCCTTTTCCTGTCCGGTTCGTATCCAAGAGAGCCTTCTCCTGTTTCACGTCCACATCACGTTTCTGGATCTGTTAGTGTTTTACACCATATTTTTCTCATTTACAAACAGAAACAACTCCACTCTCTCAGTGCAAAGTCTAATTCTTGGACTAAAATCATGCTGTAGAGGGGGATTCCATATGTAATAGGGCCCAAACCATATGAATTTTATGGAAGGTTCCAATACTGATTTTTGAGGGATGAAAATGAACAGTATGTTGCAGATTTTAATACGTTGCTCCGATAGTTTTAGTTGAACAATACTTTAGTGGTTATCTGTTGTCTGTTGTCACATGAATTAAGCTCAAATAAACAGCATAAACTCACAGTCTTAAATAACATACACACAGCCGTGTGCAAAGTTTTGCCCTGGTTCACAGCCCACGATCAGACTTTTGCATTTAACTATGGTTATTTTAACTGTGAGGGTGTTTTGTGATTAGATTCACCAATTTAGACTCAATTGCTGTGATGAAGTATTGAGTGGCTGGTATTGGCTCCCCAGTGCCAAATCTGTTGAAAGTTTTGCTCTGTTGTCAGAAAACCGGTCGCCAGTATCGGGCACGATCATAACCAGTTTTCTGAATAATTGTTATTTTCATTGTTTCTTTGTTGTTGCTGTTGTTATAAAACTAGCAGCGGCTAGATAAGTCCCAAAAACAACACCAATGTTTATTATTTTGTTAGTCTTTCATTCCACTGCATCTTGGCTTTGACACTAATATTACTTATGTTCATACCCTAGTGATTATAAAGAATGCTTTTTCCAGAATAACACCTTTACCCTAGTATGTAAATGTGAATAGGAGGAGACATCATTACATCCTGCCACGAGTGCCATGTCCTTTACATAAGTGCAATTTAGAATAATTTCGTTTAACCTTTTATCTAATGGAAATCGGGCCTGTTCATCTGGAAGCCCTTCACTCTGTTTGACTTGATGGATTGATGGTGCTTTAATGAGGGAGGAGGGACTTGGTGGTATCCCTCTGGAGAGCTTCGGATGGGGCTTAGGTTGACACTAGCGCCCGTCCAAGAGCCCCTGACACCGGAGGTCAACGAGCAGACGGGTACGCATGCACACTGCAATAGATTTCATCCCCGTGGCGCTGCATACAAATCAGCCTGCAAATCGCAAATGCTGCATCACCCACACTAACCCTGCTGTTATCCTGACTTATCTCCTCTTCCAAGTCTCTGGTCTGTGGTCACAACTCTTTGTATGCAAACTTTGATACATATATCCCGGGCTCATGAAGCGCATGCCGCTCCAATAATACCCGCTGCATTATTTACACTTCTCTGAGTGTTGCAGTCTCAGTGGAGAGGTGGCGAGCGAGCGCTTCTCTTTTGTGAGATTGGAGCCGCGCCCCATATATTGTGTGGGCCTCCTGACGGAGCTCTGCAGGCCTTTCCATAAATAATGCCGCTCATTTCTAACGCAGAACACACTGTATAAAATATTTAGTGATGTCTGGGGGCTATAAAGCAGAGAGGGAGACGTGGAAGTAAACTGTAGAAGCCCTGACTCCTTTCCAGTGGCGCGGCCAATCTTTGACCACACTCTGTCTCACCAGATACCCTCTGCATGGACGATTTCTTTCTCCATTGCAGGTGCACCAGGCTCATAAACAAATGCATAATTCACTGTTGTCTTCCATGTGCACCATTCAGCCACTTGTCTGTTTTGGTTTTCTTCTCTGTATCCTATGTTCTGAGTAAACACAATGAGAAAATAGAAGTGTACGGGTCTGTAGATCTTTTTTCCATGGAGAGCTCTGCCCTTGACTGCTCATCTGCCTCTTGGTGCTCTTGGTCCTCCACTGTGCCCTGACTTTTTCCCCTTGAGTGCATTTCCTGTGCCTTTTCTTATTTCACTTGCAATTAGCAAATTAGCATGTGTTCACTTCAGAACTGCAAACACAGATTAAAAGTAATGAGCGTACACCAGAGGGGAGGAAAGCACGCATGTGTAGAGTCTGGAGGCGGGAGCAAAGAGTTTATGTGAATGTGTGGTGTTTGGCCATTGTCCTCACTGTGGAGCCTTGGATATGAATCGCTATTCAGAGCAGTGCGGCTCTTTTTTCACTATAGCCTGAAGGTGCAGCTGTAGCTGAGTGAAAAGCAGATTAAAAATCAGTATGTATTTATAGCATGGAGGAGACAGCCAGACGGACGTAGCTTTTCCCCCATCCAGATGCTCTTAGGAATAAATGCACAGGTGTTAGATAAGACGCATTTGTTTGTTTGCTTCTCAGTTCAGCCTGAACAGTGGGGACGTTCCTAAGAAATGCTCGAGCTCATCACAGTATGCTTTCTCAACCAAAAGAGAAAGTTTAGCACTTCAGTTTCACTGGCTTGTCACTTTGCTCTTTAGATTTCATTTAAATTTTTTCACTGCTTATGAAATTTTGTTGTGTATAATTGGCTTCCTGGAATCTTTGTCTCAGAAGTAAGAATCCAGTTTCTTTTTACATAGAAGTTTCCTAGAAGATCCCCCAAACCATAAACATCCATATGTGGCCCTTTAATTGCTTCTTTATAGACTCATAAGCCAGGCTTCTGCCTGTAATAAGAGTGTTTTGTGAGTTTTATCCCTTAACAACATGGAAAACTGGAAAGGACAGGAAAGGGCCATTTGACTGGTGTGCAAAATAGCCAGCTGCAGACCAGTGTTTTTGTGTGGTGTAAAAGGGCAGATTTTCATAACAGGGCTACAAGAAAAACAAACCGGTGGAAAATACATCTGTATGCTTTGGCAAACATGTGAAGAGACTACAATATTATTATAACTTCAGCATGAATAGGCAAGTCTAAAATGCTGTAAGCTGTTCTGGAGTTGTTGCATTTGTTGTTGGTATTGGTTGATGATTGACTTTGTGACCAGTAGGAAACCTCTTGAAAGTGGATACACCTGATCCGATTTCTGTCACAAAAATAGATGTTGTCTCCTTTGCCCTCACAAACGTCTCCTGCTTTTCTGTCCAGGGTACAGAATCAGACTCGGATCCAGCACAGATAAGAAGGATACGGGGCGGCTGCATGTGGACTACGCCCAGGCCAGAGATGACCTGTATGAGTGGGAGTGCAGACAGAGAATGCTGGCTCGTGAGGAGAGGCACCGGCGAAGGATTGAGGAGGACCGCCTTCGTCCCCCATCACCACCCCCAATAGTTCACTACTCGGAGCACGAATGCAGCCAGCTCGGAGAAAAGATCAAAGGTGAGACTCTCATCCTCTTCGTGTCTCAGTGGAATGCTGTGGGATTTTTAGTTGTATAGACTTTTTCCTTCTTTGTTTAATTAAACCAGTTATTTCATGTCGCTTACACTTTCCTGAAGCATTTGCAGAGATTTATTTAGTGGGTATGTTACAGTTGGCTGAGTATAAATGCTGTTTGTCTCTTTGAGTTTGAAGCACCATGCTGCTAAATAGAAAGCACCGTCTGTTGTAGTGTATAACTGACAATCCATGTCTGTCGAGACAGAATGAAAGAGAACAGGACAGCAAGCAAAAGATTTTGCGTTGGAATAATTTAAGTTTTGAGATGAGAAAAATTATGCTTTGCCCAGAGTTTTCTGGTCACACATAAAGCAGTTTAGCTAATAACAGCTTATCACAGTGTGCTGGTAGGAACGTTCACCCCTTTTCTCTTACAGTGAGTAGAACATTGTTTATTTAGTCACTGCCTCTCTCTAAACCTTTTTCAGTACTGCCACCTTGCCAAATCTCTAACCTGCTATCTCACACTTAGCTGTGACATTTCAATTGCCCTGGAAATGAATCTTGGCTACTTCGCATTCACTAGGGTTCTGGAGGGATAATTTGAAAATGGGTTGTTTGCACCCATTTTTTAAATGTCTTTCATACAGTCAGCTTTTTCTTTCCTTTTGTTCAAGCTCAAGCTTTGTTTATGGCTACTGAAACATATAACCTGCTGCATTAACAATGTCTCCGTTGTTTTAGTTGAACGCTTCCAATATATTGGCAGGCGTATTTCATTTTAAGATCATGATGATCAACAACAGGCTAGCATTATATTCTTGCACTAGTTTCAATACAGAAAAAAGGATTTGCTTATTGGTCCAGTATTAGCCAGGCAGCTCATTACCCAGCATGCTTGTAAAAATAAATCATTCTATTAATATTGACTGCAGCCCCAGGAATTCATCTTTATGACACATTGATTCAATCTGGAAGGTGGTGATGGATTATTAATGCAAATCATTATACAGAGCTTTGTGACTCTCAGTGGTCAGGACAGAGGTAAATAAATAAAGATGCTCCTGCAATGCAATCTCACTCAAGTCGTTTGAGCAACAGCTCCTTCCAATGTGAAAGCTGACTGCTCTTCACTCAGCCTCTCTGTGTGAGAGAGAGTATTAGCATTTGTTAATGGGCATTTACATTGATATTTGTGCGCACTTGCATTTGTAGGGGTGTGTATGAAAGTATTCACATAAGTGTGTGCATGCTTGAAATTACACACTTGTTGTGTGCATTCATGTGTGTGCACTAGTCCTGTCAGAATCATGACATTTTTGCTAACAGTTCATTGCCATATAAATAATAGCAATCATCAGTTTCGTTGTCCTGTTTTGTTCATTGTGTGCTAAGATTTAAGTAAAAGCCTGAAGCAGCCAGGCTGACTGGTAAGCAATCTGGCTGTCAATGCCTAGCTACTAACTGATGAGAGACGCAGCTTAAGCTCAAATAAACAAACATTACTCACCACTGCACTCTAAAGGTTTTAAAGCACCAATCTGAATATCGTGATTTTGTTCTGTTGTTTTCATAAGTTATGACACCTTTCAATGAATATGTTGATGTAATAATTGTGTCAGGCTTGTGATGAAGTATTGGCCACTTTTATAACGATCATGATAGCATCACTTGTTAACATTCACATGTGGAAAGTTCCAGAACAGATGTGCTCAACTTGCCAGGCTTATGTTGCCTTAAAGTCCCAACATGTTTTGTAATGAGTTGCAGCCATCCATTTGTAATTAGCTATAAAGTTTATTAGGTAAAATATTAAATATCTCTTATTTGTGCTGTTTTTAGTTAAATATCTGTAGTTTTTGTTTTTGTTAGTAATTTAAATACTATCCCAACTTTTTTGGAATTTTTATTTGCATGTGTATGTTTGGTTGGTGTGTGAGGAGGTGCTTGCTTGCGTTAGTATTTGTAGTGTGTTTGTGTGTAAGACCATGTGTGCTTGCATGGGAATGTATGTGTGTGTGCTTGAATTTGTGCACACATAGGAGGGTGCATTGTTTGCGTGAGTTGTGGGGTTTGGGGGGTGACGAGAGGATTAGGACAACAAGGACGAAGTGATTCTTATTGTGTCATTCACAACAGCAATCAATATCTCTGTTGTCTCTGCATCACCTTATCTGCCAGCACAGCCCAAGCCAGAATTATGTTAAACAGCCGCAAGCCTCCTGAAGCCAAGCAGAAACGCGCTCCGCGCCTCTGAACAAAGACGCATCTTCTGTCGTAACTGGCTTTTTGAATAGAGACAGCAAAAGGCGACGCTAAAGCCCTGAGCAGAATCTTAATGCCCTTCATTACAATGACTTTCCCCCTCTCACTTCACTCCCACCCACAAGCTCTGGGCCAAGGCTTTGTAGTGGCCTTTAGGGAGCAGCTTGGCTAGCATTAAAAACCTGAGCCAACTTCAATTGCAACGCACCTGCAAGAGCTGCTGGATGTGACGGACTAGCAGCAGTGAAAGTCCCAAGCTGGGTAATATGCAGCAGCTCTTTTAGAGATTTTTAAAGAAGGTTTTAGCAATGTAGCAGTGTTCAGTTGTGTGCCAAATTGGCCCACACACATATAAAAGATGGTCCTTTAGTAAAGGCAGTGGTTCTATTTAGAGCCATAAATTCTAAGCTTGTTGTGACCCCCTTGTGCAGCAACAACTGCAACTAAGTGTTTCTGGTAACTGCTGAGTAGTCCTGCACATTGGCTTGTTGGAATTTTAGCCTTTCCTCCATACAACACAGCTTAAACTCTTATGTTGGTGGGTTTCCTCACATGAACTGCTTGCTTCAGGTCTTTCCACAGCATTTTTACAAGATTAAAGTCAGGACTTTGACTTGGCCATTCCAAAACATTAACTGTATTCTTCTTTATTCGTTCTTTGGTAGAATGACTTGTGTGCTTAGTAGGGGTGGGAATTTCTAGGCACCTCACGATTTGATTAGATTATGATTGAGTGCTGCCATGCGATAATAAAATGAGTATCGATGTGTCGATGAATCTTTTTTTCTATATAGGATTTCTGTTTTCTCACTTTGTGAGAACTTTGTAGTTTTAAAGCAAAGTATTTGTAATGATAGGAAGTAATGAATTTATGAATCTGTTGTGCCAAGTGAACTGGAAGGCTCTCATTCACTGCTCTTGTTTGGAGCACATGAGACAGTGACTGCCACTCATCTGTGATGAAGAAACTATTAAACTTTTGAGGAAAAGTTTTCTGGCAGAGATGGGAGGAAAGCGACTAAATCATAAACTTAAAGTTTTACCACTGAAAATGTAAATCACTGAAAAGTGAAAACCTGATAAAGTTTTAGTTCAAATGTATGCATGAATGTAGAAAATTCTAAAGAGTTCTTAAACTTTCAAGCACCACTGTATGTTTTCTCATCATTAAGCAGTTTAACAAATTGAAATGGTAAGATTAATGATGGTGAACAAATTGATGTTCTCTGAAGTCCTGAAATATTCGATTCACTGCCGTACGCTGTAATCCTAGGCAAACCTTGCAACTGCTTGAGGCAGAAAACCCACAGAAATTATTGCAGCCCGGTAAAACGTGTCCCACTGTGAAAGCCACATTAACATGTCTGGTAGCTTAATGAAAGCCTAATTGTTTTAGAGCTACATTAACATCATTGCTTTCTCTCTGCCTGAATGGTAAATACATTGAGATGTGGACTTTAGTATTTTGCTGCCCGTTTCTATGACTAGCGGTTCATAGCTCTTTTTTTTTCCCAGGCCAGTTCTAGGCAGCCAGACATAACACACAAAATGTATTTATTCATTGGCACTCTAATTGGTATCAGAATTTGGCTAACGGTGACCAAAATACATCTTTGAAATCCTCCTTCCTTCTGTGATGTTTTCCTTCCTCTAAGCCCTCCTGTTTGCTCGCATGTCCCTGTAGTTTGTCTTGGCCCAATAAACATGTCCCGCTAATGTGCTTCGACACTGTTGGGTCTAAGATGAGACGCATTCCTTCCTGACACCAAGCTCTACTCCCTCCCCACCATCTGTCTATGTCTCTCTATCGCTCGCTCGCTCGCTCGCTCTCTCTCTCTCTCTCTCTCTCTCTCTCTCTCTCTCTCTCTCTCTCTCTCTCTCTCTCTTTCTCTGTCTCTCTCTGTCTTTCTCTTATCTTTCTTTCTTCTTTCTGTTTCTTTCTCCTTCTCTATCTCTCCTTTCTCTCTGTCACTTTTTTCCTGTTTTTCTCTTATTTCTTTCTCCTCAACTTTCTTATGTTTCTTTGTTCCTTTTTTAGGTTTCTCTCTCTTTTGGTCCCTTTTTGCCTGTCTGTTCCTTTCATTTCTTTTGCTTCTCTTCATGTCTCTCTCTTCACTTTCTCCCCTTTTTTCTCATTTTCTTTCCTCTTTCTTTCACTCTTGCATCTTTCTCTGTCTCTCTTCTTCCTCTCTCCTCTTTGTTCTTTTTCTTTCTTTCTGTTTTCTTTCTTTGTTTGTTTCCTGTTTTTCTCTTTGTTCCTTTCTCTATCCCCGACTCTTTTCTATCCATCTGTCTCACTTTTTGTCACTCTCCTCTTTTTTCTGTTTAATATATTTTCATTATTATCTTTATCTCTGCCCCTCTCTCTGTTCTTTCTCCCTCTTTCTCATATCCTCCTCTTGCTTCTCTTCCTTTCAGACGACTCAAAGTTTCCCGAGGCGGTCCGTGTCCTGCTGACCTGGGTGGAGCGAGGGGAGGTGAACCGCCGAAACGCCAACAACTTCTACTCCATGATCCAGTCCTCTAACAGCCACATCCGCAGGCTGATGAACGAGAAGGCGGCTCATGAGAAGGAGATGGAGGAGGCCAAGGAGAAGTTCAAGAACGCCCTGTCTGGGATCCTAGTGCAATGTGAGTGGTGCCTCCTGCACAGTTTGTGTGGTTTTTACACACAACAAAAGAATGCATTCACTTATCATGTGATCTCTCTCTCTACACTTTGAGACAAATAACAGAATACAGGGCTGCAGAAAACGTTGCAATTATGTTGTTACATACTGCAGTTGTAACGGTATAATCACTTTGCAGTATGTTAAAAACACATTTGCAAATGCGTGATGTAGTAGGCCAGTTGGCCTGCTTTTTTGTCATGTGAATGTCTTTGTTAATAAAAACAACCAAATAACATCTGTGATTAGTCAGGATGTTCACAGCAGACACTAAAGCACTGACTGGTTGAAACCTCACTTGAATTTTGGACCCTTTTGCAATATTAATATTGTAAAGGCCAGTGTGCCGATAAAGACTTATTAAACAATGTATTGTGCTGGCATAATAGATTGCATAATTCACCAACGCTTTAGACATGATTGATCCAGTGCCAAGAGCAACGATTCATTTACACACACGCAGTGCGAGAGTCCATTTTCCCACAGTGTCTGGGGAAATGTAAGTATTCACTGTAGCATAAACTGATATTTAAAGAGTTGGACAAAGGCAAAGAGGATTGGATTTAGATTTGATTTGATTTCTTCATACTCTAGGGTTTTTCTCACTGAAAACAGTTTTTTTCAATCTGATTGAAAACTTTATGAATGCTGCTTACATGTAATAAATAAAACACAATAAATATAAGACTGTACCAATATGTTGGACTGAACAACACAAGAAGTTTTGGTCATTGCGCTTGACCAAAATATAACATAGTAAAGATGCCTCATAATTATTTTCCTACAGCATGGAAAAGCTTGTAGGTAGTGTGGCGTGCTTGGCTTTCAAACCTAATGTCCTGGTGTTCTTGCTATGTTTTCTCTGCAAGCCTTCTTTCACAACCTTATAATGTTCTATACATCTGGACTGGGGTCAATTTATAACTTTTTCATGATGTTTGAATCAGATGTTTAAATTTTAATTCAGAGTCAGGCAGGAAACATTTTGAATTTGAGAGTATGGAAGTTCACTTTACTCATTCAACACAGCAGTAAGCTGAGGAAAGATTCATATGTAGGAAATAAAGTACATTTTAACCGTTTTCTTTCTGGAATTACTGACCTGATGCTTGAAATGTGTTTTAATGACAATAATTTAAAAACTCAGTTAAATTCCCTAAACTGGAATTAAATCACAATTCCCAGCTGGATTGATATGAACCCCAGTCCTGGTATGTATCATTTGATGATAAGGTAATATCTGCTGTGGTGCAAGTGCATTAAGGAGTGAGGAGGTAAGTGCTTCAGAGGCCTCTTCCCAGTCTTGAGCTGAATGCAGACACAGGTAGAGTATTCAGACTGCATCAGCACACAGCAGCTTTATAGATCCCAATACTGACCACTAACTGGCATGAGTAGCTGACTCAGCATTTAATTAGACCCTTCAGTCTGTGAGCAGTTTAAGACACCAGTTTGCAGTAGTCTTTGGACAGGACTCCTGATGAGGATGGGGTGACCATCCCTAGAATTAAAGTAAGTAACCCTCCAAAGGACAGAAGCTTCATTCAGTTGGGCTATGATGTGATTACTCTGATTAATGAAAGAACTATGGGTGGACCCTTGACAAATATGGTACACTTCTACAGGAAAGACCACCTTGGCAACTTCTGTGTCACTTATCTCTAAGCACTTGCACTCTTACACACACACACACACACACACACACACACACACACGCGCATGCACACGCACACACACACACACACACGCAAACGTGCTGCTTTCCCTTCTTTGCACTCTGTCTCTCTCTCTCTCTCCCCAGCCCCTCAGTGCCAGCTGCTCAATACTGTGATTGATTACATGTAAGTTGATCTTTAAGGAGTGATGGATATGGTCAGAGGTGCTTTGTCCTGCACATGAGCAGCTGTACTGAACCCTAAGACTGATTGGGTTAAACACCTCCCTTGTCGGCTTTGGCTTTGAAAGACGCTAATGTCCCCTCCGGTCTGACTGTAGTGTAGTGGTAAGTAGGGTTGGGAGGTATACTGGCCAAAAAGCAAATACTAATATGTAATTTCACAAAGTTTTTTTGTTTGTTCTTTTATAGCCAGTTTTCTCTCAACTTAATCATGCAAAGTTATTTTCTGCTCGCTACATCTCCTTTCATCCCTCGATGCTAGTAGCCTGGGAGGGTGAAAGTGAGCCTGTGCTTCATCTGCATCTTTTCAAGCTACCGCTGTAGTCCAACTTGGAGGAGAATACTAACTGCCAGTTGTGTTATTTCAGCTAATAGATGCCCGTTGGCTATCCTCACACTGTGTTACAGAAGGAGAGATGATCTTACCCACGTAGAGTGAACACGGCCACTTATGCTTTCTTTGACTCCTGGCCATAACATATAACCTGCAGGCCTCCCCAAAATAGGGCCTATGCTTGGATGGTTGGTTATTCAGGAGCCCAATTATGTTAGTTTTGCCATGTCCCATGGATAGCATGGTTTGAAACGCCATGAACACTGTAATAAAAATGGTCAAGCTCTGTGTTGTCACCCCAGTATAAGTTAAACATGAACAGCATAAATAATTCTTATAAGCTCAACAAAAAGCATAACATATAACTTAAACATTGCACCAATAATGTAAATAGTCTTAACACAAACACTGTTGCCTCCGGTACAAATTCAACACCAACATAAAACAGATAACGGATTAAATCATTCTTATAAGCTCAATAAAAACCATAACATGCAAAAGTCAGTGTGAATCAGAAATTAGAACACACTTTTCTTCCATGCTGTGATGCATTTAGAAATGAAACACAATATCCGGGAGCTTGGTGAGCATTTTCACAAAATGATAAGGAGTAGTGGTTGGGGGGCAAGCTAAAACATCAAATTAGTTGGTAAAAATTAATATAAATATTTTCCTCTGCCCAGCAAACAACCATGTAAATCATTCTTAATAATAATTCTAAATAAACTCAACAAAATGCATATTGCACAATTTAAGCTTTGTATATTTGCCTGAAAATTTTGTGATATAAGTTTGTGTTCATTTTGCTCATCAGAAGTGGCAAGTGTCTTGCTCTTCTAACAAATCTAGAGTAGCTCTTTCACCCTCCTGCAAGTATTGCAACACACCAAAGTCACTTTCTATTCATAAGTGTGTCATGGCTATGGAGTTCCACGTTTACAAATGTCACCACAAAATTTGCCATCCCCTGGGCAGGTTTACAAGCGCTGCCAGGAAAACAATAGGCGCATACATATACATAAGTTCATTTCTCCTCACATTGATGATTGGAGTCCAATGGGCGCGTTTACTTTCAAAGGCTGTCAGGCTGTGTCACATTTCCTAGAGTTGCTGACTTCACCTGCCAGTTTATGCATGTGCTGTTTGTTGTTTATCCAGCACATTTTTCTCCCCTTTCTCTGCCATGTGTGAGGTTATACTGTGAATCAAAACTCATCAGAATTCTGAGTTATTAGATTTATCATTGTGGAATACCAATTCACTTAAGCTAAAATTCATTTAACTCAGGCTAGACCTTTTAATGATGGAATTTATATGTCACTTTAATGCTGAGTGAAATGTCTTTTTTTTTTTTTTTACTTTACACATATTTCATCACTGAGATTACTTAACTTGACAGGAAATTAATGAGGTAGGGCTAGTCTCCTCCGGTATTCAGTGCAGTCTTCTTTATCTGAAGATGACAGACATCAGTGTGAAGCGATTCTGTCAGAAGAGGCGAGGCACTGCGGTGTTTGCAGCATAGTGTAATCTTGTATTGTCACGATTACAAATACATGTGCAGTAATAGTCACAAGACTAGAAAATTCCTTAACCACTCGTTAAAGCTTTAAATAAAAAGGTGTCTATTTCTTGTTTTATCTGCTCTCTTCCATTAATAACACAATTCTGAAAGCTGTTATGTTTATTTGAAAAGAAACGTGATCTAACAAAGATGAAAATAATAGTAGTTTTTGTTCAGTTTGTGTCATAAGAAAACTTTTTCAATAGGAAATCACATTAATAGGCATGTAAGGCACACATCAGCCACAGTTGATCTTTACTTTGACTAAACAAAACAGTAATAAGCACTGAATTCTGTTCTGAATGAGCTCAGTGATTATGATAAGGAAGAGCAAGAAATGTAAGTGTGAAGATGGTGGATCCTGATACTGTAAGCAGACTGTGTGTTACTGTAAACAAGGTACAGTCTGCTCCACCATATTGAATGTTTTATAGGCCTAGTAAACATATCGCTCTCTTGCTTTAAACAAGCAGTTTATCGCTGCATACATTAGACATGACTTGGTCTCCAGGGCTCCTCTTATAACTGCCAATCCACTGACCTTTTAGCAGGCTCCTATTGATGGGAATCAGAACAGAGAAAATGGTAAAAAATTACACCAAAGTGCCTTCTCTTGAGGAGCGTTTTCCAAGACCTGTGTTAAGAAATGAGATTGATTTTACACTAGTCTGCTGAAGTCAGCCTCAGAGAGCTTCACACATGAATGGAGTTGGCAAAATAGTTGATATCTTTGCTGAATCTGGTAAATCTTGGACTAATCCCTGTAAGAAGCATCCAGGTGTGGCAAGACAGGTGTTTTAGCTTAGCAACCTCTGTTCCCTCAAACCTACATAGGAAAGCATGCACACACGTAAGCACAAACATGCTATTTTCCTTGCCTTCTCAATCGATCTCTTCCATCAAATTAAAGGATGCTGAAGTCACCATCGATCTTCCCGCAGTACTCTCACTCCAGCTCGCCTGTGCCTCAGACTCAGCTTTGGCAGCCCTATTGAGTCCCATGGGTTTATTAGCACCTCCCCCCACCCCCACCCCCCAGTGGAGAAGGGAGGGAGAGAGAGAGAGACCACAAATCGGTGAAAAGCCTTCTTACGTGTCATTGAAAGGCAACAACTAGCGAGTAATATCAATGAATCTCTGTGAAACTTCTTTGTAAGAAAGCAGACGGCATGTTCTGCTATCAGCGAGGATCACATCCATCAAACCGTTGCCATGGCGCACTCTGGATGAGATGACGGCACACATGGCTCCTCTGACTTGCAGAAGAAGTGATATTTCATGCAGCATGAAATGGTGTAACATATCAAAATGCACTGATAATATTTCCTGAGAGCAGCATAATCAAAACTTTCACAGCTAGCATGTTTTACACTTTAATTAATTAGACATGGTTTAAATGAGTACCAAAGTGCATGACATAGAAGACAATGGCATGCAAAGCAAGACATAGTCAGTCAGCCAAGACAGAGGTTAGAAGTTTGCTTCTTTAGTTTTGCTCTGCAAGTAAAAGTACAATGTAGAAAACAGTGGCCACTATTTAGCATTTTTACAGCTGAAAACAGTGATAGCAGCCACCATGAAGCCTGAATTTGTCCGTTTTATGGATAACAGTATGTCATAA
Source organism: Pygocentrus nattereri (assembly GCF_015220715.1). Taxonomy (NCBI): domain Eukaryota; kingdom Metazoa; phylum Chordata; class Actinopteri; order Characiformes; family Serrasalmidae; genus Pygocentrus; species Pygocentrus nattereri. The sequence goes on along the minus strand of NC_051221.1, from coordinate 16,086,886 downwards.
ATCACTTAAATGCACACCCTTAAAAGGAACCCTCACTGCATCTGAACATGCTTGCTTGCCTCCTACAGCTGTGTCGCAGCAGGCGTGACAGAGGGATTTTCTGGTTTAAAGACTAGGGGAACCCTCTTCTGATGATGTGTCTTGAAAGTGGGAGGACCTTTTGAAAAACTACAAACAAATTGTTTGTTTTTTTTTCTCAAGCTGTCTAATGTGGAAATTAGCTAGATAGCTAAGAGAAGCCAAATATCACATCTGTATTTATTCGCCTCTACATCTGTGACTACAAATTTGTGAAAGGCACGCTGGGTTTTGAGAGAACAGTGAACATTGGAAAATGAAAAAGATGCAAAATTTGTGAATTCTGTGCAACTGTTGACACTGAGAGAAGCAGTGTTGTACTACAGGACACTGTATAACTGGAACATTACATATTAAATGCTAGTTTTAGATTAAATGCCCATTGAAGCAGGCGTCAGAAGCTACATACGAGCATCTGTTTAAGCTTATGTATAATATAGACAAAGCTTTCTGCAAAAGCAACAGAGGTGGAACCAGAAACCGCATGAAATTACATTCATTCTTGATCTCATGTGTAGTGCGTGGTCTACCTGTCACAGGCACACAGGGACACAGTTAGATCAGTGGTGTCTAACTGCATTGAATGGGAGCCCTGTGTTTCCTTTCGGACACGTGTTTCAGCCTACAAAGAGGTTGATAATTAGCCAAGGTGTGGAATCAGTTTTGTTAAGGAAGGAAATGCTTACCTGTGCAGTGGAGGGGTTTCACACTGCGTACTGATGTGGTGGGTTATAGCTTTGAGCTGTGTCATAGATAACACGCTTCAACAGAAGTGTTTCTAGCAAAAGGTTTACTTCATTTCTGATGTTTTCTCTTCATCCCTCTGGTAGAGGATTACTGCCACATACTGTTCAAAAGTCAGAGACCACCCATCATTTGTTGTATTTCCATAAGTACGAGTTATTGATTTTTTTGATTGGGGACAAAGGCAGAAAATATATTTTAGTTAATTTATTTTATTAGTGTAAGTATATATAACAAAAAATACACAGAAGCCTCAATATAACTAAATAACTAAATTTAATTCAGTTTAATTTATCAGTTTTGGAATTTAAAGAGTGCACCATTTGCCTTTTTTACAGCTTCCAGTCTTTTCAGGAGACTTGCTTTGAATTTTTCAAAGAAATATGCATAGATATTTTTCCACACCTCAAGTTTAGTCTTAGAAGTTTGTTGCAATTTCTGTTTCTAATGATCCAAATAATCCTAAACAGATTCAGTGTTGAGGTCTGGACTGGGGTGGTGCGTTCATTGTCTTTGTTTGATTTGCAAACAGTTTCTTGACAGCTACAAGTCTTTCAGGTCCACAGTGCCAAGCTGTCTTCTCACAGTGGAAGGATGGACAGAAACACCTGTGGGTTTTTTCAAATCTGAAGCAAGAGTGGAGATTCATTTTCACCTCTCTCTCTCCCCTTGCAGTCTACCCAGTCTTCCATGGTTGTTAAGAATCACATTTCCTGTTCTTCAAGTAATTTTTGGAGCTCCAGTTTTGGAGAATTGAATATCTTCTTTTCTAATTTTCTAATATCTTATTTTGGACTTGACTGTGTCTTCAGAAAATTAAAAACTTGTACTTATACCCATTTTTACTGGAAATTGAATAAAGGGGGGTCTCTGACTTTTGCATGGTAACATGCCTGTTCTCCCAACCTCTCAGACGAACACGGCCTGATTGATTGTCTCATCTCTCATTTCTGAGCAGATGAACACATTTCAGTAGAGTTTGCTCTAATGAGTTGACACAAGGCGAGACATCCTCTGTAATTCACGCAGGCAGCAAAGTAATGATGTGCTAGCTCACTGTAGATGAAAAGCACATCTCATTTGCTTCTGAATCTACCTGCTTTTTTGCCAGTGAGAGAGGTCCTTTTGATTATCACTTCTGGTGCCTCTGAGTTTCCACAGAGGTGAGTGGTGCTGTGGTAATTAAAAAAAAAAGAAGGAATGAATCACTTTACTCTTGTGGTTTATCTCTCTCTTGCTCTCTCTCTGAGAGACTGAACTCCGCATAGGTTTTCGATATGGAAGCTCTTACATTGCTGTCAAAGGAGAAGTTGAACAGAAGTTTCCAGAGTGGTCTGCACTGGACATGTAGATCAAATAGCCCAAGTATTAAGCTCCTTTCCCTGAAGCAATAAAGCTGGTCCACCCATTTAAGCTAGTCACCCATGCTTAATGTTGTTGCAGTAGAGAGGGAGGAAGTGTAGGGGGAAGAAAGTTCACTTGCCTTCCTATCTGACACCAGTTTTTTTCCACTCCTCTGCTCCTTCCCAATCGCCCCTCTCTCTCTCTCTTTCTTTGTGGACGGTACAAACTGGCCCCTGCGTCCCCCTGCCACAGTTGAGCAGATTGTGTCTGTATTCCACGCTGCTTCCAAACAAAAGGCATGGGACCATTTCTCCAAAGCCCAACGCAAGAACCTGGACATGTGGCGCAAGCAAGCAGAGGTTGGTGTTTTCATTTTTGCTTGTTCTGTATGAAGTAAATATGTTTACACTTCATATCTTTACCAGTCATTATACCTTATACACTGATCCATTAGCCCTCTCTGCCTCCCCCCATCCCTGCTTCAGTCTCCCACATGTTGAGTGGAGTCCATATGCTCTCTTCTAAGTCGAACATTAATTAGCTCTTAAGCAGGGATATCGGAGACAGTCTGAGGTCTCTCCACTGTAGCGGAGCTGTAGCCGTAATCACCAGAGAGTGCGTGATCTCCCAGCAGCCCAGAACCTTTTAGCAGGTAACACACCTGAGTGAGCACTCACCGGGTATTCATCGGCCCAGTCCCTTTTCATCACAGGTTTATCATAGAGAGCCCTGGGGCTCTTCTCTAGATCAATGTAGTCAGAAGAAACTTCCTCACTTACTTCCTGCTAGTGGTGGGCTTTCTTACTAGAGAAAGAATTTCTTCTTTTCTTTTGTTTAGTTTTGAAGCCAGTTGAGTCATTGGGACACAGGAACAGACTTCATATTAATTAATGAGCTCCAGCAGCATTTTTTTTCCTTATACGAATGGGGAGGCTGATGAAGAGTAACACTGTTGTGATTTTCTGGTCATTCGGTAAGTGTCGAGACCGATCTCTGGGCGCCAGTGAGTGAAGACCAAATCTGGTGTGTAATTAACATCTTAATCTTTTTTTATGCTGTGACAAAGCAGCATTTTACATGGATCACAGGGCTGATACTGATTTACTTCTAATAATCCAAACCTTAATCTAAAAGAGCTTGGAAAGGTCCTATTTTGATAGTAATGAATATGGAACCAACAGGAACTGTTCTTATTCCCGAAATTCTGCTCTTTTTATGTGATCTCCTTAGCTAGAAATGGTTTCTGGATTTGGAACAAGGGTAACATTGTAGGTATTCCAAGTATAAATGTTAAATCAAGAGACATCGTCATGAAAGGTAGGTGTGGAAAAATGTGAGTTTCATTGTATTGTATAAATTTGCTGTTTAACTTGGCTTTAAATGAATAGTATTGGTTTAAATGTGTTACTCTTGTTTTTTATGCTGAAGTTATCCTTGGTACTTATGATAATAAAAGTTCATATACCTTCCCTCATGTATTTCCATAATGCTCAGGATGGCTCCAGCAGTCTTCACAGTAAGCCGTTCTGCAGCATAGGCCAAGCCTTCATTTCAGCTTGTTCTGCCACTGCATTACACAGCCTGAAGCAGTGAGCTATCGTCACTATTAAGTGCATTTCCATTGTAAAGCAGTGAATAGAGCATCTGCTGACCTTAGTAGTCTCCAGCTATCATTGCAATTCCTGTAACACACTTTTCTCCTGCTCTGCTATACAGTGAACTCATTGATGAGGGAGTAATTGCATCTTGATTGAGGCTGGCTGTAGTCAGTCTCCATGCTTTATGATTTTTTTTATATATGTTCACTATAAGGTTAGGCATTTGCTGTTTGAATATCTCTATTTTTAAAAGGACTGTATAAGAAAATCCCAGCAAGAATGTTTGCATATCAGGAATAAAAAAGTTTATTATGTGCATCTTGCATACTGGGTGATCCATGTAGCTGGTTTAATGACTTAACACACTAAAAGAATACCTCCTGAATGATCATATGGAATGTTTTGTTGTAAAATAGTTCATTGTGGAAAAACTTACTGACTCAGATTTGTTTACAGTGGTAGTGATAGATCACAACATATACAACACAAATACAATTTTTTTTTTATTACCCAAAATGTTCAGTGACCCCACACTTTAGCTGTTTTTAAATGTGATGTTGATGATTATTTATATGCTCAATGAATAAGATTTAAAACCTGCAATTTGTCATTTTGCAGCTGTCAAAAACTTCAGAGTCAGAATTTAAGTTTGGGGTTTTAAATTTAATTTTGATAATAGTTTTTTTTCCGCTTCTTGCTTAAATATTTCCTTGAAGAGATTTTCCATGCAGCTCACTTAAGATAAAAAGTGAAACAGTTCATGTAAAAACAAAGTTCATGTAAAATGTTTAATGCATGTGACCACTTGTTCCTCTCACTGCTGCTGTGAACAATTCTGACATGGTAAGTTTCTCCAGAGTTTCATTTCACATCAAACCACTCTGAATGGCTTTGTTTACATCTTAATAATGTATTTCGTGCAGACAATTTGAAAAATTGATGGAAGAAACTACTACTGTATTACTTTATCATAGTTTTACATTAAATATTTCTATTTAGTTATACTTAAATGCTGCCTGTTTTCTTAATGTGAATGTGATACTCGGTTTCAGCTTCTTGTGTTCTGATGGTCTCTGTGTTGCTATTTTCTTTTGATGTGTCACAAATAATACACAATTTATTTCATTTTTTGGCTTGTGCAAATATATGATAAAGTAAAGAGATTAGTCTAGTTATGCTGGTTGTCTATATATTCAAATAATCATGTCTATTTCCACGATCCTGTAAGGTGGTTTAGTATTTGTATTTAGAATGTAATCAGTGCGCTGCTTTTAAATTGATTAGTTTATTCATTTACAGTCGCTCTTTCTTGATAGTACAGTATGTAACACCTCCCTCCACGTACACACATTATGAATGTCTTGAAGGCAATCTCTAGCTGCTCTTGAAAGCTCCCCTCTATAATGATGCACAAATGTAGGAAATGTAGGGATTTCCCCCCCGGGGGGGCTTTTAAATGTCCCAGTTTTCCCAAAATTGTGCTTTTGGAAGTGCTCTATCAGCAGTCTAGCCCACCGATGTGTTTGTGTGTAGAGCTTTTAGTAGGAGCTCCTGTCTGCAGCTGGGTGATGGTGGATGGCATGTGTAATGACAGTTCACCATGTGCTCTCCTTTTCCATCACCTTCATGAATGCTTGGACTGAGCTACTCTCAGTCATTCTGAGGTAAGCAGCCATTTTCTGAACCACTGCCAGCCACCATCAGCGGCTAGATACTGGAGCTGGAGTTTTTACCTCCTTGTCCCTCTGAGCACCCCCTGCCGGTTAGATTGTCTGCGCATTGTGTGATCAAAGCATTGGTAAGTTGCTGCCTCTAATAGGCCACTCTGTCCAGTCAGTGTAAGCATTTGGAGCAGCGTGCTGATTGTTTTTCTGAGTGCTGTGGCAGGTAGCTGTGTGCGATTGGCCAGTCGAGCTGAATTGAATGGCAGCTGGGTGGCTGCTCGAGCCCAGGATTGAACATGAGGGTAAAGCCACAGTCTTACAGAGCAGACTTCAAAAGAAAACTGGCCTCTCTGCAGCGCACCAGATTATAGCTCTCCTCTCTATTCAGTCTGTTTGTCTTCGCGTTTTGTTTTTTTCTCTTCAAGTTTTCTCTCCGTCTCTAGTTTTCTCTTCTTGCTATTATCTGTCTCTCTCCTTCCCTGACCGTCATTATCTATCTTTACTTTCTCTTCATCTGTCTGTCTAATCTCTCTTTATTCCTCTTCCTCGCACTCTGTTCGTTTTTTTCTTCTTTCTTTTTAATTCTTTTTACACTGTCAGTTTCTCTTCTCTCTCCCTTCCTCACTTTCTGCATTTGTTTTCCTTCTCTCTCTCTATCTGTCTGTTTCACTCTGTCTTACTCTCACTTATTGTCTTTCTTTACTGAATCTGTCTAATTTCTCTTAATTTCTCTCTCTTCCTCTCTCCATGTGTTTCTCTTCACTTTCTCCCTTCTCCTGCATATTCTGCATTGCATCCTCTATTTAAATCTGTCTTTTACTCTCTCCTCTCCATCCCTCTATTTTCTCTCCTATTTTCCATTTAACTTTTCTTGTTTCTAATTTTCCTTCCGCTCTGGCTCTGTATCTCTCATCACTCGAGCACTCCCTCTTTCTCTCTCCATCTGTCTCTCATCACTTTCTCCTTTTCTCCCTCTCTCTTCTGTTTCTCCTTTTCTCTCTCAGACTCGCTCTCCCTTTTTTCCTACTTCTCCTTATCTCTCTCCCTGCTGTCTCTATCTCTCTGCCTCTTCACTTTGCCTCTGTAAAATCTCTGTCTTCCTCTCCAGGCAGATGGGTGTGTTTATTTTTTGCACTACCTGTTCGACCCCTGTAATCCTCCATGAGATCATGTGTTGCAGCGCTGGACAGATGGTGGTGTTTATGCTCAGCTTTTTGTTTGTTTGTTGGGGGGTGAGTTTTTGTCCCCGTAGCAGCTTTTTTCTGTGTGCGCGCATGTGCATTTGTGTCCTCCTCGATGCACATGCCTCATTAGCTGCTGAGCTCCCCCGTTAGGTCGGCCAGCAGGCAGCACCCATGCAGAGACATCTGCTCTGAGTGTCCCTTCTCACCCCAATGGATCTGCGCCGGCCGCAACCCCCCCCCCCACAGGCCCCGTTCAAGCACTGATGCCAGCCATTATAGTGTATAAAAGGCTCTCACTGCAGCGTGTGCCCACTGACCATCAGAAACGACAAGGTCAGCCAACACAAAGCCTCTCTGTGCATCGCTGTGTCTGGCTCAGTTCCGTCTACACTTAGAGCACTAGAGGGAGACTTTATTTATATTTATATATATATATATATATATATATATATGTGTGTGTGTGTGTGTGTGTGTGTGTGTGTGTGTGTGTGTGTGTGTAATATAAACGAGCTTGCTGACTAGTGAGCATGCTTTATTACATTTTCAGTCCATATACTTTGTGTTAATGAAAGGCTAGGAAAGGTGTCCTGGTAGCCTCAGAGGTTAAATCACTCTTCTCTGTCCTGCAGGAGATCAGAAACATCCATAATGAGGAGCTGATGGGCATCCGCAGGGAGGAAGAGATGGAGATGTCTGATGATGACATGGAAGACGTACTGGAGAGCAAAGACTCAGACGACTCAGGTAACTGTAATCCTCTGACACACCGACCATTTCCCAGCATGGTTCAGCAATGAAGCACAGCACCGTATCCCTACAACAGTGGTTATAAGTCCTGGCTTCCCACTGCCCTGCTCAATTTAGTGTTTTCACTGAAGGAGATGCCTTCCAGAGTGAAACCTTGTCACATTTTATAGGCTTAGAAATGAAAAGTGAAAACTGTGTTGAGTTCCAACATTTTTTTTTTACTTGTTGTTCTAAACACCTCAATAGCTAATTATATAATGTGTCAGAGTAAATGTGATCTGGAATCAGCTTATGTGCTCAATATGAATAGAATGAATAGGATGAGCGCTGATTTTAGATGAATGTTATTCATAAATTTGGGCCCATGTATTTGATAAAAAATGGGAATTGTCTGTTCCACAAAACGTTCACCTCCTGAACAGCATTCTTAGTAAAACAGCTTTCCCATCCAGTAACTTGACTATTGTAGGAAGTAGCACTTCTTACATAGACCACTGTTCTTTTTAAGGATGATCAGTGCATCCGAGTTTTTGCTAGGAATTTTTGGTGCCGATCATGGTGTCCAGGAATCAATGGGCCCCATTCCCCAAACTTTCTTAAGAAGAAATGTCTTCTTAAAACCCACTTACTTTTTCATGAAGATTCTGACATTCACCAATGATTTCTTATTTGGAATTTGTCCATAGGTAAGAACAGAATCTACGCACACCCAAGTGCACAAAGGTGCAAACAGTTCTGCGGTTTAAGAACATCATGAATCTGATGTAGACTTTTTCTTAGGATCTTTCTCAAGAACAAATTTAAGAAAAAACTGAGGAAAATATGAGTGAATGAGGCCCGTTGAGTTTGCCAGAAAATGGGTAACATCTGATATGATAAGGTAGTCTAAACATTACCTTTCATATATTCTCCAAGAGACTCTTTTCTGACAAAAACACATTGTTGTTATATGGCAACTGATAACATTTTATTTTCTGTGTCTTGGCTGCTGCAAAATTGTTCCTCAGTAGTTTGAGATGCATTTTAGTTTTAACCTGACAGACTCCTCTTTTCCCCTAGCACTCTTGACATCTCTTTTAAACTGTAACACTGTGGCTTGAATGGCAAACGTGTGAGCATTTGTCAGCCCACATTTCTGTGCAACTTCAAATGTCTATGTTGAGCGTTTGTAATGTTATTATCACTTAAAGCTTACGCAGGAAACATTTGAGTGTAGCTATTATTTGTTTGAAAGTGGGAATACAAGCTGAATTGTACCAGTCCAGCATACCTGTTGTTCAGATGTTGTGTTAATAAATATCAAAGAGCTGAAGTTAAAATAAACTTAACATGTGATTTATTCACATTTAAATGTGTCAGCGTGCATGTCAGCAGAGTAGACTAACTAAGATTGAACTTGAATGGCCTCAGGTCTCTTCCTCTTACACAGAACATCAGGGGAAATCAAAGGTTTATATCCCCTTAAAACTTTGAATGTATGGATATTGTATCTAGTGGGTTTTAACTTTTTTAGTTATGAAAAGAGTTTTACTGGTCCAATGCTAGCATTAACCAGCACACAGAAATGCTGATATGCATTTTCTCTTAAATGTTTCACTAATATATGCAGCTAGGCTTTATGTCTTTTATGTCTTCTATGTTGTTATGCCAATCTTATAATTGCCCTGCAGGAATAATTCATGTTTAATTAGTTGAATGAGATGATAAAGACTGATTGGAACAAATTTTCCTATTGCATCCACTGAGCTGTTTGTTGAATAGCATTTGCAGACCAATTAGTCCAATTACAGTACTGCGGCAGTTCAGATATTCTGTTCTGGGTCAAAATCCTGCATCACCCCACTGACTATCAGTCATTTGTCCGTGGAATCTTGCTGCGGCAGTTGACAAGAGCACCATGCCCTTTACATACCAGAATAGACAAGATGGTAATTTATATTAATTAGATCATTGAGAACCTCCCACTTCTCTGAGGTTAGCACTATAAAATTGGCTGTATTTTATGCTTCAGAAATCTTGCTAAAACAAAAACACTGTCATAGAACCCTCTTTATTCACCGTCTAGTTTGGACCACATAACTAGTATTCTGTTATACTACCATCAGTCAAATCCCTCTCAAGGATTTAGAAATCTCATAGATGGACTATCCTCTGCAAGGCTTTGAAGCATTTACCTATATTTGCCACTACACTACACAGCCAAGCCAACAGGTGTGAAGGCCCCCTGGAAAACACCTGCCCACACCAGCACTGGAAACGAATGTGAAAGAAGCCACTCGGACAGGTGAGAGGTCAGAGTTTTTAAAAGGTTACAGCAGGGGCAATGATTGGTGAGCCTTTTCACTTCTCTGCTGTCAATATGTCTGCCCCTGTCAGTGGCATTGCTGGCAGGGGAGCCATTAGACCCCAAGCACAAGACATCAAATCTAAGAGCTGGCAGCTGATTCCATCATGATCCAAAGCCATTAGTCTTTTTTATACTCCTATAACCCCCTCTGGCAGGCTGAACATGGCAGCACACGGCTCAGAATGGCCCTGCCAGCTGCTCGTTCAGCTCGTTTGGGTTTGTTCTGCTTGTCGCTGAAGTGTCATTAGAGCCTGTTCTGCTCAGGAGCTGCTTAGCACACTAAGAGTCACTGGGAGGATACTGGGAAAATCACCACCGTGGCTTGTCATTTTATTTTTGCCCTGTTGATATTTTCAGCCCACGCTTTGACACACACCACTCTTTATGGCAGGTATGAAAGGTGGCCCCTGTTGGTCCACTCCTCAGTGCGGCTTCAAATACATATGGAACTATCACAGATTCCCAGATGTGACAGGTACACATTAGCATGCAGATGTATGCAAATATAATCATACATTTACCAGGTTTTGATTCCCACTCCTTTTCATGCATGACCTTGGTTATTAGAAAACAATGATAATGATCACTGTCAGTGTGTTGTCAGATGTTTGAAAGGATGCCGTGAGAGGGAAAAGGGCATGCTATCCACTTGGCTGATGGTGGGATTAATTCAACACCTTCCTCATTTCCGAAAACAAATATTTCACACCTGCCAGTTACCAGTACAAGCTGTGGAACGAAGGAGAGATCCTTGAACTCCTCTCTGTCCATCTCCGCTAAATGAGTTTGAACTAACCTAATCATCATCTCTCATAGTTTCAGACAGCCTGATTTAGATATCACTCAGGCCTTCCTCAGCGCTGACTGTTTCCCCACCAAGCTAATCAGTGCTAACGAGCGAAGGTCCAGAGCCAGTAGAGCAGAACCTGCACAACTCCATGCAGCAGCCTGCCATGCTTCAGGAGGTGAACTGCATATTTGGGCTGGGAACTTTAGGAGGCAAACCTATCAATATTCTCTCTCATTCTCTTGTCTTTCTTTCTCTCTTAACCAACTTTTTAGCAGGACAAGCAAAGCCTTGCAGTTTAAAAGTCTTCAGGATTGCATCCGAAGGATTGCATGCAGATTTTAATATTAAGGATTTCATAAGAAATTAATTTGCTTGTCGTATATAGTTGCTTTTGAGGAAAATGTTGCATCAATCACAGTCTTGTGAATACCAGTAACTTTAGTTTACTGTTTAGTAGGAGAACTACATCTTCTTGGAGATTCCATTACCCACACTTCTTATTTTTTACCTTTTTTAACTTTATTTACTTGATTGTAATGATAATGTTAAATAAAGTGCTTTGGCTCTTTAGGTTGCTAATTTTCTTTATAGGTAGGGGTGTAACAATGAATTTGCGCTGATTTCACACCAATGGCGACACATTATGCATCTTAAGCATAATCTACTCCATAGCACTTGTTATTTCACACCAGACATGGCTGACAAACATCGCATTGATGAGCATTTCCTGTGCACATTTGTTTTATTATAGTAATCAAAAAGCTAATATAACCTTATTTAAGTTTAAATTAAATTACATTGACTCTTCTTTGATTTCTGATTCCCTGATTTCTGTTATTTTTTCCCAACAAGTGTATACTAGTTCAGTGCTGCTGCCACATCTTACATCATAGCTGTCTCATGTTTTGATGAGCCTACATTGCACAATGTAAAAAGAATCCTCATTTTGTGCTCCCTCTAGCTAGAAGTTTTTTGTGCTCCCTCTAGCTAGCTAGCGAGTGTCAAAACATAGACACAAAAAGTAAGTTTGCTAAGCATCGCCTCATGATGCACACCTTTGGTGTAAAAGGCTTCGTTGATTCACACAAGAGTGTCTTGTGCATGGCACATTGCGTTAAGTGGTGTGGTTACCTCATCCAGTGTAAAATGGACGTTAACCTGTCATTTGGTTTTATTCTGGATATTAGATTTACAGTTGAATAATCTCATGATATTTTAAACAAAATTTGAAGGAAAAGAGTGATTAATGTTGTTGCACATATTCAGGCAATGTTATAATATTAGATGGCTTAATTAATAGATTGCAGCTGATATCTCACGTTGTCATTTTTTACATTGTGGTATACTGTGTACCTTGCTCCAGGTAATGGTGTAACTTGCAACAGTACTAGACTGCTCCAAATCCCCTCCAGTCTCACCCCTTATCTCCACCCCTATGGGCCCTACTGAGCTGCACTAATACTGCAGAGCTCCCCCTGCTCCACCTCCAGCCTGAAAGACAGATCAGATCAGTTCCTCCAGCCAGGATGGACGGGATGTTTTCCCCTGGCTGTCCGCCCTCAGATCAGACTGATTGCTGAGCGCTCACTGAATGGAAACGACCTTACCGCAGCCATTTAATTACAGCTATGTAATACCACTGCCTATGTCGCATTAAGTCAAGCGTTAAGTAATACACATTCTCTCCATTTAATCCTCTCTAATTAGCTTGTGATTGCAGCCCAGCCACAGAGGAATGATGCACTTTGGTTTTAGCCCAGATAAAGCCTTTTAGAAGCACTCTCATCTTTCTCTTCACTCTTCATCCTCCCTCCTCTTCCTCTCCTCTCAGTCCATTCACTCTTTTTGCTCTGCTGTTCTCACCATCACAGTCACTTACCCCCCGTGACACACACGCACTCCTCACATGACTACTGTGTTTTTCTCTCATTCCTCTTCCTGAGTCACTCTGCAGCCCTGCATTTTCTCTTTCTGTCTCCTCTCTGCTGAAGTACCTACTTCATCTATTGTTTTTCATCCTGCCTTTTCTAGCCCTCACGTTCTGTCATCTTGTGTTCTTGTTTGCATCCCAGGCTTTTTTCCCACCTTCACTGTCCTCGTCTCTCTTCCTCCCTCCCTCACTCCTTTAATGCTCTATTTTTACTCACTCAGTACCATCTTCACTCAACCTGTCTTTGTCTCTCTCTGTCTCTTCACCATTTTACTCTGTAAGATCTTACCCAATCTCTCTCTCATTTACTTGCTCTTGTTCTCTCCTTTTCTCTGTCATTATCCCATCCTCTTCTCTTCATTTCTCTGTCTCTCTGCCTCTCCCCAGTTCTGCCAGCTTGAGTGGATAGGGAGGCTTTCTATGACTGTCTGCCTCTTAGATTCATGCATACCACCCCATGTTTTATCTTTTACCAGGGCTTGAAACCATTTAAAATAATTGGAAATGTGTTCTGCTAAGAAAAAAACGAAACTGAAAGTATTATAATCTTTAACTGTTCCAGGAAAGGTATATCGCAGTAGTTATTGTTATCGTTTTATCACCCAGCCCTAACTTCAGTTGTGCCACAGATTTCTTTCATTTCTGTTCAGTTAAACAGAGTAGTTAGTGTACACAGACTTCGTTCGATACAGAAATTGTTGAAGGAACAAAATGAAATCTGTGCAGTTTATTTGGGTTTCATTGGAAAGTAATTCTCTTTGGATCAAAACAGTTTTCATTGAAATATACATTCATTGCTGTTTATCTTTTTCACAAACCATTTAGTTAAAGACAACACATATCAATATATTTTTAGTTTCACAAGCCACTTGGTTAATTTATTTGAATGTATTACGCATACTGTGCAGCACCTCAGGAGCTGACAGTCAGTAACTAAAGGAAGTTGCTAGCTCTGGTGTACTCGTTAGGCTGTTTATGCTCTGAGCTATATGCTAGCTATGTTGATGCATATTACTGAGCATGTCTTTATAAATATAAACACAACTGCTGCTTCTAATAGCAGCATACTAGTGAATTACATTAGGCCCACAGACAGCACTGACATGTAATGAACTTCTTTTAATGTAGTTTTATCCATTTTGGGATTGGAACGTTAGAATGGAACCGTTAATATATTTGTTCTGCTCTGAGTGACCTGATTTATTTTTGTTTATGAGCCCCGCCCTCTGTAGACTTATCTTATCTCTCCCTCTCTGTCTCTTAGGGCCGATGGCTCAGGTAGAGGCCCTGAGGGAGGAGAATGATAGTCTGAGGTGTCAACTGGATGCATACAGGAATGAGGTGGAGCTGCTGAAGCAGGAGCAGAGTAAGACCCAGCCACAACGCTCTGAGGAGGACAACACACGGCAACAACAACTCAGCTTCCTGCAACAGGCCCTACAGGGCATGCAAAAGGTTGGTCATAAATGTTTGAAATCAATGTGTTGTTTATTACTGACATTTCACAAGATTTATTGATCTCCAAGAGTAAGACAAAATCATCATCAGTGGGGAAATAAGTGAAAATAAATAAATGAATAAATGAAAATAATGACCATCATAATACGGCATGGCTTTAAATAAATAACAAAGAGAAAAGCCTTGTACATTAGTACAGTATTGCAGAGCAATAAAGCAGTAAAGAAGGGACAATTCACTGTGGGAAGTCAAGACTTGTAATGCTGTTTTTTTTTTTTTACTGATAGATCTACATACTTTATTTGGTCATGTCCAATAAAAGATTATACTCGATCCTGTAAGTGTAAGGTCAGTGGTAACTTTTACCTGTGCGTCAAGATGTAATGCAACTATGTGACAGCACAGTACACAGTAGACATACAGTGCAGCACATACTTATATACAATGCACAATATGCAATTTTATATAAGAGAAGCCAGAGAAGAAAACAAGTAATGGAGCTTCACTGCTACACACTAAGACATTTAAGGCAAATAAAGCTTGTGTTAGGTTATTTAATTTGTCCACTTTACTGCCACCACTACTTTGTCATTACTCTTTCTATCAAAAGATAATAGCCTTCATCATGAATGCAGAAATATGCTGCTAGTTAAAGCAGCACTCTCACACTCACAGCATACCCGCGATTTTTGTAATATTCATAAGTATATCACTCACTCAAACAGGGAAGGTCAAACCCCATATGTCAGATGTCTAAGTGCAGAAAATAATATCTTTTGGAAAATCGAAGTGTTTAAATGTTGCAACAGGCTAGCCTAGTAAAAGTCATAGCAAGATAGTAGGGCTGGGCAATATGGCGATATCATTATTGTGGTAAATGATGTTAAAATACAATTTAGTATTCTTTGAACATATTGTACATATCATCAATACTTGTAGGGCAACTGCATGTATTATTATAAAGAAAGTAAAAAAAAAACTGAAAAAAATATATTATGATATACTGTGTATAGTGAGAATTGTTTACAGTATTGCTGTATTAGATTTTTGCCATATCACCCACCTCTGTAAAATAGCTTATGTTCCTTCTTTCAAACTCTTTCAAATTTTACCCACATAATTATTTGATTATTTACAAGAGGCAATTTCAGTAAAGATATCTGCACATATTCCACTGTGATAAAGCACTCACTACACTCTCAGTTTTGCCAGCACTTTGTTTTTAAACTGCCTTTAGGATGGCCTGAGGAAAAAGTAGATTTTTGTTAATTATTAATCTCAAACAGACAAAATATGTTGTTACCCGTACATCATTTAATTTTTGGTTAGCAAAAGGGATTTATTTTAGGGTGTTGAAGAATGTGCAATAGAGAATGCTTAGATTATCACATCAGTGGCCATATTTAATCATATGCAAATGTTTTGGCACCCTATTCAAACAATATTTTGTATATTTTTCTTTGTATATATTTCTTAGTGATTATTGCTGAATGTAACGCAAATTAAATAATTAAATAAAAAATAAGTAAATAATCTAAATTTTTGACATTTTTTGAGTTTTTTTTTCCCCCAATATGTTCAACATAAAAAAATAGCAGTTGTGCTCTAAAATTTGCAAAACAAAATGCTATATTTAAGTTTCTTCCCTGCAGAGGATGTGTTGACATATTTTCACTTCAAATCAGCAAACATATAATTAGACCTGACAAACAACTGTATAGTCCAAAGTTTACTCATTTGTCTATCAAACTAAATCATTCCTGGGCGCTGTAGCATCACCACAATTTCCTATACAGATGTAATATACTTTATGCTTGTACATGCTGTATTTAAAAGAGCAAGACAGCACTCTTACACAGGTGGATATATACACTCAAAACACCATACTTTCATTGTGACTCATGACATATGCTTAAGCTGTTGTTGTTTCGACAGTTTGTATGCCTCTGTATGGGCAGAATAGACACCAACAGGATGGTTATGTATGTAAACATAAATGTGGCCATTAGAAAACAGACTGGAAAGATTGAAGACAAATAAAAAATGTTGTTTTACATTAGAACACACAAACATACACAAACACCCGTGCACCACACAAGAACATAATGTTGCCTCTTGAGCATGACTCAGTACGCCACATCATCACACATGTGCTGAAGATACTGGTGATTAGACACTAAGACAGACCTGCTCCCACACACACGTCTGGTTGTCCTGCCCATCTCCAGATGGATAGATTGTTGTTTTGAGTGGTGCAATATGAAAGAGTGCTGTAGAGGATAAACATACCAGCTTCTTTTTGAGGACATGTCATCCATTACAGCCCAACGTACACTAGCACGGATGGAAAGAGAAAAGAAAATCTCTGCTTTAGTACTCTGTGATCATTTATATTTATTGAAAAGCATCTGCAGAGTTGCTTTAGGTTAATATTCACCTTATGGAAAGAGGTCCAGAACAAGCAGGTAGGTTTAATAAAGTGATTTTGTTTGTTATTCTAAAATGACTTAAAAAGGCAGTAGTAAATGAACAAAGTAGCTGTTTAGGATTAGTTTGCTTTGATGCATAACATGTTAAATATAATAACAGCAACAACAATAATGGTTTGCATGAGGTTATAAATAAATGGAAGGTTTCTAAACTGGTGCTAAATGAGTTTTTACTTTAACCGGGGGTTGTTACCATGGTAACTTGGTGAACTATCATTGGGCCCAGGCTATTATATTATACTGCTTTATGTTATAAAGATAGTATTTGTAATTCATGCCAGTAGTAGTAATTATTATTATTATTATTATTATTATTATATTTTCTTTAATGGCACTTTTTAAGAAATCCAAGGTCATCAAACAAAAAAAATTACAGAAAATGGAAAACAAATAAGTGTAGCAAACAGAATGTGTCATCTTGTACAGACGTGTTTTAAGATTTAAACAGATAGAATCCAATTGACAAATAAATAGAGGGAGAGACTTCCAGTGTCTGGGTACAAAACAGTTGAAGTTTGCAGAAGTATTGCAGAACTGAAGAAAAGCAGTCCAGGTTATATTAATAATATGTAGCTCGAAAGTGAGCACATGGTCCAGGATTACACCAAGGCTCTTGACTTGGGAGGAAAGGGTACTGAGTGGCTGTCGATACATAAATTAACTCTGCATATTTCTTATAGTGTGAACCAGTGAGGAGAGCCTCACTTTTATTACCATTTAACTTGAAAAAAAATTGGGATTGTCTTGAAAGCTATTAATTAGAGCAGAAGGAGCAAGGGTAGTGGGCTTTGAGGAAAGGCTGAGCTGGGTGTCATATACTTCCATGATGACGGAGAAAAATTCCCAGTGGTAGGAAATATATGATGAACTCCAGAGGACCCAGTACTCACCCTTGGGGGACATTCTGGGGAGTACTCAGACCTGAAATTCCTAGTTTGCACAAACGGTAAAATATGAGGTAAACCAGCAATGGGCAACACCAGCAACTCCAAACCAACCCAGTCTTCCAATAGTAATGCATGAGAGATGATACAAAAGACAACAATGAGGTCAGTGTGGATGAGGATAGAATGCAGACAAGGCAGCGATTTCAGTGATGCGGTTACAAAATTAGAGGTAAGGAATGAGTTAATTATTGCTGTTGTCAAGGGGGAAATAGAGGGCCAACAAGCATTAACTCAACTAGTAAGAAGTGGATCAAGCTGACAGGTGGAAGCCTTAGACTGTGAAAAAGCTGAGACACATGGTTTTCTGAAACAGATTTAAAAACGGAGAGAAGTAGTTATCAAACCCACCAAAAGCAACAGCAGCTGAGGTAAGAAGTAAAAAAAAAAACAACGAATCAGTAGTTTCGTTCAGTAGAGTGATGAAAGGTAGCTTGAATAGGGTATTGACTATAGCAAAAAAGACGTCCTGTTTCCTTCTCTAGCAGTAACAAGACAGTGCTTGTAATGTAATATATGCTCTGAGTGCATACATTTATGGATCATGGACCATTTAAGACCAGTCATTGAAGTGAGTCTCTCTAAGTGGTGGCTCATAGTTTCTAACTGGCAAAGCTCATGGGTGTACCATGGTGTAGTATGAGTGAAAGAAACCTTTAAAGTGTTCAGAGCAGAAGAAATGTAACAGGCTGGGCTGGGAAAGGAGTCAATCACCTGGTTAGTTCACTTTGATTGATATGTTTGACATTTGGCTTATTTAAGGAAAAGGAGCATGAAAACACACAATTTTATGGTAAGAAATAGGGAACTCAATAGGAGTGAAATGATTTGGTGTAATCCCGAAGCAGCAGACCAAGTCCAGAATGGGGCCTGTTTAATGATTTAAGAAATTAACAAACTGTTTAAAACAGCCTAGAATGAGTTAAAACTACTAAATTCACTGGTACAGTTATCTGTATGGATATTACAGTTTCTTACTAAAACAATATTGGGGATCATATCACTAAGAGAAGTTACTAAGGACTCAAAATCTGAGGAAGGCATTCGATAGTTTTGGTGGTCTTCGAAGTTGCCAGTAATTCAAAAGAAGATTAGTCTGGGAATGTGACTTGTTTTCACAATGAATCATTGTGATACCTCCCCTCTACCTGAAGATCCAGACTTACTAATGTGTGCAGAGCCATGTGGCACTGCTTGATTTAGTTGAAAAAAAAAGTCATTAACTCAGGTTTCTCTTCATTAGCTTGGGTTTCTCTTAATTCACACACAAATCTTTGGAACAGTCATGGGCTGGAGTTTAGGAAAACGGCCCTGTGACCAGAAGGTCGCCAGTTTGATCTTCAGAGTCGACAGTATGTGACTGATGTGTCCTTGAGCAAGGCACCTAACCCCCAACTGCTCCCCGGGCGTTGCAGGTAGGGCTGACCACCACTCTGGGAAAGTGTGCTTACACTCCCTAGTGTGTGTGTGTGTGCTCACTAGTATGTATGTGGTGTTTCACTTCACGGATGAGTTAAATGCAGATGTGAAATTTTCCCGTTGTGGGACTAATAAGGGTCTCTTAATCTAATCTTAATTAGGCTGTTGCCAGATCTTAATAACACACAATCAAAAATCTATATTTTGTTCATTCATGAGTTCATAAACAGCCCAGTGTCCACCGAACACACTCCTCCTCCTCACTATACCAGAAACACACACTGTGAGCATCAAAAACACTGTACTTTTTGACTCAGACTAAACTGCATGCAAAGTTTGATGCCAGCCATCCAGTCAGCTATCTAGTCCTACTCCTTTATTATGAGTTTTTTTTTCTCTTTGTTCCCGGGGGGGATTGGAGCTATTTTCAGTGTGAGCTCCAGCCTGGAGCATCATTCCTGCATGGTTCCGCTGAGTTCTCAGCCTGACCCCTAGCTAGAAGGCGTGCTTCTGGGTGCATTTTTACTGAATCTGTTCACTCAGTGTGGCTTCTCTGAATTGAAGAAGAAAGGAGGCCAGTCTGGCTCACTGCTCTGTGAAAACACAGTGAGAGAATTACACGTGACTCTGTTCCAGATCCACAGCTTGTACGTGTGAATTAATCACCACATTCACAAATATGTATATCCACATGCGAAAACACCCAAATACACACATCAACATTGGTTTTAATACAATGCCAACACATAAGGTCATACTCCTTTCTCTACATTACAGAAATTTTGGGCCTGAAAATGTATGTCACACAGTCATACACTTCTAGCTGTGAGCAGTGTGAAGCAGGGATGGGCTGAGTGTGATTCAAAGTGTGGCAGAACTTGGCCTCCTTGAGAACGTAAATGGTGTGGTTCTTAATGAGCACTAATGTGCTGTATTAGCAATGTCAGTATTGCAAAGGCCAACATCGCGACAACGATTCCTAACAATAATCCATGCAGTAAAAGTGTTTATATACATTAGAATGAAATATTTCCTCTAAAGATTTAGTGCAACATACAGAGGCAGAGACGGTGTTTACAGAAGCACAGTGTGTTTCTGTAAGCAGAGTAACTGTCTAATCTCACCACTCAACCCAATTATTATTCTCTAGGAAACAGCTGAGTGCATCACTACAGTTTAATCTGATTATGCTAGAGCAGTTAAGAATTGTAGTGACACTATATATAGTTATTCCAGTTAAATGGAATAATTTTTTTTAATTACAAGGTTTTTTTTGTTTGTTTTTTTTAAACCATTATTTTGGCCAGTAAAAAAGAGTACATACTGTTGATCTAAATTTCCACTTTTTCAGAAATTGGTGTAGTTGAATTAGCACCTTCAGATTGTTGCCTGTATCAACAAATTAACACATTTTCTTAGTTTGACCCTTGAGGCCATCTGTAATAGTTCAGGCTGAAGCCCAGCTACGCACATACAGTATGTTTCTATGATAGAATCCCTGTCTGTAGCCCTCTTCAGCTTTTATGCAGCCTGGAGAATGTCTCCTGTATGGTTCCACTGAGTTCTCAGCTTGACCCCTAGTGTAAACGGTGTGGTTCTTAATGAGCACTAATGTGCTGTATCTGCTGTGATCTACACAGCTCTGCTGACGCTGGTTTACATGCAAGCACCTCAACGACTCTCACCTAACCCTAACCTAGCAGGAGAGTAAACTATTTCACTGTAATTTTGGCCTCAGCATGTTTGAAACATGCAAACTACATTTACATTCAATTTGCATTCTTTATCAACAGGTTTGAGCTTGCGCTTCTGAACATTTCTCTTCTAAAATCTGATTGGGTCAGGCATGATTGAAGCTGTTGTAAAATACCTGTTTTAAAACCAATCCCTTTTTCTGTGTACAGTGCACAATTCCATTCCTAAAATGTGATTGGCTGAAGATACCCTGTGTAAGAACAAACAGAACCAGGCTGAAAGTTATTTTCTTAACTAAAACTAGGCTGATCAGCTCAGCAGACAGCTAACAAACTCCTCTAGTAATATTCAGAGTTAGGCCCTGAAATAAAGGATTCATGACAAAATTATAACAGACAAAGATCATATGTTCCATGAAAGTTTGAAATGCCCAAGTTTTTGGCAAATGTGCTATAAGAAGTATTAAACCAAGTGTGGGAAAAGTGTGGCACAGTCAGCTTGACACGAACATAACACAGAAAGTCTCATATAAATGCATTATTTTTTCTATTACGGAACAGGTTTTAGACTGGCCACACCACTCTGGAAGCTACGTGACTTCTTTAAACAAAACCACTTGACCACACATGACTGTATAGCTTATACAGTAGCACTTATATTCGACAGAACTCCATCAGCATAGGCATGCACATGCATGGGTATTGTGCATGAAGCATGCACAAGCAAAACGCACATGTATATGCACACACAGTACAGTTACTAATTGACAGAGGATTCGACAGCATGGGTCTTCAAACAGGTTTCCCCCACTGCTTGTGATAGAGTTGCTGTGTATGGGGCTCTGCTGTATTTAATCAGAGCACCACCTGAGCTGCTCCATAGAAACAAACATCCCCAAGGCATAGAATCTATTTACCTGGCGTTGGCTGAAAAATACAGACTGTCCAAATATTACCTCCCTAACAGCAGAGTACCGGTGCTGTCTTGCCCCTGGGGGTCAGCAGACGTCTGTCACAGCAGATGCATGCCACCAGGATAGCTTCAGAGGCTGGAAATATATATCACACATACAGAGAATACACTTATCTGGACCTGCCAAAGGGTGTAGATGTACTTGTCTCTGCATGCAGTGCATGAAGCATCTCTACAGACATACTTAGTGTTTCATGAACCAGTTAAAAGCAACGTTCAATATTTATGATTCAAATTTGTCAGCACTAAATTACTTATGTTGAATGAGTTTTTGGGGGCCATCGGGGTTTAAGGCATATGAAATGGTTTGTGTTGTCTGTGAAAAGGATTTGCACAATATGAACAAAATACCACAATTATATCTGCATATTGCTATTGCCGTATGAATTTCAATATATTGAAGAAACTTCTGTAGTCCAGTGCTGGAGCTACAAAGCTAATGTTGCTACAACAAGCATGTCACATTGCATCCATATGCCTGTGTAATGGGCAAGCATGTAAATGGGAGTTAGTTTCGAGAAGGGAGTCAGAATCTTTTGTTAGATCATCTGAATACCTTGGTAAATTTCAGAACCTCCACAGAAACTAATCTTGTGTGGCTATAATTGCTCATAGCTCACAACAGAACATTCACTGATTGGTTAGAGGATCATTTCCATATTGCTGCGTTCTGCAATGCCAGTGTTACAAAGGCCAACATCGCAATAACGATTCCTAACAATAATCCATCTAGTAAGTGTTTGTGTCAAAATCAAGATTAAAAAGAACATTCTGTCCCATTCACATATACATTAGAATTAAATATTTCCTCTAAAGCCTTAGTGCAACATACAGAGACGGTGTTTACAGAAGCACAGTGTGTTTCTGTAAGCAGAGTAACTGTCTAATCTCACCACTCAACCCAATTATTATTCTCTAGGAAACAGCTGAGTGCATCACTACAGTTTAATCTGATTATGCTAGAGCAGTTAAGAATTGTAGTGACACTATATATAGTTATTCCAGTTAAATGGAATTATTATTTTTTTTATTAGGTTTTTTAACCATTATTTTGGCCAGTAAAAAAGAGGGAATACTGTTGATCTATATTTCCACTTTTTCAGAAATTGGTATAGTTGAATTAGCACCTTCAGATTGTTGCATGTATCAACAAATTAACACATTTTCCTACTTTGACCCTTGAGGCCATCTGTAATAGTTCAGGCTGAAGCCCAGCTGCACACATACAGTATGTTTGACATGTTGACAGCCCTATTATAAATGCATTTTGACACACTGTGTGTGTGTGTGTGTGTGTGTGTGTGTGTGTGTGTGCGCGCATACATGCAAGCATGTGTAAATGTTTATATGTAATTTGGACTTTCGGTTAATTTCTGCAGCAACTACTGAAGATCCGTGAGGAGCTTAAACAGAAAGATATGGAGCTGGAAAAGAGCACAGATGACAAACAGCAGCTGGAGAGTCAAATCCAGAGCCTTAAGGAAAGAATACAGGCCTTTCCTGCATCACACACTCTTCCTGTGAGTAACACACACACAAACACACAAAGAGTACATATAGAACCTCTCCTCATATAATTCATCTCTCACATGCTGTTCTGGGAGATGTTGTCGATCACTGTCTAAGCCTGAGGCTGCAGTAAAAATCACCAAGTCCTTTTTTCCTCCTGATGCTGTCCGCACTGTGCGTGTTTAGTCTGGTGAAGAGAAGGAAGGATGAAGAGGATGAAGGCTGTCAGTTTGAGGACACTGTATTAATGAGTCTGGTCTACCAAATATGTTCAGGGGATTTGAGGTGAAGTGAAAATATTCAGGTGCACAAAGTTCAAAGAGAATGTCCCTGCTCCAGAATCAGTTTAGAGATCACACATCAGGCTTTCCTGCTTTGCTAGCAAAGGGCCACATTCTTTAGATGATTTAGATTTAAAATTTACCACTAAACAAATTCCCTCCCTGTTCTTTAGTATTTAGAAATGCATACACATCAGCATACTACTAGCGATTTCTTTATGCTTTTTATAAAGAGAAGGTAACACAATAATAAAAAAAGTAATAAAAATAACCATAATACATCAAAATAACAGTAAACTAAGATAATACAGTGGTTATCTTAGTTTTTCACTGTGAATATACTCACATTTGTGGGGTTCTTTGGTCGTTTGCCCTACCACTCTATCTCAACAACAGTCGTGATACTCTACCCCTAGGCATAAACATGCAAAGCGGAAGGCTAGGGGCTAAGTGGTAGGGGCGATGGGCTTATGTTTGCACAGTAGCGTGTTTATTGTTTCTGAACTTGCCGTTGTCCTGTTGAAACAACAGTATTTAGCATTTGCCATTAGTTTGTTGTCACCACTTAAGACATGACCATAAGGATTTGAGGTGCAACCAGATTTCATGAAGTGATAGTTTGAAACTGGTGTTAACTGAGTACATAGTAAAGATTTACAAACTAAGTACAAACTTGGGCAAAGCTGGTGCAGCCCAGACCAGCTCAGAATGAAGCTCAGGACAAATGTTCCTGCTTTCCGATAAGTTCTGAACTTCGTCTAGTGAAGGGTCACAGCCTTTTGAGATGCTTAATTTTACGACTGCATACTTTGTTAGTAGAGCTGGTGCGAATGCAAGCCGAGTGTTTCAGATGTTGGGAGTGAGATTGAATGTGCCCTATGGCTCTGAAAGCACGCTGTGTGTGTGTGCAAACACACCCACAGCTGCTGCATTGATGAAAACTTATGGCACCTCTGTAGCATGCAGTGGTCACAAGCCACTTCCAGTTTACTCCATTTCTTCCACTGCTGTGCACAAACACATCTTTCATCAGGGACAGCCTCATGACTGGTTTGCTTATAGGACAGTTTGTTTGTTTTTTTTTTTATCGGACCAAAGCAAAATGGAAGCCAAAAGCTTAGACACACCTAATTGCCTCATTAAATCTATGCTGTTGATAGGGTTAAACCTAGTCTATGAATCTATAGTAGGTGACATAATTTGACTTGAACATTACACACAGGGAGATGCAGCCAGTCTAAAGTCGCCAAGTTCCAGCCTTGTAATATAGAACAGTAATAGGAGGATAGGAGTGGCATTCACCACTACATCTCACTGCATCCACTACTGCATCAGAAAGATGTGAGCCACTTTGAGGAGTTTAAAACTTAAGTAGTTATGGTTTATTTACACTTTTATACACCTACATTATCACTGTGCAAAGAAAAGCAAAACACATATTTTTTTAGTTTTGAGTTTTCTACGTCATTTAAACACAGCAGCTGTTCTGGGGGGAGTTTGGACAACAAAATGTTACTTTTGTCAAAGTTTTGATGTCATCACTTCATGAAAAGTAGTCAAAATGAGGAAAAACTACTGTGAGTGAGTATCCAAACTTTTGATTTGCAGAGGACAGGTGAGATACTGAATCGAATACAAACTCAGATTTAATACCACCAACACATGCTGTGTAGTATTTGCTTTTTATCTTGCATGGACAGATTTGGTTAAGTCTTGGCCCCCTTTAGTGGGAAGCAGATTTTTTTGCATTAAGCTGCATTTTATCACGTTACTCGGTTGAATCAGTTTTGACCTGCTGGCTGACTGATGGCTGATAAGGTAAAGCAGAGAGAGTGACAGAAATGCTGTGTGCTGCTTTAATGCTGATGCCTGCAATGAGATGAGATTAGTATGAGAATCAGTGGTGCGTACAGAGCAGGGGAGGCCATGAACACATGATACCCAAATGAATCATCTGAGACAGACTCATTAATGGAGCAAAAGGAAATCAATTTACTGCTGTTGTTTCTCCTGTAGATCTGTGGCCGCTGATAGTGAGAGCTGTTAATTTTTGCATGTGTGCTGATGTTTTGTGTGTGTGTGTGTGTGTGTGTGTGTGTGTGTGTGTGTGTGTGTGTGTGTGTGTGTGTGTGTGTCCTGCATGCTGTGGTTAATTATCTTCCTTATTGTCCTGTCCTTTCTCAGCACTCGGGCCACTCTTTTAGGTTAACCAACTGAAATTACATCAGCAGTCATTACACACTACAGAACATTCCATCAGCCTCCTCACCCCTTCAGCCTTGAACAGTCACTTCATTTCTGTAAGTTCCTTTCGGCAGTATGGAACGGGTCATCGGCGCTGTCAGATGGCGCCATTATTTGTGTTTGATTAAAAGAGAGAATATCCTCGGGAGGCTTTTGGTCCGCGCCTGCCGTTTTTAGAAACACATTTGTAAAGCTGACCCTCATCAGTGTGGTTAGTTCTCACTCTCTGTTGTGTACCGCAGGCTCCTCCCTCTGTTGTTAATTTCTTATTTGTAAGCATCTGCTTCTTTCCTATAGAGACTCAGGGCCAGATTTACATTGGTGAGCACAACGAAAAAGGCCTTGATTCGTCCACAATATGTTCTCACAACGCACCTGAATTTAATGTTTGATTCACTAAGCCTGCAGCTAATCATGCAAACTGAGCGTAGCACTGCCTCTTAATTGCCCGGAGTTTAAACGGCACAGTGAGGTTATGTAACCGTCAACAAGCTGTAGACAAAACACAAAATGAAACATCAGCAATGAAGTGAACAGTGTTTTTTTTCCGACCAAAACATTCTACACTGTGTTATTTTACTCTGGTTGAAAATGGATTTTATGAAACAATAGCATGGACTGTGTGCACGTATTGTGGCCACATTACAGTATATTTGGTGATATTTCTTCTCACGTATGTCCACCTGGTCCTGAGAGTTTATACAGTTTTATCTGATGGTAAACATTCTTAAAGCACATGTTTGAAGCTCCTGCCTCGTTCTAACTGCAACACCTGCTACCATTGTTAAAGGAAGCCCGTCAATAACACAACTAATGCAAATGTATGCCTGATTTTAGAAAGTGGACCAACATCCGTGCAAAACTTCCACCGCAAGTTGCTCAAACTTTAGTGAGTTGAGCAGAACATGTAATCAGCAGCACTTGTAATATCTCAACCCACTTTTGTGCAGTTCTTCTCTGAATGCATATGTATGAGGGAGAGATTGCACTATACTGTGGTGCCTAAACTGCACATTTAGGCTCATGTTCCAGATTCATACATAATACAGTGGCAGAATGTGTGCCATTTCCGTGTCTGTCCTTAGTCTTGGTACCATACGCCTGTGTGTGTGTGTGTGTGTGTGTGAGCGTGAGTGAGTGTCTACTCTATTCAGTGACTGTTTTTAATTGCCTGTAGATGGAGAGGCCAGAGCGGGATGACAGAGGCAGTGATGAAAGTGCAAATCACACCAACGTAAGTGATCTCCATCTCTGCCTGCTGTCCATACTAACACATCAGTGTCTCTCCCTCTCTCTCCCTCTCTCCTTCTCTCCCTCTCTCCTTCTGTCTCTCTCTCTTTCTCCCTCTCTCCTTCTGTCCATACAACCAGTTCCCATCACATCAGCCATTACTTCTGTCTCTCCATCTCTCTTCCTTTCCTTCTCCATCTCTTCTTTCCTTTATTTATGCTCCCATCATCTTGGTCATTATGCCTCACTACCCGCCCACACACACCATATTTCTGCTCTCTGCTTCCTCTGCCTCTTTTATCTCTCGCTTCCTCTCCCTTCTTCATCTCACCCCTTCCTCTGCCTATTTCTTCTCCTTCCTTGCTTTTGCTGCTTCCTCTCCTTCCTTCATCAGCCTGTTTTCTCTGCCTCTTTTGGCTCTGCCTCCTTCCTCTTCCTCCGTCCTCTCCCATCTTCCTATCCCACCTTCCTTTCCCTGCTTCCTCTCCCTCTTCCATCTCCCTCCTTCCCTTTGCCTCTTTCATCTCCCTCCTTCATCTGCCTGTTTTCTCTCTCTCCTGGCTCTGTCTCGTTCCTCACCCTGCCCTTTCTTTATCCTTCCTCGCCCAGCTTCCTCTCCTATCTTCCTGTCCTTCCTAACTGATCCCTTTCCTCCATGCTTTCACTGCCTCCTTCCTCTACCTCCTTCTTCTCCCTCCTTCCTCTGCCTCCTTTGCTCCACTTCTGGCCACCCTCGTCTTTCAGCAGCTTCCGCCAGCAACATGACAGATCATTAGAGGGCATTGGAGCGGGGAGTGAACTTTATTTGTGGCAGGATAAATCACTCTGACACAACTGGGCGCAGGCCTGGGGAACCAGCAGAGAAGAGGAGGACAGCATGGGGAGAGGAAGAGGGCCATCCAGGGGTCAGAGTGGGGCATGACCTGACCTGTCCTTTCAGTCCGGTCACCCAGCAGATGAACACACACATTCACACACTCAAGAGCCACTCCATCACTCTATCAGAAGCAGCCCAATGCAGCCTTAGCATCACTAACACTCTGAATTCCTGTGCTGCCTCTGTGTCCCTCACATGCTGTCAATGTCTTCCATTCCATCTATCTGCCTGTCTGTGTCCATATACCGCTGGGTGCCAGAGATAGACATCATTATTCAAATGCATAGATATTAAAACTCATTTGTTTACTTTGTTGGATACTTACATTAGGCATGTATATAAGTATACATTGTATACTTTTTAAATACATCATCCATTTTAAATACCATCCACTATCATCCATTTTAAATACACTTGCTTACTCATAAAATCTCTTTTGTGGCTAAATAAGCTTTTAAGGCTCATATTAAAGAGGAAATATTGTGATATAATTACATTAAGATGCAAATAAAGTCATTCAGTGTTTTGATGTTGATGTCTGGTATAACTGTAGAGAAACTTACAGACAATTCACTGGTTACCACATCAGACCATCTTGAATGTCTTTATTTACATTGAATTCTGCAGAAAAACTGGTGAAATTCCCCTTTAACTGAATCTAAGGGAAGCTACTCTATATATATATATATATATATATATATATATATATATATATAAATATTCAAGGAATAATGTGGTCATCTGGTGATATGTTAAATTACACCTAAAATACAAAGATAAATCACTAAATCATGTAAATAATCAGGTATGAATGAGCTGTTTTGCTTCCTGCATGCAGTAAATAGATATTAAACATTGCACTCCTTTATGTTTTATTCGTAGCCATATTAATTCTCTTTGTATATTAGTCTCATTGTAATGTGTGATTTTTATTGAAATATTTAAATATTTATTTAAAAAGATATGTATTAAACAGAAATAAAATTGAAACCCCTTAGACTTCCTTAAGTCCAGAGGTCCAGATGTCCTTCTGTGCTCTTGTAACAACACTATAACTTACATATTAGTTTCATTGTGATTACTGAGTAATTCACAGCACTTACTGTATAATAAACATTAGGATGAACAGCAGAATGATGAAGCTTTAGTTTAAGAGGTTATGTCTGTCTATAGCCTGTTCGTGTTTGTGTATTGCAGCACACTGCACTCTGTCTGACACTAGCTGTGTTTTTCTCTGGCTGTAGGATGTAGCAGCAGTGTCGGCGGTGGTTTCATGTAGTCAAGAGAAGGAGAGCCTGCCGGAGAAGGGTCCTCCCAGCCCCGTCAAGTCAGAGAGAGAGGCCCTGCTTGTGGGTATGTGTGTAGAGCTTTCTGAGTGTCTGTGATGCGTCTCTTGTTTTTCCTGCTTTATCAAATCTGCCAGAAGACGATATTAAAAAATCTCCTCATTATCCCCAGCTCTCTGTAACGGCATGTGTGTTAATTGTCTGGCCAAATGAGTTTCTTCATCACGTCTGAAGGTTTTAATGGCTGGAATTTTGGCTGCTTGCCCACATCACAGTCAAAGAGTGCAGTGAACTGAGTGTGTTTTAGAGATATACATGAGTATGACATTAAAGCCCAAACCAGGTGCCCCAATTTTGAGACACAACCCATACTACAAAATGTGAAGCCCAAAGCTGACTTTCACACATTCACATGCAATAGCAGAGACAGACTGGCTCAGACATAGATTTACAGTTTTTTGCTTTGTTGCGAAGGGTTTGAATTGATTGACATAAAATGCCCTGCTGGAATAAACTGGTACTTTGCACATCTGTC